>NW_004567126.1:18888030-18899947 GCF_000260355.1 Condylura cristata
CCACCACCACCACACCCTCGGAGCTCAGTATGAGTCTGATGTTCTCAGTCCTGCCACTCTGAGGGGGTGATATGGTATCATATTTTAATGTGTTATTAACGCTTCAAATGGCCACTTCTGTGAATGGCGTTTGGAGTCATTTCCTTTCTTCTGTTAGATCCTTGCTTTTCTTGTGGACTTGCAGTACTTTGTATACACACTGGCTATGAAACTTTTGTCGTCTTAGACTTGTAAAAATATCTACCCCCGTCTGTTATCTCCCTGTTAACTTTGTTCATACTGTTTTTTTAAGAACTGAAACTTCTGATGTTGATGGGATCAAGTTCATTTATTTTGTGCCTTATGGTGTGCCTGTTTTTTTTTAGATCTTTTCAAAGAAGTGATCACTTTGAACTCCATAGTTAATTTTAATACTTTTCCTTCTGTTTGTGTTTATAATTTTACTTTTCACATTTAAGTCTTTATGAATTTTCTTTCTTTTAGTTTTAAGTAGGAATCCGACTTATTGTCAAAACAATGAACCACTCTCCCTCCCCCATATCTTTACTAAATAATTTACCATTCTCTCACTGATGTATGATGCTTCCTCAATCATATGCTAAACGCACTTGTAGTTTTGTTTATTTAGATATGCTTTCGTTTATTTAATTTGTTGATTTATGTATGTATAGGTCTGTTTCTGGTCTTCTACTATGTTACTTAGGCTTATTCACTGCTATACAATACAACTGCTTTTATTATTATGTTTTTATTGCAGTCAATTTGGCTATCAGCAGAACAAATGTTGCCTTTTTATTCTAACTGGATTAGTTTATTGTGGATCTGAATTCTTCTATAGAAATTTGATAATCAATCTGTTTAATCCCCCAATTCCTGAACTTTAATGAAATATAAAAATCAATTTGAGGCTAATAGACATCTTTCCAAGATTATGTCATTCCAAACATGGCTATCTTATTTCTTTCATTTACAGCCTTCACTAATGTGTTAGTAAAGTTTAAAGATCTTTTTCCTTTGTTGTCTTAGGCCTTTGTTGTTAATCCCTAGGCCATGAGGGGTTTTATTACTATTATCACAACCAAGTCTACAGCCTGGGAGGGGCCTAGAAACATGCCCATGTTATTGCAAAATTGTAAAAATAGGGTTTTTTAACCACAGTTGGTAAAGATTGCTGTCTCTTTCCATCCCAACTTCCCCTTTGCCGCCCTTACTGTTGAGCACTATTGAAGAGGTGACAGGTATTTGGGGGTTGGGGACCGCAGCTAAGAGGAACTTTAGTTGCAGGTACACCTAAATTGGGGTTAATTCGCACATATTTACATGCTCACAATCATTTCCATGTATAGTTAAGTCATTGCGAGGCATATCCTGGTGTCAGAAAAGCATCTGGGAATTCATGGAATTCCTTCCACCCACCAGCCTGACTCACCAGACATCTGGACATAAAGATGCAGAGCTAGTGGTAAGTCAGGCACTTACATAATACTAAAAAAAACAACATGTTGCTTTTCTGTTTATAACGTCTATTGTGCAATTTGACTTTTTTAAGTTGTACTTGTAATTTCTCATCGTAAATTAACATTGCTTTTTATACCTAATTTGGATTCTGCAGTTTTATTTCCTTTTTCTTAGAAGGTTACCCTAATTGCATAAGTTTCTGTCCCTCAAAACCTGTATTTATTCCCTAGATGTCATCAATGACAATGTTTTCTATAGTCAAAGATACATGTTAACTTCTTTGAGTTTTCTCCTTCAATTATCATATCATCTGCAAATTGTGACTACTTTGTCTCTTTCTTCCCAGTTCTTAATATTTTGCAATCTTACTGCACTGGTCAGGACCTTCAGTGTTCTGCTGACTAGTGTGGTGGAGCTAGTGGACATCTATAACAACATAGCATCGATTTCTTCCTTGAGTATGAAGTCTGTCACAGGATTTAGTTGCCAGTCTTTATCAGATTAAAATATTCCTATTTTTGTAAGTTTTTTTAAATTCATGTATTGATTTGAACTTTATCAGATGGTTTTTGCATCCATTTAAATGACTGTCATTTTTCTCCTATATTCCTTCAAACCAGGGATCAGTAAAACACAGACTGTAGACCAAATTGTTTTCTGTTTTTACAAATACAGTTTAATTGAAACAGAGCCAAGTCCCTTCATTTGCATAAGGTCTGTGGCAGCTTTTACGTGACAAAGACAGAGGTAAGTTACTGGGATAGACTCTCTCTAGCCCATTATACCTAAAATATCTTTTTACAAGAAAAAGTTGGCCAATGTCTGTTTTAAGAGTTGAGTTATATTGTGGGCCCTCCCTGGTGGTACAGGGGATTAAAGCACAGCACTAAGAAGCTAAAGCCACTTCCCCATGAGTTCGATCCCCACCCATACCCAAGGTGACCCACATGGCGAGGCAGACCTCTCCTGACCCGCCCGCTGCTCCCCTCAGCAGTGTACTTCGTCAATCTGCCTGTTCTGCTCCCCGCTCTGTCTCTGGTGAATCCTCTCATTACTCCTGTACCTCTGGCCTGTACTCCAGCTCTGTATGCATAAAAAAATAAATCTTAAAAAAAAAAAGAGTTGAGTTATATTGATAGACTTTCTAACCATAAACAATTTTCACATTACTGGGATAAATTCTTCCTATTTGTTCGTTTAATAAAAGCTTCATTCAGTAAAGTACAATCATCTTAGATATACAGCTTGATGAACATTCATACACACACACACACACACACACATACACACACACACATATACACTCATTTAAATATGACTAAGTCCAAGATAATGAATATTTTCAACAGAATATTCTGGTAGGCTCTTTCATTCCCCCAGCCTGTCTATGTTGCCAGCCTTCCACCACAAGGTAATAACTCTTCTAAACTCTCATTGTAGATTCCTCTGGTAATTAATACAAGTGGGATCATATAGGATGTGGTCTTATGCCTTTGACTTTTCAGGCAGTAACGTGGACTACTATGTATAGCTGGAGTGAGCTGTACAATGGATACTGGGTCTAGCTGGAGTTCGCTGCTATCAAATTAGCATTCCAACCTTTACATATGTATACATTTTTAATACAGTATTAAATTTGGTTGGTACTTTCTTAAAGTGTTTTATTTTCTTAAAGAAAAGTGAAGCAAGATTTCCTTTTCTTAGAGTTTTTTCTTTTTTGGTAGCAAATTCATACAAAGCTATATAAGCTTTATGAAATGATCTGGACAACTTATCCTTTTTCTCTATTTTTGGAATAATTTATGTGAGCTACCAATTAGCTATTCCTTGAAAATTCTGGTAGAGTTTTCCTATAAATACCAATAAAATAGCTGGAATTTTTAGGGTGGCAGGGAGATTCATATAATTACTATTTTAATTTGCTTGCTCTAATGCTAATAATTTGGTCAAGTCTTCTAATTATCTTGTGCCAATTTCATCATTTTCCAGAATTGTATGCATTTCATTTAAGTTTCCAAATATATAGTTGTATATATATATATACTGTTCTAGAATTTTTATATTTTAACACTTTATTCTACCTTAATTCTGTAGTTTGTCTTTAAAATGTCTCATTTCTCAAAGTTTCATTAATCTCTTGAAAGGTGTTTATTTTATGAGTCTTTCCAAATAATTTTTGTTTTTATTAATCTTTTCTTCAGATTTTGCTACTTTGGGTATTAGTTTATTCCATTGATTTCTACTTTATTTTCATTATTTCTTCCTTGTTTATTTGCTTCTTCTCTTTTTTTTAATCCTCTAGATTTGAATATATAGCTCATTTGTTTTCATTCTTGCTTGTTGTCTGACAGATGCATTTGAAGTTATAAATTTTCCTCTTGGTACCGCTTTAACTGCGGTACATAAATTTTGACATGCAGAGCTTTCCTTGACATTCAATTGAAAGTAATTCATAATTTCCCTTAAGACTTTCTCTGTAATCCAAGCTATTGGCAGTGTATTTTGACTTTTTTAGACATGAGTTATTTGGGCTTTCCTCTTGGTCTATTCCTACCTCTTGCTTCTCCTAACTGTTGTCAAGTTGTCTTTTAAAAGCTTCAGTTCCAGATAGTGACCTATATTCATAGTTAATTCAAGCAAGTATAGAATCAAATAAGTTACTCTCAATCCTATTTACCATAGTGTATACCTCCTGCCTATTAGGTTCACTGTCTTTTTTTTTTTTCTCTTGGTAATTACTGGACTACATTCTGCATACATCTTTGTGCCTGAGTATAGCTTTATCTTGCCCTCACACTTAAACAAATTTTAGCTGCATATAAAATTCTAGGTTCAGGGCCCTGCCTGGTGGCGCAGTGGGTTAAAGCACAGCACTGAGAAGCTTAAGCCACTTCCTCATGAGTTCGATTCCCGACTGCCCCGGAGGAGATCCACATGGAGAGGAAGACCTCTCCTGACCCACCCGCTACTCCCCTCAGCAGTGTACTTCGTTGATCTGCCTGTTCTGCTCCCCTCTCTGTCTCTGGTGAATCCTCTCACCCTCCACATCTCTGGCCTGTACCCCAGTTCTATATGCATAAATAAATAAATCTTTTTTAAAAAAATTTAAATAAAAATCTAGGTTCAAAGTTCTTTCCCCACAATTTCTAGATATTACTTGAAGGTTGTTCCACTGGGACTCTATTCTTATTTGTAGGTGATCTGCTTTTTCTCTATGGGAGTTTTCTCTCTGTTCATGATGCTCTTAAATGTCTCCCTAATGTGTCCATGAGTGAGTTTCTTCCTTCTCCATCTTGTTTTAGCACTCTCTTAAGCTTTTCTGTCATGAAGATTATTTATATTTTTTCATTAATTCTGGGACAAATTAAGTCATGGTTCCAATATTTCCTCCCTTCTATTTACTCTTTTATCTGCTGCAGCACAATTCATGATAGATAATTCTGGGTGTTTGCATTCCTGTCCTCCAAATCTCTGAATCTTTCTGTAGTCTGTCTCCCTAAATGAATCAGAGTAACTCAGTTTCCCACCCATGTCTCCCCTTCACTCTCACACCACTACACTACCCTCTCAGAACTTCAGGCGCCAGCTGGACGGATTTCCCATGCCAAGCAGCTCAGCACCATCGCTAATTGGCTGCGACAGTTGCACTCAGTACTGAGACTATCTACCTGGAGATAGTGTCAGATCTCACACATTAAGGGTTTAGTCCCACTAGCCTGCCCCCATTTCAGATGTCAATCAAAAGTAGTTAGGACCAGGTTACCCACAATTTCTGTCTGACTCATACCAATCGGAAGTTCCCACAGCCCCCTCCCTGAGTCCAATTACCCTCCAGAGTGACTCACAGATGTCAGAAAACACTTACTTGCATTTACCAGTTTATGAAAGGATATGCAGGATGGGAAGAATGCAGATGAAGGGCCAGAAAAGAGATACATAGGGGGAGCTCTAGATTGGTCCCAAGAGCTGGAGCTTCTGTCTCCACAGGTTGGGGGTGCAGCCATCCTTCCAGTCTGTGGGTATGTGTTCACCACCTGGGAGCTCCCCAGACCCCATAATTTTGGATTTTTATAGTGACTTCCTCATATACACATGATCAATTAAGTCCAATTTCAGTCCCCTCCCCTTTCTAGGGTGCTGAGCTGAAAATAACAAGCATGGTCTTTTTGGTGGCCCATCCAGGAGCCACCCAGACACCCCCTAGAGCCACCTCACTAGAACAAAAAACACTCCTTTCTTCCAAGAAATCCCAACATATTTAGGAGTCCTGATCAGGAGTAAAGGTGAAAGACCAAGTATTAGAACACAGGGTGTCCCTAGCACTCTTATCACTGAGAAATTACAAGGGCTTGATTTTCTGTGTCAGGAACCCAGCAGAGACCAATGTGTTTATTTCCTATTATCTCACACTATCCCTAGAAGAGAGCTATGCTCCTTATGCAATACAGGGGCTCTGGAGTCAAATCCTGACTCCACTACATTCTAGCTAGGTCAAATCAGCTCCCCAATTCTCTGCTCCCTTGCCCGTAAAATGAGACGAGCAACAATACCTACACTATGTGTTGTACAAATTAAATGAGAGTTGGGTTGAAAGTTCCACAGAGCCGGTCTGCATACCAGCTACCATGTGCTAGTACATCTGAGGAAGTCAAAAGGCCACACCCAAGCTCTCAGGGCCATTCTTCACTCACTCAGCTCATTGATGCTGGACAGCAGTTGTCCCTTTCCTACTCTCTGCCTGACCCTGTCCCGGGTCCTGGAGGCACATGGTCCCTGGTGATGCCTCCAAAACACTGGTCAGTCTCCTCCTTCATGCTCCAGCCTTTCCCGTCACCTTGAGAATCTGAGCATGTTTCCCTCACAGGGTCCTTCCACCTGTTCTCTCTGCCTCCTCCTCCTTCACAGTCCCTGCCATCTGCTGAACCTCTCAGCACTCAAATCCCAGTCCTAAGGTTACCTCCTAAAGAGATCACCCCCCAGACACATACTCCGCTCTTTTTAAAGTAGCTAGTCCTCTATTCACGGTTTTAATCTGTTTAATTTCTTTATATCTTGCCTTTGCCACTATCAGAAATTAGTCAGGATAGACCAGGCTAATCTGCAGTAACAAACAGGGGGGGAAATGTGGGTAGTGAGGAGTCACAGTCAGGCTTTATCATGTGCTGGACACTTGGCTAAGCAGCCTACATGTCTTGTCTCATTTAATTTATACAACAAACACATAGTGTAGGGATTATTGCTCGTCTCATTTTACAGGTAAGGGAGCAGAGAATTGGGGAGCTGACTTGCCCTAGCTAGAATATAGTGGAGTCAGGATTTGACTCCTGAGCCCCTGTACTGGCAAGTGCTCATCCTTCCCTCCACCTTTCAATCTTGCTAAAGCTCAGTTTTCTCAGAGCATCTGGATACTGGCCCAGAAGGACAAAAGCATCTAGATCTGGACAGGGGACATGGTGTCCCTCTGAGTGCCTGTAAAGCCCAGATCACTGAAAGGCATCTCTGCGGGGGGGTCCCTTCTGCTTTGCCCCATTTCTTTCCCTCTGACAGCACAGGACAGTTGAAGGGGCCCCAAAGGCCTCCTATTTCCATTGGGAATTGAGAGAAAAATCCCAAGCTCATCATTATCCTCAGGCTCCTCTCAGACATAGTCTTGCACAGGGTGACTCAGACCCCTTCTCCCCAACTCCATGAGCCCAGTATGCACAAAGGCAAACCAGACTCCTCTTCCCCAGCCTGAACCCACCAGTTACCTCTAGTCCCACATCTCTAGAAGGACTTGTTCCTAGACATGGTCAGGGTGAGAGGTGATAATCGGGGCTTAACCCAACTCTCCCAGCTTGTTTCTACCTGCTCCTTTTGGGTGGGGAGCCTCTGAGTCCTCGGGTCTTTTCCTGTTCTTGTCCCCCACATTCCTTCAGGGAAAGACCAATATTCTACCCATGGGATAGCAGCTAGCTGCTCAGGTTAAGGAGTGCCCAGCTGGAGGGGAGCAGAGCTGTGACCCCAGAGTTCCTTCCTACTAACCTTAATGCTGACAAAAGTGAGGGCACAAAGAGCGAGGCCCCATTCCCAGGCATCCTCCCCCCCAAGGGCACTCTCCTCCCTGGTCAGGAGAGGTTGGGAAGGACAACCCCATGACTCACCAGGCTTCGTGGCTGGAGCAGATTTTATAGTGTTCCCAGGGCTGTCCCTCTCTTCTGCCTCATTCCCATGACAGCTCTTTGACGTGAGCAGAGAAGGGATGTTCCCACTATGCAGATGGGGAAACTGAGGCTCAGTCAGGTATATCCCAAAGGCTACGCTGTGGTCTTGAATGGGTGGAGTAGCCAGGACCATCCGCTGATCCCTGACCTGTGTTTACGTGGTGTGCAAACACAGAAGTGTGTTCACACCTGGGCATGCATTGAGTGCTTATGTATGCACTGTGCAAGCGGGAGCTGTCTCCTTCCATGAGCTGTCTCCTCAGACTGCACTCCATGCTCCAGACTGCTCTTCCCCATCACCTGCTGTCCCTGTCTCTGCTCACTGTACCACTCTTTCTTCTTTCCCTCAAAGAAATAGAGGGAAGTCCCCCTTGGGCCTTGCCTGCATCTCTGCCAAGGAAATGAGTTCTCTTTCCCCTGTAATGTAACTGGAGGATTCTCCCGAGAACTCTCACCTCCTACCAGCCCAAAGTGGCCTTTCTCTCCTAGGGAGAAGCAGGCTCCTTCCCCTGCAGCTCTCAGCTGCATCCTCACTTGCTCTCACTTCCATCTATTTTGTTTTTCATCAACCATAATCCACAATCCTGCCCCTCATGTCTACTTGCCCCCTCCTGCCTCCCCGCTGCTGTCACTTTTCCAGCAGGGTTGATCAGTGCCTTCATATGGTGCTCTCTCATCAGAAGAGGCAGGGGCTATGTGTGTGACAACCAGACTAAATAAAGGCCGATTCCTTCCTGTCCCCCCAATACACAATCCTATTGCTGAGGATAGTCAACCAGTGTCTGTCTCCTTGGCTTCCGCAGAAGATGCTGGCATATTGTCATCTGTCTTTATTTGATAAGTCTCCTACTCAAAATGCCTGGGGTCACAGAGAGAGAGACAGAGAGAGGAGGAGACCAGTCTCCCTGGTCCACTTTACTGGTGCAGGGATTGCAGCAGGGAGGCAGGACTGCAGGAAGCAGGGTGGAGAGACGAGGCAGCAGCAGGTCAGGGAGGCAGGGAGAGGAAGAGAGACTTTGGGGACGGTGAGCCTAGGCTAGAAGCTCCCAAAACGCTGATTTATACATCTTCCCCTGATATTTGTATCTCCCCTCCATTTACCACTATGACTCCCAGGGGCTTCTGCAGCTACCTATGTTGGAGCTGATGACAGGTACCCCGATGGTGTGCTCTTGGTGCCACTGGACCTGAGATCCCGGATCCTAGTCCTCCAGAGACACTGTGGTAGCCAGACTACGGGTGGAAGACATCACACCAGATGGCTTGGTGGCCAGGGCTCTAGAAGGGAGTGAGGCTCTGTCCTATGAATTCTTCTCAAGGCCTGGAAGAACAGCCCAGATTTTGCTATCATCTCACCGAGGGTCACTGCACCCTCCCTAGTATCTTATTTGTTTCTTAACAATCCTTTGAGATCTCTGGGATTGTTTACATTTTCCAGATAAGGAAGCTGAGGCTCAGGAGGCCTTGTGGCTTCCTTAAGGTGACACACTCAGTGAATGTCACTGCCAAGACTCACAACTGGGCCTCTGTCCACGCCACCACTTCCCGCTCCATGACTCAGTGCTGACAGCGGCCAAAGGGGCTGCCAGGGCGGGCGAGGTGGCCAGGCATGCCAACCAAACAACCAGAGCGGGGAGGTTCTGCCTCCCTCACAAGCAGGTATTCTCTGGCGCGATTGTTTTTGTTCTAGGTAGTCATGAACCGGGCCCGCTAATGTCAATGGGTCCCCGTGGAACAATGGCCAGGACACACATCTTGTCACGTACGCTCAGAGTAGGCGCACACACGCACCCCTGTGCTCCAGCGTGCAGGCATTCTCCTCCCCAGCCCTGCCTGCATCCTCTGGGACTCCATTCACATCTACTCAGCAGAGCAGGGAGAAGAGGATAAACCTGCCCAGTGCTGTATTTCTCTTCGTCTCACTCCTTGTGCAAACAAAACAGCCTCATCCAATATTCACTAGAAATCATCCTGACATGATCCCAGGAAAATAAGTCCTTTTCAAACCCACGGTTCCAGCGTATCCCCTCCCTCGAATGCGGGCAGGCATAGCCGGCTGTGTGCGGGGCTTGGGGGCTGGCAGAGGCGCTCCTGGTGCGGCTTAATTATGATTCATGGAGCTGCATTGTGGAGATGGTTTAAAGCCACTTAATTAGTGTAGGAATATACCGCCATAATTATCCTGAAATATGGCCTAATTAACCTATGGAAAAGCCAGGCTCACTGCTCGGGAATGCCGGAGACATTAATAGTCTATTAATACACCCCATCCGTTCTTCGGCACAGCTTTGGGGGTACACAGGGCTGGGGGACACAGACAGAGGAGAACAGAGTTTGCTCTGGAGGGTGACGACATTTAAAAGGTGTGAAGTGGAAACGAGCGGGGAGATGATATTTACTGGGCACTTATTATGAACTAAGAAGTATTGTAGTCCATTAATTAATTCTCAAAACAATCCTTCAAAAGAAAAATTTAACTTCAGAGAGAGTTGCTGACTAACCCAACGTCACACAGCCAGGAAGCAGCCAAGCCAGAATTCATTCTCCAGAAAGGCTGCTCCGGAGGCCATGCTCTTCCTCACTCCCTTTGGCAGGCAGAAAAGATTTGGGGAAGGGGGCTAAATTTAAAAAGAGGCTTTCACCTCTCAAGAGGCACCTCTTTTTCTGACATTTTAGAAAAGTAGAGTGGTCCCAGCTTCCTGGAGGCAGGTCCAAGCCGCCAAGTACATCATGCAATTCAGGCACTACACAACTCCAGGAATCCCATCCACATGGGACTCTGTGCCCCAGAGAGCACAGCGGTCCTGGGGGACAACCTAAGTGATTCTAATTTCCCTTCCCACCCAAATCACTAGTTCCAACCTTTGAGCCCAAGTATTGCCCAAAGCCAGAGAAGCCAAAGATTTGGAGCCACGCTTCCCGCTGGGGAGACTCCATCGTCCTGGGACCCTCCGATGCCAGGACAGAGGCTCAAAGGCCTCCAGGGGGCGCCCGAGAGTCAGAAGTCCTCACAGCTTGTCTGGCCAGCAGGTCGAGGAATATTCCAACAACGTCCTCATTCTTCCCTGATCAAAGGAGCTGGGATTGAACCTGCTGTAATCATCCGTCGGGGAGTTTGCTTAAAATTCCCCTAATTACGGGAGAGCAGAAAATTGCTACGCCTCAGACTGAATAGAGAAATCGAAGGCGCCCTGCTCCCAGCTGCCTGGGGGAGACAAGCCAGGATGGGAACAGAAACACTGGAAGAGGGGGGTGGGGCGACCATGGATGGCAGCGATGGGAGGGAGAGCTCTGCTTCTGGTCCGTGCCAGGGAGTGGGAGAGGAAGGGAAGGAGCCAGGGGCAAAGAGGTGGTGGCTGGCTCAGGTGGGGGTGCTCCTACCCCTGCAGAGAGAAGGATACAGGAGTGAAGAGGGTGGGCATGTGGGGAATAGAAATATGCTCTTCCCTAGCAGGAGCTGGCTTTCTGAAGAGGAAGGGGGAACCCATAATTCTGGCTTAGATTAGAAAGAGGCTCTGCTACGTTCTGTCGAGGTCGGCTGGGGAGCAAACTGGCAGGGCAGGCCATCTCCAAGCACCCTCTCTGGGCTCTACCCAGCTCCAGAGGGGTCCAGAGGAAAGGAGAGGGACAAGAGGAGGGATGGGATCCCCATCCTTGGGGATCTCAGTCTGATGCAGGAATCAGAGTGAGCATCCCTATCAAAGGTAAGATACAAAGATGCCCTACAGCCAGTGCCCAAAGCATGATGGTCTTGTATATAGGAGGAGGGAGGGTCAGAAAGTGCTAACTAGGCAGTCTCAGAAGAGGAAGCCGCTGCCCTCAGCGGTGTATTTCACTCCATCTACTTGTTCTGCTCCCCACTCTGTCTCTGGTGAATCCTCTCACTGCCCCTGCACCTGTGGCCTGTTCCCCAGTTCTGTATGCATAAATAAATAAATCTTAAAAGAAAGAAAGAAAGAGGGAGGGGGAAGGGGGAAGCCTGGCAAGGAGGTAAGTGCTGAGCAAAAGGAAGTGGAGGAGAAGAGAATGGGGAAAGTTTGAGGAACCCTGAAATGTACAGATGGCTTATGGTTACCTTTTCTTTTCTTTCTTTCTTTTTTTTTTTTTTTTTTGAAATTCCCAATGAAGTGGTTAAAGTAACTTTTACTAAGCTAGCCTGTTCAACTCAACAGTGACTGAACTGGGGTTCAACTTCAGAGTTCAGTTTCTTAATCCAGGCATTCCACCCATCCAGCAGGAGGGGTGGTGTGGAGGGG
>NW_004567126.1:18900047-18991854 GCF_000260355.1 Condylura cristata
AAATGTACAGATGGCTTATCCTTTTCTTTTCTTTCTTTTTTTTTTTTTTTTTTTTTTTTTTTGGTGTAAGGAAGCAAGACGCAGGAGGTAAAGTCACCACCTGAGATCACACAACTCAACAGTGACTGAACTGGGGTTCAACTTCAGAGTTCAGTTTCTTAATCCAGGCATTCCACCCATCCAGCAGGAGGGGTGGTGTGGAGGGGCTAGGCAGGAGGTGGAACACTAGAAGGAAAGTGATGCTCCATTTACTGACCAGTCATGTTGCTTATAAGGGGCAAGCCATGTTCTAAAGCAATATTCCCATTCTGATTCTGCCCCCGTACATGTACTCCCGGGGCCCCGAACCCCTGATACCTCTCACCTCTCTCACTTTGCCCAAGTGACTTTGTTTCTCACAGGAGCGCTGGTGTAGACCCAGCTTAGGTCTTCTGCAGACCGCACTACACTGGTGTGTTTGTCCCAACCACAGGTTAAGGGTTTCTGCTGAGCTTCAGGGTTACAGACACCCACAAAACATGCACTTAAATAAAAGGGGACGTTTACTCAAAGGTCACAGGAGAGTCATTCTTGACAAGGGTACCAATGCGGTCAGCCTCAGTCTAGGATGGCCTCTATAGAAGCAGGAAGTCCTGGCTCCGGTACCCTCTCACCCTTTCACACCCCTGCTTCTGGGCAGATCTCAGAATCCAAGATGGCACCACTGTACCCAAACCCACTTATGATCATCAAAGGGTGGCTTGCAGAGACTAGCCCTAGGTCCTAATTCCAATAGTACAGAGACAGACTTCTGACTGGCCCCAAGTGACTCAGGGGCCTGCTCTAGTCCAATCCACTCCAGACCAGGGGCTCAGCAACACCAAGTAAAGGACTGTCCTGTGTTCACCACTGTGTGCAGCAGGAGAGTATGGGGTCATATAGAGCCAATCCAGCACCTGTCTGCCACAGCAGTGACAGCCTGGGGTTGGGCAGTAGCAATGGGGCTCTCAGCAGGTGCTCGTAGGTGGTCCAGGCTGCAATCTGAAGCCAAGTGGTAGGATTTTCAGCATGCAGACACCACAGTTCAGGTGGCCAGCTAAAGCCAAGGCAAATCCTCCAGTGGAAAACCAGAGCTAATGGGCACGGGGAACGGACATGGCCCCAGCCTCCCAGGAGCCAAGATGCACGGCGCAGGCCAGTCCTCCAAGGCCCTGGCACGGGGCCGGGGGGGAGGCAGGCCAGCCTCTTGGGCTCCAGAGTGGTTATCTGAGCCTGGGAAACCTGTACTTTAGAAACTTGACTATTTTCATGCTGTTTGTATTTTCTGTAATTACTTCCCTTTTGTTCTCCCTTATTATTTATGGAAGTCCTTTGTGAAAATGCCAGCGGATCCCAGCAATGCTGAGAGGAACCAGCATGGGGTTTGTGTCTCTTCCTGGGCTCAAGGTAAAAGAGACACATGCCCTGGAGCCTGGGAGTGGCGGTGGAGGAATCTGGCCAGGAGGACTAGGGGGAGGAAGGCAGATGGGGGGACAAGGAGCATAGCTGGGAGGGCGCCACCTCCCCCATAGGGCCTCTTTCTGAGCTCTTCTCAAACATGGGAGGCTCTGGGCTCCCTTTGAACAAGGGTTATTGTCCTGAACTCCACTGAGCCAGCTCCCACTCTTACCTACTTACCGTATGCTGTCCGGGGGAACAGCCAAACCTATCCTGAGGCCAGGCTTGGACAGAACTCCTGAGGAAGCTGCTCCCTGTGCCCCTGAATGCTCTTTAGGGGCTGGGGATGAGCCTCCCCAAGGAGAGGGGCCACCATGGGTCAAGGGAGAAGGGTTCAGCCTTGGGACCATGAATGGGGATTCAGGCACCCGGAGAAAACCCCTTGATTCTATCCCCAAGTCTTCCTTCCCTCAAGTTCACTCCCCAGCCCTGACTTTTTAAAGTTGCCAAGTTGGGGTTAGAAAGGGGTGGGGTGAGAAAAGAAGTGGGAGGGACCTCAATTTCCCCGTGGGTTCAGGGGTCTACTTTGTGGAGCTCAGAGTTACCTCTGGTTTCTAGGAGGCAGAGATGAGGATCGCAAGTGGAAGAAAGAACCAGCAACAGTCACAGCAGTCTCTGGCTTGTGATTATTAAGTTATTTGTCAGCAAACTGTCACTAAGGCATTGCTGGAAGGTCCTGTTCCTGTCTCCCCACCCCTCACCATGGCCGCTCCTGACCAGATGGAGTTGCCTTGGGTGGCTGAGCAGCCCCCAGGAGTGAGGTGTCCGCCAGCAGAGAAGCAGCAATGACATGGGACATTAGGTGCTGATGACTGTGCCGAGCAAGAGAATTGCAATTAAGGACACAAAGCATCCCTCTGGGGGCTGTCAGACAAGGATCCAGAACAAGGGTCAAGAAGCTGGGGCTTAGTAAAAGCAGCTGGTGTGGAGAGGAAGACAGAGGGGGGCTGGGACAGCACTGTGGGGGAAAAGGACACTATCTTCTCAGCAAGTCTGTCAACAGCAACAACAATATAATAATAATAATAATATCTGCCACTTACTCAGTGCCTAACATGCCCCTACTTGAAGGCAGAGAGTGCAATTATCTCCATTTGACAAATAAGATAAGGAAGGTGCTGACTAGAGGTTAAGTAACTCTCCCCGAGCATGCAGATAGTGGAGATGAAATTCCCATCCTGCTCCATCTGGCACCGAAGTCAGGACTCAGGACACCCCACTGTGGTGCCTCCTGAGAGTTCCCCAGATTGGGCATATAGGGTACTGACTCCAAAGAGGGGCTTGAGGGTTCCCAGGAGGGGTTCAGCCCCAGGGGACCAAGCACTCATGCAGACACCACCTGTCTACTCTGGTGAGGGGGAGGAGGAACATCTGGCCTTGGTGACATGCGGAGGCCATGCCAGCAGCGGTGGCCAGCTCAGGAAGGCAGGAGGTAGGAGCAGACACTGGTCACACGGAGCCTGTGTCTGAGCTGCCCACCCACCTTGCTCACAACTCCCACCTTGAGGAACCTCCCTCTTGATCCACCTGCCTTGGGCTTTGTGATGTGGTTTGTCACTAACAAGTGCATCCTTATCTATACCACACAAGTCTGAGAGAGTGCACCTGCATCACCTCCCAGCGCTAGCATCTGCACTCGCCCACCTTGCCCCATGTGACCCTAAAGGGCAGGTGCAATGTGGGAAGTGGCCCAGGGAAAGACTGCCTTTTTGAGGAGCTGATCAGATTACACCTCCAATAGGGGATGAGGAGAGAGTGGGGTAAGGTGAGAAGAGATGAGAAATGAGCTGCTCAGATGCTCCCAAGCCATGGGGGGCTGGCAGGGGGTGGGGGGTGCCATATGGTAGGGATGCCAGACAGCTCAGGCTAGACAGGCTGCATCGTACAGTCTCAGCTCAAAGCTGCTCCCCAGGCTGAGCTGTGACCCAGTTCTGGTAACATTCTCACCAATAACTGCCTGTTCAGGGCCCCTAGGGACTTCAGGAAAGGCGTCACTGAGAAGGCAAACGGAGCGAAGTTCTGAAGGAAAGGAAGGACCGTGTCCAGACTTCGGAGCAGGCCTGGCAGGCTCAGGGAACAGCAGTGTAGTTACATGATGCAGGTAAGAAAGAGACACAAGCAGGGAGACAAGGGGAGGGACCAAGCCTGAAGAGCCCCATAGGCCACCAGAGAGCAGCTGTCTTTGTAAAAACGAGACAAGGGAAGACTTGAGCTTGGACCTGGGTGGTGGCCACAGAGGTAGTGAGCAGTGAATTGCCAAGATTCTAGATATTATGTTGAGGACTGATTGAGCAGAGTGAAGGATGACAGCGATGGAGGAGCCGCTGGATGATGGAAGGAAGGTTGTGGGCCAAACAGGTCTGTGGGGTGGATGGCGGTCAGTTTGACTGTGGACATTTGGGGTCAAGAAAGACATCCAGGGTCAGTGGCATGCGCGAGTTAGGAATTGAGTGGAGAAACCCAAGGCAGTGTGGAGGGAGTGAAGCGGGGAAGGAACCCCCAGTGGGGGTCTGATGCAGAGATGCCCAAAGGGCACCAGAAAGTACCTGAACTTTTCTATGTCACAGACAATGGTCTGCCTCCACAGAGGGGAAGAGCTTGTGGATGGGGAGTCAGGCTCACCCCTCATCTTCCAAGAAAGTTGACCCAAAGCATAAAGGCTCTCATCACTGCCCAGAAATCACATTCTGGGACCCCATTTAGAAGATGCACCCCCAGTCCTGTCCCCCCTGGTCTGTCAGGTGCAAATCCACAGGCTCCCTGGTTCACGTTCTTGACTCTGGACAATATCACTTGGCTCTAGGAATGGCTCCCCTTGACACCCACATGTGGCAGAGTCTCCCCTAACTCTGTCTTGCCCCTCTGGCCAGGACATTTCTTAGCTGTGCTTCCCAAGCAATCCCTGGTGCGGCACTGATGTCAGGTTCTCTTCACTGTGCCTCACAGCTGGTGTGGCTGATGGGGGGAGGGGGCCTTTCTCCCACCTCCCATAGAGAGAAGAGCCCTGGGACCTGAAAGTCCTTCAAATCCCAACCTCCATGCTTACTGCGCGGAGCCCAGGCTTTTTATTCCAGGCCCCAGTCACAAATGGGGGCCAATCACCCTTTCGTTTTCTTCTTTCTGCCCTGGTATCTTCCTTCCTCACAGGTTCTCCTCTGTGTCCTTCCTGCCTCCCCCACCCCCACACTCAGCCCCCTCCCCTGCTCTTTCACCTCGCTCAATCATTTGTCTCGGACAGTTAGTTTAGGGGAGTGCAGATGAAACCTTTGCTGACTCTAGTGAAGGACCTTTTCTCTTTCCACCCCAGGGAGGCCAGAAATTACCACGGTGTCCCCAGCATCCTCTCTGCCCCCTTTTTCAGACGCCTCCAGGCACGCCCTACAGCAGTCCTCACACTGTCCTGACCTGGCTAAAGAGACCTGTCCCCCCAGCAGAGAATACCTCCACCTCCACCGTGCTCTGCCCTGCTGCTCCCCCGCCCTCAGGCACACTCGCGCACCCGTGCACACATCAGGCTTCTCCTTAAGTGATGGTGAGGGCAGTGGCCAAGTGATCCATAGCTCCTTTTTCTTCTGCTGCTGCAGTAAAATATGGACAGCGGGAACCACGGGAGAAATGAGGCATGAAAATTAATCTGCTTTACAATCCTCATGAATATTTAAAAGCTGATGAATATGTAACTACATTTCTTTTCCCCTCCATTAGTGTCTGCTTTTGAGTTACTCTATAGCTCCCTTTGGTTCCTTTGGGGACTGGTTGGCTAGACTGATTTTTAAATTGGTTTTACAGGTGCCTATAGCTCCTGGGTTCCGCCCACCTCCCATCCTGAGAACAGGAGTTGTTCCTTTAAAATTCCTCAGGAAGACCTGGCAGTGAGAGTCAGAGGAAGAAATCCCTCCTACCCGCACACCACCGGGTCTCAGAGGGAGATGACTGAGAGAAGACACTTTGCGCGCGACACACATAGCACATGCTTTCAAAGATAAGCCAATTCCTACTTCCCTGGGCCTCAGTTTCCCCTTGAAGACAAGAGCAGGGCCTGGTTCCCCAGTCACGACGTGTCCAGGGTGGCATTGAGAAACCAAGAAATTATGCAATACAGTGTTACTCTACTCCTATTCAGAAGAACCCAGCAAGAAGCTAACTGCCACCCTCTCCTGGTCCCTGGTCCAGTCACTCCATCTAGAGCCACCTTTGGAGCATCCAGGCTATCCCTTGCCACCCTTCTTGGGCTACTCTGGGAGTCTGCTGCCCACCATTGCAACCATCTGAACCAGACTGGGGGAGGGCAGGCTGCTCCCTGTCTCTCCACAGCCATCCATCAACCCAGAGTAGAGCAGAAGGAGCGGCGGGGCATCTTCCCAGAGCAGCGCGATTTCTCTGGGAGCCCGAAGCAGAATCCAGCACTAAACTGGCATCCTGTCGAGGGAAAGCTGGGTCCCAGTAGGGGGACAAAGGCGCCACGGGGTGGGGGGGTAATGGGCTGTGGGAGTCCCATCCTGCCAAGTTCTCACAGCAGTCCAACTTGCTACAGGGCCAAAGTGAGTAATGTGCTCAAAGGTCCTAAAGCCCCATGACCGTCCAGAGACCTCTGGGTTCCATACCACTGTCTGGACTTCCAAGTCACTAGGGAACATGGCTAGGTTCAGGGTTCAACCTCACACACCCATCCTCAGTTTCTCCATCCAGTCCCGTCCCCACTGTACACAAAGCCTTACAAATCATTCCAGACTCTGCTTTGATTCTAACTTCTCAAATTCACATCTGACTTTCCATCTCAACCACCAGCTCTCCAGATCCCCTCACCCACCCTGAGCATCACCACACCTAGGCCATTCAGGCTAACCTGCCTGGCTAACACGCCAAGCCTTTCACCCCTTCACCCAGGACCTCTGTATCCCTCTGACAATGCCTGTCCTTTACTTTCCTCCAGAGTCTGCTCAGAACTGCCTCCATCGAGAAGCCTTCCCAGGTTTATCTGGCTCCTATGGATGGCTCCTGTCACCTTTACTGAGCTCTCAGTTTTTCAGTGCAGAAGTGAAGTGTGGAGTGTTCATTGGCACCATCTTCACGTGAGCACCACGAGAAGAGGGCTGCTTGTCATGCAGCTTTTAAACCAGACCCACGCACGCAGATGGCAATCAGTGTCACCTCCCCCTCTCAGAACAGCACGGTAGTGGCATTGTGCCTGTGTGGAAACTTGGCCTATCTCACGCGCTCCCCTGCCTTGCAATCACCCTCACCCAGCCTCTGGTAAATGGCCTGTCTTGACACTGAACATCCCAATGCAGCTCTCTCCTCTCAACTCCCACCTGGGACCTCACGCACGAGCCTCTGGGTGTCACAGGGCTAGGGGCTCCCTGTAACTGTCCAGCTTGGAGATTGGGAGCCTCAACAAGTTGAGAAACCAGGCTGTGCATCCTCTTCTGCCCAGTGATCTTGACCAAGCCCCTTCATTTCTGGTCTCACTTTCTCATCATTCAAATGGAAACAAAGCCATGTCCCTACATCAAAGGTTTATATGAGAATGAAATGCGAACATGCTTTGAAAATCAGCACTGTAAATATTAGCTATCTCTGGTAAATAAAATACAGAGATTATTAGCATAAAAGAGTTGTTATCATAAGCGTGTGATTTCTCCAGCCCCGATTTTGAGGGGTTCCCTGGCCTAGCCCCTTGTTTTCCTTCCCCTGGCCAGGGACAGGGTGCCCAAGTGGATGCGTCCCTTGAGATCAGCAGCTTATTATCCATGGTGTGTTCTCCAGGCAGCAACATCACCTTCAGCCCCTGGCCTCTCTGCTCAGCTTCCCAGTTGCCTCAGCAGCAGGAACAAGCCTGTGCCTTGTCAGACAAGCCCTGCATCTCCACGGAACACGCTTGAAGCATAATTACCCATCGGAGAAGTGCACAGGCCCCACCCTTAGCATAGTGCTGCTGCCCCCCTAGGCTGCCACTGCTGCAGCGGCTGAAAACTGAGTTGACCTGGACCAAGGAAGCAGTACCAGTTCTGTGGCTAAGCTGGGTAAGCAGCCAGGCCTTGGGGGGAGTCCCCAGGCCCTGGCTAGGGGGAACAAGAACTCCAACAGCCCAAGCCAAGTCTGAGCCCAGCTTCTCTCCTCTTCACTGTCCACCAACAAAGCCCCCAACTTCCCATCTTGAGTCCCCCTCTGTGTGGTGGGTGCACCCACCCCTGCCCCCTACTTGTGGCTCCTTTGCCCTGGAGCTGGGCGGGCTCTTCTACTATGCCTAGGAACTGAGGTGTCACCTGCATCCTCGGCTATGGTGCCAGCAGCAAGGAGGCACAGGTGGTTAGTAACTGGGGTGAGTAACCTTCTCCAGAGCCAGGTGCAGGGAAGGGCAAGGGAGCAGCCACTTCAGTCCTCCTTCCCTCCACCCACATGCCTTCCACAGGGAAACCACTCCTGAATAACCCTTTGGGAAGATATGCTTTCCTGCCCCTGCCCCACATCTCCCCAAGCTGTTACATTATGGTTGACATCACAGGGTTCTCCCACCTTCTGGCTATCCCGTTCACAAGGGGAAAGACTCAAGCCCCTGGACCAGTTAGAGGTCAGGTCCTCCACCTATCTGTCTCTAGGCAGCAATGTTTCTTTAGGAAACAGTCATGGGTTGGATACCTGATTCCTCAACTCATTTCCCTGAATGAGGTATAAACCAGAGGGTGGAAGAGACATAGAATATTTGGGGGGATCTTTGGACTACAGTCTTCTTGGCTGCGCTGTCAAAAAACAGTGTCTGCTGTTTGTTCTACAGGTTTCATAGTGTGGGAGCAGAGCACCTAAAGGAGGCTAATTCTATCCTTCTTTCTGTGTGGAATAACTTTCAGGGAAAGATCTAGTCAACCCCCCTTCCTTCTCCATGGTTGGCCTGCCAGACAGGGTCTGCATTCAACCAGGGAGAGCCTGCAGGGGTCATGTGTTCTCTACTGCGTCAGGTATAAATTGCTCCAAGCCTGTTCTGGGATCCCAGATCCAGGCCCCCAAGGTTACCCTGCCTGGTGCTATTTCAGAGCTCTTGAAGATAATGCCCAAAATCTAACCCCGGGTGAGACCCAAACAAGATCCTACTGTTCAGTATTAGAGGATATCACATCAAGGGCTGGGACCCTCCTTCTGAACCCTGAGTCCTGAGCCATACCCAGTCTTCCCCACTAGGGCTCAGCTTGCTAGCAGGAGTGACAGCTCTTTGGGTAGGATATATTGAGACAAACGGGGCTGTGATTAGCCAGACATCAATTTCTCTTAAAGGCCCATTCTCTCGAAAGTTGGCAGGTTCTCCCAGTTCCCCGGCCCTCCCTGAGCCAAGCTGAGATCCCCAGGGCAGCTCTAGCCTCGCTCTTTCTCTCTCCTTCCCTCCCTGCTTTCACCATATCAACCAGATGGATTATGTCTTATTTCTCTTGGATTTGGCTGCAGGAACCAAACAGCATTTAAGGCCATTGATTGTTCAAAAGGCCAAGTGTATAATGTACCAGAAAATTAGTTTGGAGTGCCCTGCAGGCGAGCAGCTCAGCTCTGGCCTCAGATTTACTCTGCACTGGCAGGCCAGGAGAGGGGCGGGGGTGGGGGCAGAGTACCTTTCACTCTCTCCAGGAAGTTCTGAGGGGCCATCCTTTCCTCGTGGCCATGCTGGGGCCTTCTTACGAGATAATTTCCACAGGGAGAGATGTATTATAGCAATAACCCTTCTTTCAGTCCCTGCCCACTCATTCCCTCCCATACACGCACAGTATCTCACATAAAACAAATATTGTTCTTTGTCATGTAAAGATTTATTTATTTATGCATACAAGAACTGGGGTACAGGCCTGAGGTACAGGCGGCCTAGAGGATTCACCAGAGACAGAAAGTGTAGCAGAACAGGTAGACTGACTGAAATATAGTGCTGAGGGGAGCAGCAGTGGGCAGGACAGGAGAGGTCTGCCACGCCACGTGGGTCACCTTCCTGGCTGGGGATCAAACTCTTGCTACAGTGGCTGTGGATAGCTTCACAGTGCTACACTTTAACCATTTGTGCCACCAGGAGGGACCCAAATAGTGTTCTTTAAGTGCCTGGACATGTACATGCCCATGAGGCAGCCTCATATTCACCTACAGGACATGTCACACACACTCTCACCCATGTACACGTACGACTGTCTGTGAGTCGAGATACAGGGCTTTCTTTTTACCTAAACAATCTAGTGCTTTAAAGAGTGCCAGACACAAAATAGGTAATCACTGGTGTTTTTTGGTATCAGTCAAAATAGCTTCTTGAAAGACTGTATCAGCACCATGGACAGCCCCCACATAGCCCTCCCCCCCCCTCCCCCATCCCACTGTCATTAAATGGTCACTTGACCAAAACCAGATCCTTATCATAGCCAGCTGGCATCACTAATATGTTGGTAATCATAATAAAGACTTTCATTTTTGAGCACTAGCTATGCACCAGTCATGAGTCAAGTTCTTCGTATATCTCATCCCATTTTCTCTTCAGTCTCCCAAGATGTAGCTTTTATTCACACTCTACATAGCACAAAGCCATAGCTCATAGAGGTGGAGTAACTTCCCAAGGTTTTCACTGAGCTTGTGTAATATACCAAAGGCATCTAACTTCAAGGACCCTTGTTAAGTTATATGTACTCCCTATGATCATCACGTCGCCAGAGGGTTCCCCCTGAAAGTTGAGGAGGAGAGACTGACAGGGATCAGCTCATGGTGGCAGTTCCACAGTATCAGCTCATCACACATCTCATCTCCAGCCTGATGGACTGTTTGCAGCATTGGTCCCTTAAAAGGTGAGTGGATAGTTCAGAAACCTGAATATCAAAAGGCAAACAGCCAAAATCATGGAAGTCTTACAAAGGGGACAGTTGGCATGGAAGTGAGACCATGTCAAAGGCAATGGGATGAGACAGAGACTCATCAGGTTGAAAGCAAAGAAGATAACCAGGATATTGCCAGAAGCGACTATCTAGTTCCTCCCCCCCCCCCGCCTCCCACCACCACCTCTTTAGGGGCCAAGGAAAATAATGGTGGAAAAGGCAAGATCATTCCTTGAAAGAGATAATTAACAACAAGAATGATGACTAAAGAGTTTGGCTAAGGTGAAGAAATAGACTCCCCTAAGAATATAAGAATTTAATTGATAAAAGGTTAGGCCACCCTCTGTGATGAACAAAAGAGAACATTTCTGTGTATTGTGTCTTCCAGATAAAGTCAGACTGGGCAACACCTTCAGCAAGAAAATTGTCACTGATGAATCGCGATACCCCCAATTCACCTGCAAACAGAGGCCCAACGTATCTACCAGAGGAACTCTGAGCCCACAGTCTAAAAACATGGCTCCAAAAGATAAAGAGAGACCCCAGGTCATTTGGTTTTGAATACCAGTGCCCACCTCTCTTCTTACCCCTCTGGCCATCAAAGAGTCAATCAAGCTTCACTTCTCGTTATCAAAATATTGGAACATTTAAGAAATCTCTCAAAAGCAGGGGCCTGTGGAACAGTGAGGATCTATATGCACTTCATTGAGAAAAGATTTAGAAGATTTTTGACCTAAAGCAGAATTACCTATTTTTGGTGCCTATCATTATCCCTAGATTTGAATCTAAATGACATTGGGGTATTTCCAAAGATACAGTCCACCTTAAAAAAGATAACATTCACCAGTATTCAAACCATCTGTCACAGATTTCCAAAGTGCTTTGGCAAAGCAATACAATCAGAATATACATCAAACTTCCCAAGTGGATTACAGGGAGGGGAACACACACTTCAATGTAGAAGTCCTGACCTGTGTGAGGGGAGTGGGGAAACATGCTTTTTTTTTTTTTTTGCTCGTCAGCAAATAGCCACTAACAGCAGATCTCAGCTTCTTTCTTAGTTAGTCATCACCTTGATCCCTGAAGGGGTAAGAAGGTTTGGTGAAGTAGGCAGTGCCGTCTTGGAATCAAAAGGCCTGGGTTCAGCGCTGCACTTGCCTTTGACTATCCGTGAGACCAAGCCTTTTGATGCACAGTTGTTGTAGTTTCATTTACAAAATGGCAGCAGTAATGCCATCTGTTGAGAATGTGATTCTGGCTGAATGAGAAGA
Organism: Condylura cristata; assembly: GCF_000260355.1. Taxonomy (NCBI): domain Eukaryota; kingdom Metazoa; phylum Chordata; class Mammalia; order Eulipotyphla; family Talpidae; genus Condylura; species Condylura cristata. Next base: position 18,911,623 of record NW_004567126.1, read on the forward strand.
GGTCCTAACACAACACCAGGGACATTCAACCTATATCAGTTGATTCTTTGGTGGGCGGAGGGGGTAGCAGAAAGGGTCAGGCAAGGGTTCTGGCTAAAAGCCTGGGAGGGGTCCTGAGGCATGGAGAAAACAAAGGTGAAGAAAATAAGGGTGAAGAGCTAGAAAAGAAGACCCTGAGTGACAAAACGCCGACCATGGTAAGTACAAAGTATTTACCCACCACAGATTCTTTGTGCAGGGATAGGCCTTACTATCGGATACAGAAAAGAGGCAGGGTTTCATCACTTATTAAAATTAGTCTAGGGCCTAAACTCAGCAGAAAGCAACTGCGTAAGAAGGCAGTTAGACAAGAGAAAGAACTTCCACTTTGATCCACTAAAGCCTTAAACAGGCTCCAGATGTGTCACAAGCAATTGTCCAGAGATAGGAGAGAGTGAGCGATGCACGCGTGAGGTTCTAGTTCTTCCATGTCTGAATTCAGTCAGTCTTCCTAGCTGAAGAGCAGCTCCCCAGCATCAGGAGGGGCTCTGCGCAGCCCCAGGAAGACACCAGCATGGCAATTTAGTGGCGAGTAGCAACGCTAATGAGTGCCAAGAATAACAGTGGCTTCTTAATGGAGCCCTTAATGAAGACTCATTTCGGGTTTTATTAACATAGAGAAAAAAGCATATACTCTTTCCCCAGCTCTGAAAGAATAGACAGAACAAAGAGCAGCCCCCAACATGGGGCTGATCCCACTTCCTCCATTCAGCTTAGGATATCATAGTCGGCTCTGGAGTGGGGTAGGAAGGGCAGGCCCAGAGCCCTGAACCTCCTTTGTCCTTTGTACAATCCATTTGGATCTTTAGATCCCTCTTGGTCTTAGGTGGAGATTTCCAGCTGGGCCCACTCCTGCAATTTACAGAAAAACACAAAGAAGACCCAGCCCCAAGGTGGTTGCAGTGATTCTAACAGACAAACTCATTCCATTAAATATTTAATTAGAATGCAATCCCACCAAAGCTCTCTCATCATAAGTGACTGAAAAACACAGTCCCCTAGGACTTATCCAATGTTACGCACTTATTACCCAAGTATGTTATCTCTGTTGGCTTTAAATGCAGCAAGAGAGATTCAGGTTAGATCTAGATTTTCAGAACTTTAAAATTTATACATGATCTTGGCAGTCATCTCATCAAATCCCATTTTTAAGGAAACTGAGCCTCAGAGAATAAAAAGCTCACTCACAAATCCAGCAGCCAGTTGTATCTGAGCCATCACCCAGGGCAGCCACGGCCGTCGACCCTGCACCCCCAGACTTTGCACCTTGCCTCTCCTCTCCCGGCCTACGTAACCTGACTGACTGACCATACTTGGGGCTGGATTGGCATAAGCAAGATGGTACCTAGAGGACACATGTGGACAGGAACCTTGGAAGTCTCTTCAATACCCATATAACAGCCCAGGATGCAGCTCCGGGATCGCTTTGCACATTGTAGATGCTCAAAAGCTGACTAAGTAAAATACAATAAAGGATATGCAGTATTGGGATTCCCTACATTTACATCAAGGACACCCTAAACTCAAATGGAGAACCTCCCCAGAGGGGTGGAAACCACTTCCAAATTGCTGCACTGTTAGTTCATCCACACCTGCAACCCCTTTGTCATTCGTGAAAACACAATTGCCAAGTTCTTGAGAGGAATGGCCTAAGCGCCTGGGAAGTGGAGGGCAGGGGGCTTTTCCCCACTAGCCTGAACCTTGCAGCATGGGCTGTCTCTACTCGGGGCTCCAGCAGGTTGGAGGACCAACCTGATAGGGCACGGCCCCACCAACACACTCACATGCACACGAGTGAGCAGACACACTGGCAGTAGCAGTGCGGGGCTGGGTGACCGCCCTGCGCCATGTCCCACTAGGTGCTGAACCCAGGTTGTCTCTCATTTAATTCTCACAATATTATCAGGCAGGTATTATTTTATGTCTTTCAACAAAAGATGAGAATGAAAAAACAAATGGAGTGAGGCACAAATGGCTTAAGTCTATTACCTAAGGTCACACAAGAAAAAAATTGGATGACCAGGGATGAAGCCTGACCCTACCTCCAGTCACGTGCAAGTGTCCACAAACATTCGCCGCCCAGGGGACACCCAGCACTGAGACAGTCAGTTACTACCAGAGCAGGTTGTGAAAGGTCCCCCAGGCAACATTCCCTGGGACTTCCAGAAAAGAGAGGGGAAGCTGGGAGAACCTCAACAGGTGGCAATCCTAACAGCCAACAAGAAAGCAACTGACATTTAGTGAGCTACGGCTGTGTGCTGAGCTCTGTACTTCACGGTTTGCTACAGAGGCTTATCTAATTCTCACAACCTTCTAAGATCAGCAATAGGATCCTAAAAACACTCAGGTTCAGAGAGGGCAAATGACTTTCCCAAGGTCACACAGCAAGCAAAGGATCTGAATCTGTAGGGGCTGAAAGGGAGAGGGCTTGGAAATTGCTCAGAGGCCACAGCTGGAGACAGTTCACTCCCCAAATAGAGGAGCTTATTTTAACAGCCTCGGTTCTGATACTCTGATACGGGGAGGGCCTGGAGGGCGCAGGGAACCAGGTGTGCCTTGACCTGCAGGCTTTTTTCTCTGATGAATCTGTCCCTCCTCCCCCAGTGGGCTGGTGAAGCTAGCAAAGGAGCACATCTATAAGCGTCCATTAGCATGCAAGGGGACTGCACAGCTTTCAAGCGCCACCAGGGCCACTTTGATCTGTTTTCCCAGAGAGGTTTATGCCCCATCTGCGCACAGTCCCGGGCAGAGCTGCTGTCGCGCTCTCCCGAGCTGCGCAGCTCGGCCTGCTTGGACCCTCTGTTTCTCCTCTCCTAAGCAGAGTCCATTAGGCCTGCACCGCAGGGTTACAGCATTAAAGAGCTTGTCAAGAGCCTCCCTTCAAGGCCATCCTTCAGTCTCCAAGCCAAATCGCCCCAGTTCCGCAAAGTTCACCAGCCATTTCACCTTCAATCAGCAAGGAGGGTGAGTCACTTGGGGCTCCTCTCTTCACCCAGAGCTGCTACTCCCTGATGAAGAGGGGAGATGCTAGAGTGAGGAGGGGGCCATCTCTGGGAAGGATCAGAGGGAGGTGACTGGGGGACAGGGTGTAGCCCAGATCCTAGAGGCAGAAGGACCCAGGAACCTTGAGGACCAAGAGGGCCAGTGCCAGGAACCAGATCCCTCTGCGTCAGGAAGCCTGAGAAGAGACTAGCTTCACTGGCCCGTGGTAGGGAAACTGAGGCACTCAGGCACTAGTGATAGGGGCCAGGGAGGAAGGGAAGGGCACTGGGCCTAGTGCAGGAATCTGCACACACACACTAGCACAGGCTGCAGCTACCACTATGTGGCTAATGGTCTGTGTTCTTTAAACTAAAACTCTCCAAAGTGAGATTCCTGCACCAAAGATGCCCAAATGTGTGCCATCAGACATGGATGCCATCAGAAATTAACCAGGATTGGCAGGTCGGGATGTATCAAGGTCAAGATAAATGGGAGTCTGATTGTAAGTTCTGATTGTAACTGAATGTGCCAAACACCAGGAACATCAGCTGTGAGGGGAGGTTCTGACAGGCTCTTTGCTTATGGCAGTCTTTGCCTGACCTATTATAAAAAGGCCAGACAGAAGTGAGGGCAAAAGGGTCTCTTCAGATATTATACACTGTTCTCTCTGATCACTGGTCAGAGAGCTGAAAGTAAAGCGCTTACAGATTCAAATCCTGTCTCTACTTATTGGCTCTTGCAGTGACAGACACCACCAAGAACCAGGCCCACTGGCTCACACTAGGAGGGCTCCCCTTGGGCAGGAGCCTAGAAGTCAGTGGAGGGCTGAGATGCCAAGGTCCCGTCTCCTGGAGGCCCAGACCCTGAGCCTTCTCACCTGAGACTTTCCTCACACTAGTCCTTGGTGGGGGGGGGGGGCCTCCCAACCTAACCTCCACCCCCCTGGGGTCCTCACAAAAGCCACCCCCTGTGAAGAGAGGCCCTGAGGCAGTGGCCTCCCCTTTCCCCCATCTCCTAGGGGCTTTGTCCCTCCCCTCCCCCCACAGCCCCGGTGTGAAAGTTGTGTTTCCCCATTCCAGAGCCCTGAGGGAATGGGTGAGGGCTGGGTGAGGGCTGTGTAACCTGGAGTCCCCAACACTCAGAGCAGAGCCCAGCAAACAGCAGGTGCTTGGGGAAACCCATAACTAACTAATCTCCAGGAAGCTCTGTTCTTTCTTCCTCCTCTTCCCTCAGTGCCAGGGACTGAGTCTGCGGAAGCTGCAAACATCAGACGCAGGAGGCTGGCCCAGCTGAAACTTTGGGTGGTATCCTTGACTAGGAGGCAGGGGGGTGGTCCTACAGATTTCTCCAGAGAGAAGAGGAAGATTTTTTTGGCCCTTTACCTCTCAGTTGTAAAGCTGTTAAAGGGACCTCACCTCCTTTATTAGCTGTCTCTCTGTTCCTGCCAATTCTAAAACCAGCATCTGCCTCCTGGCACAGTGCCCTCCTCCCAGAACACTGGCCCTCCCCTCACACCCCAGCCTTGTAGCAGGGAATGTAATTAGGCCTTTCCCCAGGATGGCACCCCCTCCACACAGTTGGACTGCCCGTCCAACAGGGGATAATTTATGGAAATGGGTAAAGGTGTTTTAAATTATTCAATTTAAATGTAAATAGGGGAGATGGTTTCTCAGAATAAATTGTCTTATTTATGTTCCGCCCAACTCCCCTCTCAGGGAAATACAGAGCCCGCTGGAGTTCTCTGGAGCTCAGGGCCCTTACTTCTCTTTAATGTGGGATTGGCCCATGTCCCTGGGGGTGGAGTTTTAGAGACAATGACACCATCCACCCACCCCCCTGCCCCCCTCAGCTGCAGTTCCAGACTATGAAGCCCCACCCAGCCTGAGAGAACCTGGAGGAAGGGCCACGGATATGGACAGAAAGGCTGGCTTCCATCTTCATTTGCTGGGCAGCCACAGTGGGGCGGGAGGTCTCTTCCCCTCTGCCGAAGGTCTCTTTCCATCTGGATCCCAAGCGGAAAAGGGTTTTAAACCTCCCTGATAAAGCCCTTCAATTCTGAAATACAAAGTGACCTCTGGACATTTTTCTTGGAGTATTTTTGTCTACACAGGGTCCCTAGGCACAGGCTCCTTGAAAGGAAAGACCTTCTGGGGCACATCCCAGGTGCCTCATGAATGCCAATGGGACAGTTCTTAAGGGTGAGGAGAGGGGCTGTTTTTTAGCCCCCTCGCACCACCCAGATGCCAGTCTGGCCATCCCCTGCTGTTGAGCTACCCACACACAGCAAGCAGTGATGGGTGCTGCCCTTAGGGGATTTTCAGGATAGAATGTCCAGTCACTCCAAGTGATTCAGATCACACAGAAATATACCAGGTCTGGACCACTGGAAGCAGGACAGAATTCGGGTGCAGACCTGATGTGATATCAGAGATTAGGCCTGATACCTGGGATTCTTTTCTGTGTGTTCATCATTCGTGCACTAAGCCACAAGGCAACTGGGGCAGTTGATTTTTAGATGCACCCATGATGACATTCAGGGAAAAACAGAGGGAGCCTCTCTCAGACTCTTCCAGAAGTGTAAAAAAGGCACCCCCCACCCCACAGGAAAACTCTCCTTGAATCCCATTGGCCCAGACTGCCCAAGTACCTGCAAGAAGGGAATTATCTCAGACCAGTCAGTCGTGTCATCCAGGAGCCAGGGGTGGGGCCAGTTAGGCACACAAAAATTGGGGTTTGGTGAGAGCTGAAGAAGTAGGGGCTGGGCACTGGGTAGACAACATCCACTGGAGTAACAGTTGAGTGTGTAGAGCTTGTGGAAATCAATACGTTTTCATCGTTAACCATGTTTGTTTCAACTCTCTCTGCTTGAACTAGGTCAATTCCTTTCTGCCTAATTCTAAGACCAGACCATTGTCATCCCCTAAAGAGGAGATAATCAGGCAATGACCCAGATTGCAGACTCTGGCAAGAGTGGTCCACTTAGGCACAGAGAGCTGTCCAGACGCCTTAACTCTTGTCTGTGATAGCCATGAGTGTCAGGAGGGCTTGGCCAAGCCACCATCAGCCTTATCCCCTTGCTGCCACACTTGATCCACCCAACTGCACGTACCATCTGTCTGGTACCAGGCATAGGCCAGGTGCAGGGGGCTCACTGCAAATAAAAACACCTGTTCTTTCAGACTTAGTGTACTCACATGGACTTTACCATATCTATGGACACTTAGTTTTGCTGCCATGTTTAGGAGTGTCAGCCTCCCCACCCCACCCCCTCAGTGACCCCTTTCTGAGACAGAAACTAGAAACTTGGTTACCCAGCTTCCTTTGCAACTAGGGCACAGACATGTGACTCAGGCTTCACCATCAGAGTCATAGGAGACTTTAGAAGGGAGACATATGAATAAGGAGACAATGTCCAGAGTCCATTGTGCTGGAGAGGGTGGAAGAAGAGGAGCCCAACTTTGGGGTAAAGTGACAGCAGGATTAAGTTGCCAACTGGGAAGTGACTATAGGAAGTGGCAGCAGGGGTTCCTGGTGCCTGTGGGAGAGAGGCAACGGCTGGCCTCCGATTCCCCATCAGTCAGGAGCATCATGCCTGGAAGCTCAACCTCAATTCTGGCTCTCCAGCCCTCCCTCTGATTAGATGTTTTCTTCCAGAGTGGATTCTCTTGCTTCCTGTTACCCCAATCAATGCAGAAGAGTCCCCTTGGCAAGGTTATCTATTCTGAAGACCTAGACTGGGTAGCCCCTTCCCTGAGCATCCCAAGCCCAGGTGCTTTGCTCATGCCTCTTACAGGAGTCAATGGAAGTGAGAGTCTGCACTAACCCCTCCCCCATCACACACACACACACCACTGTGAGCTCCCTGAGACTTGGAACTATACCGTTTTCACCTTTATGGTCTCAAATCTAGCTTAGAACCTGGATCAGAATCAGCACTCATAAAGTCATCCGTCGCTCTTCATTACTGACATCAAAAAGCCCACCTGTGCCTGAGTCTGGGTTGAGCAGTGCATGGTGATAATGACCCATACTATCTCCAGAATCAGCCAGCAGGTTTACATCACAGGCTCTTCACCAGAGTGCCCCCTAAAATACCATAGGACTGCCTGATCCCTGTCCAGTTTCTCTGACAGTCTTGCATTTACTCCTTCCAACTAGCTGGTCCCGCATCAGCCTTGCCCTCCAGCCCCGAGGCCCAGGAAGATGGCCATCCTTGGACATGAGATGACATCGAAGACCCCTGGAGAGATGCACCCTACAGGTTATGTTGCCAACCCAAGAGTGTTCCTCATCCTGGTCAGACCTGCACACACTCACTCTATCCCTCTGCAGGAAGAGCCAGAGGAAATGGACAAGCTTTCTGAAATCAATTTCACATCCTTGGGCATGATAAACAACAAAGCAAAGAGTAGGATCCATTGAGAGAGCTAGTGGCCTTGGGTGTCTGAGTGATACCTCACTCCCTAGAAGAGAAAGCCTGGCTACAGACACTCTCCACACCCACCTTTCACCTGTTCTCCCTGCCTTACTAACTGGAGCTGACTCCTGCAGCCCCAGTTGCAGCTCCTAGGCAAGAAATAGGGGAGAGAGGCAGAAGGGAGGGCAAGTGGACCCAAGGAAGCCCAAGGCTAAAAGTCCCTGCCCTGTTTCTTTAGTGAGGAGTGCTCTACCGCAGACAGAGCTAAGCCACCAGGATGCAAACCCCAGCCCACTCCTCACTATCTGTGTGACCTCAGACAAGCAGTAGCAGCCTCACAAGCGTCCTCAATTGGATACACTACTTGCACATAGTAAATCCTCAGGAATCCTAGCAACACTGATGACCATGACCATGCTGGCTCCACACAGTCAGGAAGTTCTTGTTCACCTAACCTAAATCCTTCCTCCTGCACCATGAGCTCACTTCAGCAGCCTGTTTCCAGTGGTTATAGAACTCAACGGCCCCCAGCATGAGGCAACTGCAGAAGTACAGATGTTGCTGCTGCTGGAGCAGACCCCACCTCAATCTGTTTGACATGATTCTCTTTTTAGCCAGTCAACATACGGCAGATTCCAAATGCATGACTACTAACCATGTGGACAACATTCTGCTTCTCTGAGCCACACCCACAGCCTCCTGGTTTGCCAGTAGGAATGGAACACTGTTCCCACAAAGTCATAGCCAGGGTGAAGTCTAATGCAGTAACGTCAAAGCGAGCACCTGGATTTAAGTGATCAGGGGCCTAGTGGCGTCTGGACCTGCTCTCACACTGAGAGAGTCAGTTCCCTGAGCCTCTTCCACCCAAGGACAAATTATATGCCCAGTTCTAGAACCTTCCCCACTTCATGCCTAACTCAGCAAATCCTTGCCATGTTTCTTCTGCCTGAGAGACACTTATTTATGCACAGAAACCAACCTCAGATTTTTCAGAAGTGAGGAAAATCCACCCAATGTTCCACAGCAGAGCCAGTATCCAGGAGGGGGTCAGTGGCCCCCACAATGGACTTGTGCGCCACACTTTATCTGCATGTTAACAAATGTGTTCTTATTCAGTGTCTGCCTAAATGCTTTCACCTCCAGTTTCACCAAAGGGGAAGCATGCTCACTCCCCAAAGTGGCAGAGAAGGTTCTGAGCTCATCTTGTAACCAGTCACTTTGTGCACTCCGTCAGGCATCCTGCCCCTCCTCCCTCTACCAGCACTCCCCCCAAGCCAGCCTAATTAGCCTAAAGTGTGCCTAATGCCTGGCACACAGTGGGCTCCCAATAATTAATCATATAATGTAATCATCAAATTTAATCCAACTGCTGCATTTCACCAATGGGGACACTGAGGCAGGAGAAGAAATGAGTAGATCAAGGTCACATAACAGGAAAGTCACATGCTAGACCTGCCGACAGAAGAACATGAGCCCATCCCCCAAAGTGTCAGGCTTGGAAGAATCCTGTCATGTTGTCAGGGCCCTGTCCAGCCCTTCCCTGGCCATCAAAGCCAGGGTCTCCTGCTCAGACTTTGGAGAAGGGGAACAGCAGGCTTCAAAGACTGGATATAATCAATTGATTACAAAATGTTCCAAATTCTCCCCTCCCTATATCCTTTGTAAGATGATTTTGCAGCTTCTCCCAAAAAAGAAATACAGTCTGCCCAACCACCCCCACCCCTTACTGATTCTGGGTTGCCCCGTGATTCACTTTGACCAACATTATTCAGTGGAGGTGATGGCATGCTGGTTCCAAGGCTAGACAAAAAGAGGCCTCATGACCTTCCTTGCTCGCTTAGATCTCTGCCAACACTGTGTGAACAATCCCGAGCACCCTACTGGAAGAAGGGAATTGTCCCAGCCAAGACCTCCCTAAACCTGCCTATGGCCCAAGCATGAGAGCCTCCCTGGATCAGTAGCGGTGCCTCCTCAACCCATCGCTGACCACAGGTGCATGAGAGATTCCATCCAAGAGCAGAACCATCAGATAACCTCAGACTTGCACGAAACTGCAAGTCTAATTGTTTTTAGTCAATGGCCTTCGCGGTAGTTCATTCCAAAGCACTAGCTAACAGATACACTGGGGCTTAAGAAATGACCCCAAGTCATAGCCACAGAGCCCTGGCACCTGCATGCCCATCCTGTGGCAGTGTCTAGGAGAGGTAAGAGCCCAGGAGGGCTACGAGAGGCAAGGCTGTCCACAGGCCAGGGAGAACTCACCTGGAAGGCAAAGCCCCGGGTGGGATCTTCCTGGTGGAGAAACATCCAGGGCCAGCTTCCCCCCACCCACCCAGGGGAGCAATCAGCCCCGGAGGAGCAGAGCACGGCCGCTTGACATTTGATGGGAGTCATTATCAGACACTTATTCCCAATCAGGGCTCAAGTGTCTCTGAGGGCCCCTCTACTGCCTTCTCATTCCAGGGAGTATCAATGGGAGGAGGGGCAATGCCGAACCCACCATGTCTGAGTAAAGGCCCTTATGGCCCACCCACTCCTCAGCTCCAGCTCTGTGCCTCCCAGAGCTATCACAAGCCAGAGTGGGGGTAGTGGGAACTCCAGAGCACAATTGCTGGAGCCTCCAAGAGACTGGGTTACAGCTATGTGTGAGGGGAAACTATGTCAGATCTCAATCCCTGCTGGGCCCAAAAGGGACTGTCTCCAACGCTCATGGTTCCAGGGGTCCTGAGTCCCCTCTCTGGCCAGCCACCTCTTCCTCAGATGTTGCTCCAGGACCAAGACCAGGCTTCTCCCATGGCACACAGACCAGATCTCCCTTTTGCAGCCAGACACCCCACTGCTGTCTTGGAGGGATCATGATTTAAGACATTTGAAAGCCTGGTCTCTCCACGCTGCAGAGAGGGATCTTGGACAGGCCCCTCCCTCTGCTTCACTGGGAAGCTGGCAGTGATCCCTACCTATTTCTCTCTGCAAAGGGCTGTTAAGAGACTCCTCCTCTTTACAGTAGGGAAAGCACTTGTTAAACTGTAAAATAAGGGTTGGTTCTAATTGTCCCTACTGGATCATCATCGCAATAGAGGCAACTCAGATAAGTCAGGTGCAGGTGTGATGGGGGTGAGGCAAAATGTGTGTGTTTGCACACAGGAGTCTTACTGTGTATATTTCATAGTGGGGTATTATCTGTAGGTTCCGTATCTCTGTCTATACAGGCAGTGAATCAATTATATTAATGTGCTACTAGCTAAATGCAAAGGCATATTTTTTAGGTTACAAAAGAAAAGCAGTATAAAGTGTTCCAGGGAATCTTGACACACTCGAAAGGCTGTGAGTACACGCTTGTTGCACACTCGCACACCTGTTTCTGAGGAACATGAGGACTCAATTAAGCAAAAGCAACAAATAAAAAGAGGGTCATAAAATAATGAATCTCAAGGCCCAATGTCATAAAATAATGGGCTCCAAGAGAGGTCATCCAGCCAGCTTCTCGAAAGAGGAAATAAAGTCTGAGCTGGATTTTAGGGAAGTTGAACATATAGACAGATGGAAAATGGCTTTAGGGAGAGGGCAGAAATAGACCTGTTTTAAGTAGTCTGCTAGCAGATAATGGTAATTATATTTCATCCTTGTAGAGCAAATGTGGACTTACAAAGCTTTTCTACGTGCATTTTTTTCATTTGAGTTTCACTTTTGCCTCCCAAACTAAATACATCAACTTTTTTTAAAGATTTATTTATTTGTTCATACAGAACTGGGGTACAGGCCAGAGGCTCAGGGGCAGCGAGAGGCTTCACCAGAGACAGAGTGGGGAGCAGAACAGGCAGATGGACAAAGTACACTGTTGAGGGGAGCAGCGGGCAGGTCAGGAGAGGTCTGCCACGCCATGTGGTTACCTCCGGGGCAAGCGGGAATTGAACTCATGGGGAAGTGACTTTAGCTTCTCAGTGCTGTGCTTTAACCCGCTGCGCCACCAGGGAGGGCCTAAATACATCAATTTTAATTATCTCCATTTTATAGATGAGGCAGCTAAGGCTCAGAGGAGATACGTGATTTCCTAGTATCTGCAGGCTCACAGAGCGTGGAGCTAGTAGAAGAACCCCGGTTCCCAACTTCTGCCATGTCCTTCCCAGGAGTCTCTCTAAAACCCCAGCCCCCGCTATACAGGGTTAAGGTCAAATCCCAGCCCTTCCATTTACCTTGACTTTGGCTCATTAATGCCCCACTGAGCCTCAGTTCCCCCACTGTGCAGCATGATGAGGATTAGAAGAACACCTTTGAAGTACTGTGCCTGGCACACAGTACCTGCTCCATGAATGGAAGCTCCTATCATTCACCTCTTGACGATCAGTTGGTTATTGCTAATCAAGAAGGCAGTCTTAACGACCATTTTTCACCAGTTTCTCCCTTCTAGGGTAAATGGATCATTCAATACTTCTCAGCCATTAAAAAAAAAAAAGTGATGAAATCTTGCCATTTGCAACAACAGAGACAGACCTTGAGGAGATTATGCTATGTGAAATAAGTCACATAAGGCAAATACCAGATGATTTCGCTCATTTGTGGAATATAAAGGGGGGAAAAGCAATGGAACAAGCTAACCCCCTAGGCTCTGACCCCAGAATGATGGTTACCAGAAGGGCAGGAAGGAAGGGGACAGGAGAAAAGAGCTGATTGGCTGGTGGGTGGTGACTGAGCATTTGGTAGCAGGTGTGGAGGTGACACACACAGTTGCCGAGGTGAGAAACTGGACCTTGAAGCTTCTGCGGTGTTGTAGACCAGTGTCACCTCAATCAAAAGAAAATGAAAAATTAATAAAGAGGTCACTCAACAGCCACACCGACCATTCATTGCCTTCATGAGAGACGCTTCCCAGCGAGCACAAGCAACACCCTTCTCCCTCCCTCCATCTGGGTTGAGGCGCCAGACCCCAGACCTTAGAGGGACCTCAGAAGCTTTCAGGCCAGTCAGTGCCAGGCCTGACCCTTCAGCCACCTGTTGAAATCCATTTCAGTCACCAGAGCTCTCATTTCTATTAAAACTCCATTTGCCAAGAAAGCAGAAAGGTAATTATGAATCCTAGTCTTAAATCACTCTGCCGCTGAATTATTAAAGGAAAGAATTAAAAATAATCAGGCTTTTTCATTACACTTCATAGCAGGGAAATTAAAGGTGTAAGAATGTATTTTTTCCTCGAATTTAAGTATTCATTTTGGAGATTTATAGGGGAGTTGAAATGATTCCCTGCATGCCAAACTCTACCTTTTATGAAAGGAGGAGAGAGGGAAAAACCTTGTAAAATTAAAAGGGAGATAGAGCGAAGAAGGGATTTAACATAAAGAAGTACAACTGAGTGTTTTGCATTTTAATACATTTTTTTCTGCACAATTACACCATTGAGTGATATGGCAGAGAGAGATTAGGCTGCTGCTAATTTCAGATACTGGGTGGAGAAATGGCAAGGAGGTGTCACCCACTGGCAGGTCAGGAAAAGCATGCTGGGGTGTCCGGACTAGCTGCACAGATCTCCAGACACTGTGAGGCAGGGACTGTTTCAACCCCAAGCTCTTCACACCCTCTTTCCTTCAGGAGAGAACAGGATGAGGGATTGGTTCGATTCACAGAGCAGAAAATCCAAGGCGCCAAGAGGAGAGAGAGCAGCAGCTAAGCCCCTGGAACTCACAGGGGAGGGGCGAGGGAGAAGAGCACAGAGAAGAACTTGCCAGCCAGAGATCGGAAGGTGGGTGACCTTTCCTCAGGATACACACACACAAGACTGGGCATGAGAACGGAACTATCTAGAGTTAGGATAACACAGGATTTTGGAAGGGTTGGGACATCAGAACTGAATCCAGAGAGTCCGTAATGTGTGAGACCAAAGTTGATGAGTCTCTGCATATCCCAGTCCTAGCCAGTCTAGGGGTGCAGATCAGATCCCCTGAGTCAGGTAAGAAGCAAGTGGAAATCCCTCCGCACCATAGTACCTGCTGCAGCAGTGGAAGGAAATGACAGGAGAGCAGACCTGAGGGGATTTGTCCAAGGAGGCTTCCTGGAAAAGAGGGTAGGGGAGGAAGAATGGGTTTGTGGGCAGACAGAGGCAGCAGAGCACCTGCCTGGCAGCAGCTGGTATACTCCTTCTGGGGGCAGTGCCAGGACAGAACAAAATCGGGATGCTGCCAACACACAAGCATCATTGGCAGCAGCTGGGTAGTCCCAAATCAGGCCCAGGGGAGGGAGCCAAGAGTAGGCCAGTCCCACCCAGATGTGCTGCAGCAGCTGGTCTGCTTCTCTGCGGGGACAACAAGCCAGAACACCTCTGTCCTGTGCCTCCACCACCCACACAGACAGTGGCTGGACCAGGGAGGGTGTGGGGCTCCCTGATGGAGCTGGGCCTAAGAGCCGCTCAGCTGCCTGTCCCCTCCCCCGAGGTGGTAATGAATTGCAGGGAAACGCTGCTGAGAGGTGTCAGAACAATTTCTATTAAACATAATTTCCTAATGAAAAGGTTACGAGGGAGCCCGGTGGAGCTAATCAGGATTGAATGCTCACTCCAACGGGCTCTGAGGGGGGGGCGTTAAGGCAGACCATGGCTCCACCTGGTCTAGGTGGGGGCACAGGCCTGCAGCATGTGAGGCGCTGACCAGTTTCCTTGGGGCGCCCCTCTGTGGTCCTGCACACGCCCCTCCCTGGAGCTTGCAGGGGACAGGCCCCGCACTGTTTTCCATGTGTCATCACCTCACAACATCTCTGCAAAATTGAAATTATAGGCCCATTTTTAAGATAAGCAAATTGAGACTGAAAGGTCATGTGACTTGTCCAAGGTCACATCTCCAGAAATCAGGAAGCAGAGGCAGGAGGGTGTGAGCCTAGGTCAGTGTGGTTGGAAGCCCTGTTGCATTGCCATCACCATGTCCCACCTTCCCAGGATTGTTCTATCCTGCAACCAAAAAGTTCTTTGGTAGGACAAATGGACCCCTAAGAATAGGGCAGGATGGGGACAGTCAGAAATTCAGCAGAAGCTGTGTGACTCCTGTCCACCCACATCCCTGTCTCTGGCAATTGAAGCATCTGTGAAAAAGCTGTCATCACCCATTCGAAATGGATCTGTGACCCCTCAGAGGTTGGTGTGGTGCTTGGCTGAGCCTCAAGGCAAGGCTGTCCCTGCTGCCAGCTCAGGAGTCTATATCCTGAGAATAGGAGGCACTGACCCCAGGTAGAAGCCCGTGCCCCCAGTCCAAGAAACTGTCCCCAAGCCAAGGTCCCAGTGAGCCTTGTGTCCCACCTTTACTCTCCCACCTCCCTGGTCCTCAGATGCTAGACTCCTATATCAATGCTGTGCTGAGGATGGGCCAAGGCGGCCAAGACTACAAGAAAAAGGAGCCTTTTAGAAGATTCAGAGCCCTCCCAGGCCCTCAATTATAAGCTCATTAGACATGACCTTGATCTCTGCTGCTGGGAGACTTGGCTGGGAGCTAGAGCAGGAGGATGAGGAAGGTGTAAATCTGAGAACAAACAGTAAGAAGCCCCATTCTCATGTAATTCAAAAGCTTCTGATACTGTCAGTTCAAGTTGGGGACAGATTCAGGAAACTGGGGCTTGGTTCTGTCAGAAACTTCCGCAGCTGTTGAGACACCTCTTTGGATAGAGAGGGGTGTTCCAGATGTACCCTGGGAGTCAGTGGTACATCCTATGGGGTGCAACTGAAAATCCTCCAGGAACTTTGCCACCACTGTATCCTGGAGAAGGTGCATGAGCTACAGGGCCCAGATCATAGATTCTCCTCCTCCCCCCAACTCCTACCCATCCAGTGCCTCCTCTGCCCTCCCCACTCCCTGCAATGAGCCCCAGGTTCTGCATCTCTCCATCCCTCATTACAATGAAGCTGTCACCCACTGCCACCATCCTGCCTTCCCAGGACCTTCAAAGCCTAGAACAGCATGAAATATGCAACCACTTCCCTGTCTACCCTCCCTCCTCCCTCCCACTAATTGCTCCACAGCAGATTAAACTTGTATGTGGCAGCTCCAGCTGAGGACATCCAACACTTATATTCTCCAAAAACAGAGGCGGCTGCTCTGCCTCTAGGCAAGAGAAACTCTCTTCCTAAATGTCTGCAGTACTGCCCCTCTACCCTGCTATGTTCCCAAGGAAATGGTTCCCCCCCCCTCAGCCAGTCCCCTCATGACCCCATCTCCCCCAACACTATACCCACCCACCCACCCCACTAGACTGAAGGTTCCTGGAAAGAACAGGCAAGTCTTTTGCTGAGAACAACAATGGTTCTCAAAGTGTGGTCCCTGAACCAGCATCATTAGCATCACCTAGATACATGTTCGAATGCAAATTTTCAGGCCCTAGTCCAAATTTATGAAATGAAAACTGAGATTGGGGCCCAGCAATTTGGGATTGAGCAAGTCCACTAGTTCACTAAGTCATGGCTTAGTTTGAGAACCATTAAAGACAGATTGACCCCACAGCCAGTCAACAGTGTGCCCCAGGTGCACATGGCTGTGCTAAGGGTGGTGGGGAGGAAAAGCAACACCTCTACTGCCTGGTGCTAGCAGTCTGTGTCTGACATGAGGGACAATCAAGTACCTGCAGTAAGATAAGCCAGAGGATCCTGAAAGGTGCAGAGGCAGGTAACTTGATGGGGTAGGGGATGAAGGCATGATGGAGAAGGGGAATAACTTAAATTAGGGCTAAATAAATAAATTGGAACCAAACACAAATCAAAACCACTCAAGATATCATCTCATCCCTATTAGGATGTGGGGGGGAAAAAAAAAAAACAGAAATCAGCAAGTGTTAGTAAAGATTAAAGATATAGAGAAATTGAAACGCTTGTCCACCGTTGTTAGGGATTGAATGGTACAACCACTGTAGAAAACAGCATGGTGGGTCTCCTATATTAAAAGTAGAATTATTAGAATTATTATCTGATCTCACATTTCCATCTGGATATAGATCTAGAATAGAAAGCAGGGTCTTAAGGAGATATCTGCACACCCACGTTCATAGCAGCATTATTCACAATAGCCAAAAAGTATAAACAACCAAGTATCCATTAACAGATGAATGGATAAACAAAATGTCTATACATGCAATGGAATATTATTCAATTTTGAAAAGGAAAGAAATTCTAACACGTGCTACAGCAGGGATGGACCTTAAGACATTATGATAACTGAAATAAGTCAGTTACAAAAAGACAAAAACTCTAGGATTCCTCATATACACCATCCCGAGAGTAGTGAAATTCATAGAAACAAAATGTAGCAAGCATGCTGGTTGCCAGTGCTGGAGTGGGTATAAATGGAAATGGACATAAAGTTTCAGGCTGAGGAGAGGTAAACATTCTTGAGATCTGCTGCACAATCATGTCATTATAATTAACATTGCAGGACATAAAAATAATTGAGAAGGCAAATTTATGTTATGTGAATTTTACAATCGAAAACTCATTTTTAATCATTTGGGCCAAAATTTGGGCAGGAAGAGGGATAGTAACAATGTGCCTCGCTGTACATGCATCCATTTGCCAAGTGCTGTCACCTCCTCCATCTTCTTGGGATGAGCAGAGTAGGAGCAAAGACCCCATTTTGCTGGGAGTTGGGCTAGAGAGGAGCGGCACCTTGCCGAGGCCCCCACACCATGAGTGGACAGCTGGTGTGGGGCTCAGCTCCCTGCCCCCACACTGGGCATTTACCTCTCATAGTAAAGAGCCCTCCAGGCCCAGGACCCTGCAGAAGAATCTGAGCCTTGCACCTAGGTAACACCTCAAGGAGGTGGGTTCTTAAGGGTGGTGTGGGGACCCCTAGGGTCTGACAGGACATGTACTTTCAGTACACTCCTCTTGTCTTTACTCAATCATTAACAGGACTTCCTTTGGTTTCAGCAATACCCCAGTTTGAAAGACAGATTCCATATTGAACCCCAATCCTCAGTGCTCAGTAGGCCAAGGAGCAAAGTTGGATTTTGGCAAGAAAGAGGAATAAACCCAGCTTCTTGTAGAGGAAAGTGATTACAAGAAGCTTAGAAGATCCCTCTAGCTATGGGCCAAAGAATCAAAGGGTGAAGGAGGAGGTGATGGAGGCTGCAGGCAGCTGCCAGGTGTGACTGGCACCAGAGCAGTATGGCTGTGAGGAAAGAAGGGGAACAGGAGGATTGGAGGATCAGAAAACAGATACATGGGCCTTATTGTGGACCCTCAGGGATGTCACACGCCTTCCCCTGACTGCCATTCTTTCTCATCCCCCATCTCCACCTCACCCTCTGGTCTCTCCAAGTGGAACACAAGAGCAGACTTCTTGGAAGGAACTAGACATGAGATTCCTTTCTCCCTTTCACCTTCCCCAGAGTCTATGTTTGACCAAAACAAAGTCCAGACCAGCCCACCAGGACCATCCCATCCCATCCACCCATCCCAGTCTTGGCCAAGTTCTCTTCAACCCCAGACACTCATCCATGCTTATTGGGAGGAAAGGGGGAGTCCATTTTTATCCAAACTAAAATATTTTTTAAGATTTACTTATTTATGCATACAGAACTGAGGTGCAGGCCAGAGGCACAGGGGCAGTGAGAGGATTCACCAGAGACAAAGCAGGGAGCAGTACAAGCAGATCGATGAAGTACACTGCAGAGGGGAGCAGCGGCGGGTCAGGAGAGGTCTGCCATGCCATGTGGATCTCCTCTGGGGAGGGGATCAAACTCACACTGAAGCAGCTGGCTCACTTGCAGTGTTGAGCTTTAAACCTTCTGCACCACCAGGGAGGGTCAACCACCCCAAATCTTTAAGGTGCAGATTCAGTTTGAGAGTGGGGTGAATGGTGAAGGGCAGACCAATAGTAGAGTCGAGTTAGAAATGAGGGTAGTGTTCAAGGTTCATGTTAAAGAGATGAATGTCAGGACTGAGCTTCAGGTTTGTCTGGAGCTCAATCTTGGGTTCTGGTTCTGAATTCTGGTTAAGGTGAGTTCTACGATATAGACCATGAGTAGTAAGTGACTAGGTGGTTACCGTTAGCACTAAGACTTGAACTAAAATGCATCTTAGCAGCAGCTATATCTGAAAACTCTGAAACTTATGGTAAGGGGCAGGGTTGTGGGTGTGTGTGGGCTTTGTTGGTGAGAGGCTAGCAGATAACCATCTGGAAGGGGGCAGGTGGAGCCAGTCAGGAGTTGGAATATACAATCTGGGGGCAGCACCACGGACAGCTCCTTAGAAACTGACTTGGTAAGCAAAAAAATGCCTCTAAGAAGTTCCTAGCTGCTTTCCCCTAAAATCCCCTCCCACAATAAAATCAGTCTCTGAGCTGTTTACCAGAGATTAACCCCTGAGAATACCAAGAGAACACCCTACCCTCTAGGGAATAGGGTCTCTCCTCTTAGGCTTTTGCCTTTCCTACAAATCATTCTCATGTTAGACCCCATATTCCCTGACCCTACAATCAAGAGTCTGAGAAACAAACCTCTGGATTGAGCTTTTACAAGATGATCATTCTCCTAAAAATAAAAAATATTATGATTCCACTCTTGACTGTCAGATTTACACTACTTTGCATGACAGGATTCTTATTCCTCTTCCCCACAGGGAAACAGGAGGTCCCCCAATCTGTGCCTTTCATCTTCCCTGACTTCCCGGCTGTAAGAGGTAGGATGGGACACAGATGAGGGCATTCACACAAGCAGTGCTCAGTATTTCACCCCTCCTCTCCCTGGCCAGATCACCCGCACCCCATCTGTCCCCAGCAACTAAGCACCAGAGGAGCTATGGAGCAAGGACCTGCTGAGGACGCCAGGTGCTGCACACACTCAGTCCCAGGCTTCAGGAGGTCACAGATGAAACTTTCAAGATCTTCAGCCTTAGATTGTCAACCTACCCCCAAAGAGTAGGGGAGGTCATCGGCATGCACTGCGCATGCACTATGTGCCAGACTTTAACTACATTATCTCACTGAATCACCAAACCAACCCAGTGTGGTTAGTAGGTGTGGTCATCCCGTTCTCTACAGATGAAGAGACTGAGATTCAGAAGCAAATAGCAAGTGTGCAATTTGAACAGCTCTGAACCATCCTGAGTTTATATTCTGAAGACCATACTTTTTCCACAACACCATGAAGTCTGGTTGTTCAAACAGCCTTTTAAAAAATCAACTTGGCAAGAACTCTCTGTCTCCATATCAGACCTGATGGCATCGCCCCGTTACTAACTCTGGCCTAGATGGCCCCAGGCATACCCATGGTCTTGGGTGTCCCTAAGGCTAGGGAGAGTGGCCTTAACTTCTTCCTGTGGTGATTAGGGTCAGGGAGTTTGTGTGAGCCTTCTAGTGGATATGGGGTTCCTGCAAATGACCAAGCAAATAAAAACTGTGACTTCTAACCCCTTTTCCCCATCACCCTCTGAGGGGTATCCCTAGGGGACAAATCTCCATCTGCTATGGGTGCAGCCTGAAATTACCCCTTAAGGAAAGGTGGAGACACTCTGAATCTAGCCCTGGGAAGCTAGCCTACCCACACTTCAGAGGTCACCAGGGCTGGGGGCAAGATGAGCCTTGAGAACAGGAAGATGCCAGTCTGGGAGGCTCTCGGGGAGCGGGCGGCGAGTGGAGCTTGGCTCTCCTCCTGTCCCTCTGTAGTAATTAACAGGCCTTTGTTCCTGTCCCTGATCTCGTCTGGCAGAGCCTTAATCATCCTCTTCCCTGCAATGAGCAGCCTTCTCATTAGGGCCTTAAGAACCTCTATTATAAACATGTAAATGGAACTCAACGAGGAGGGAAATATTTGACTGCTCCAATTTCCTTTGTGCCGCTGCCAGCTTCGGGCTGCGCACGCCCGTGATTTCATTGCTCAGCAGCCCGGCGCCAACACACTGCCCCCACAGCCCCGTCACAGGGCTCCATCTTCTCCTATCGGAATTTAATTACCTTTGCTGGTGAACGTTGGGAGAACCTCTTTCCCTCAATTGATTCTGAAGTCCGATTTTTATTCCAAGACATTCAGTGCCACTTGGGCCTGGGACCCTTCCCACACAGCTAGGAGAGGTCATAGCAGATACCGCCACCCCCCTACCCCCCCACCCCTGCCTTTGAGCTGGTCAGTACTTCAGCCAGCCCAGGTGGAAGGCAGTCTCTTCTTTCAGGGCTACAGAGAATCAGATTCCTGAGGCTCCCACTGGTCTGGACTAGAAGTTCCTCCTGATGTGGGTGCTCCTTTCATCCCAGTTTCTCTCTTGATGAACAAGAAGGAGCTCCCTTCCGTCAAAAGTGTCTGTTCGTCACTTGAAGAGGAAGTCAGTGGCATGATTAGCGTCTCCCCCCAGAGTCGTGATGACTCTCCCCATCCACAGGCAAAAATGGAGACGCGCCCCCTGCGCCAGTGCAGCCTAGTGTGAAGGGCACCCCCACCACTCCAAGTGTCTTCATGCTGAAGTCTCCATTTTCCTGAATCTGCCTCGATGCCAGAGGTGCCAGAGATTGTCTCCACTTGCCTTGCCCTGAAGGGCATTCCCAGTCTAGGGCCCCATCCTGTTCATTCTACTAATGAGCACCCCCCTACCCTGAAGATAACCCCATGGGGATCACTCCCACCATTCGCTTCATGCCTCTGTCCCCTGTTTGTCCACTTAAGGGCTGTCACCCATGTGACAGGTCCCTGGAGACCTGGTCATGTGCCTGAGCTGCATGTGTCTCCCCAATCTGGATAAATTGCTCTAAAGGGTCTTTGAATGACTGCTTCAGGATGGAGTGTGTGTCTTCACAGCCCTGGGCACAGTGCCTGGGGCAGGCTGGCACCAAGAAAACTAGGTGGTTGGGTGGGTGGATGGACTGGTGTATCTGTTGGAGGGTTGCTGGGTTGGTGGATTAGAGGGAGAGCAGGTGCCAGCTTTGACCCTCCTGCCTCTCAGCTTCAGATCTACTTTTCACAGCCTGGGCTGTGATCATGACTGGACTCTGTAAAGGTTTCTCCCTTACCAGCTAACTCTCTGCTAAGCTTTATTGTAGAGGAGTTTGAAACCCCCCTAGAGGACAGAGTCTCCTTCTAGGCTTCAGCAGTAAGGCATTCCATGGCATACAGCTTCCTCCAGCATGCAAGAACGCTGCTTCCCAGAGAGTTCCACTAGCGTGCCCCCCTGGCAAATACTTCTGCCATCCATTGGTCCCACTGCAGCATCCCTTAACAAGATGGCAATGTTGGCCCTTGGGGGTGCTAAGGGACTTTGGGATTTTTTTTCCTTCCTCTTGTACCCCAGAGGTCATGGCCACTCTGTATCTACCATTTTCATGTTTCTTAAAAATGGGTAAACAATCTCCTGTTATAGTTAGCAGATATCTTAGTAAGTTATCTCCTGCTAAAGTTAGTAATTCTTTATAGTAAACCTTTCCTGTTAACAGCACCGGGTGGTTTCTATCTCCTGATTGGGCAGTGGAATAATGAGTTGCTGGTGACTTGGTTCATGAGCTAGTTAGAGGGTTGGTGACGTGATAGAATAGGTTGCTTGGTGAACTGGCTGGTTGGTGGATTGGTTGGTTGGCAGACTGACTGGCTGGCAGGCTGTCTTGTTGGAGGATTTGTTAGTGGGAGTGAATGGCAAGTTGGTGGATTCAGTGGGTCAGTGGATTCACTGATAGGTTGGTGCTTTAGGACATGGGTATGCATTGGTGAGAGGAAAGGACAAGCCCCAGGAAGTTCCTTCAGTCCCAGCCTCAGTTCCCATTTCTGCCCTCAGAGCTATGCCAGGCTGCTAGAACATCACTGCAAACAAGCAGCAGGCTAAGGCTTCTGGGGAAGGTGGAGAACAGCCCTAGAGAACAGCAAGAACAGGAACCCTGAGGCTTAGACTGATCCCTGTCCCTTTTGCATCCCATGCCAGGCCTCCAAGTTACCTAGGACCCAGAAGGCCTTCCAGAAAAGGCATTAGAATTTGTTGTCCTTCAAGATGGATTTGTACCTAGCCAGTGGTATCTCCTCAGATGCTGACTCCAAAGCTGGAGCTTCCCTAGGTGCTGGCCACCTCCAGCCCCAGTACATTCCATCCATCAGACCCTCTTCCTCTCCCTGGTCAATCCCCGCACCCCTGACCTTCAGCTCTCCCCTGTTACACCATGCTGCCCTCTTCATCACACACCACTGGCCTGACCTGAGCCCTGTGTGGAATCCCAGCAAGACTTTGGCAGCCTTTCCCACTGCCCCCAAATGTTCCCCAGCCCCCACCCTAACGCCTTGAAGTGAGGCTGCCTACACCACAGTTAGAGCCACCAAGACATTTCCAAATTGCATCTTTTAAGAATCAGAAAGAGATTTCAGAAGGAAATTGCTTTTTTTCCCCTGTTCAGTCCAGATGGGCTATTTTTTACTTGCCTTTTCCCCCCTTCACAATCTCAGTAAAATATGAGATCATGTCTAAAGATTTTCCTGGGTTGGGTCCAGTTTCTCTCCTTCCTAAGGCCTGGAGGCATCATAGAGGGCCACACCCCAGGGGATAAGGGGCAGGCACCCCAGTCCTAGAGAGAGCTAGGGCTCTCCAGGGCTCCCCAAGCCCAGAGGCCAGGCTTAGGTGGGGATAGGGTGTCTCACAGTTACAGAGAACAGGGCTGAGCTGGGGGAAAGCTGAGAGGAGGGAGCTTCATTTGTCTCCTTGTCCACCCCCACCCCCACCTCCTATCCCCATTACACACATACACACACAGCTGCCACCACCCCTCTGTGCTCCTTTCATTCCCTGTGGCTCATCCTCCCAGCTTCAGGTCAAGGGCAAAGCACCTTATTACCTTTCCACACCACCTGTAGCAAGCTGCCCTGGAGAGCACCAGCCTGAGCCAGGAGGACTGAGATCCAATCCTACTGGGAATGTCATTTCACTCTCTTGATCTCAGTCTCTTCACCTGCAAAGGGCCAACTGCCTCCTCATACCTGAGCCCAGAATCAAATGTAATGATACATGCAGGTGCCTTATAAAGCCACAGGCTCATATTTCTTGACCTCTCACCCTGTGCCAAGAAACTTACAGGTGCATCTGTTGTTAGCTCATCTAAAGAGAAAGAATCAAAGCCCAGCAAGGCTATGGAAGTGCCCAAGGTCACAGCAAACAAAGCCTGGAGCCAAGTCCCAAGTCCCTGTTCACAGCCCTTGCATTGTGTTTTCAGGTGTTTTGGGTTTAGTTTGGTTTTAAATTTGGGGAGAACTATCATCCAAAGAAATAAGTGGAGCAAGAATTCAGGTTATGCATGTACGGGAAAGACAGGGGAGTGGTAAGAACATTCTAGAACTCCTCAAATGGTAACAACAGTTAACATTTATGTGATGACTATGTGAAAGCACACTGCTGAATTCTTTATTGGATTAACTCATTTAATCCTTCCAACAACGGTATGAGACAGGCACTGTTATTATCGCCATTGAGCAGAAGGGAAACTTAGACATGGAGAAGTTACTTAACTGGTTTCAAGTCTGGTGACCCATTAACCGCCACACCTTGCAGCCTCAGCAGCCACACCAAGGAAGCTGCTTCCCCATCGTAGGCTCCTTTTCCTAAACCAGGGGGTATGTAGGGCTGGGGACAGGACAGGGAACAAAGGGGTGTGGGCCAGCAGGAGGGCAACTCTGCCTCTGGAGAGGAGGCCAAGGTCCCCTCCCTTCTTGGTCATACCCCTCATCCCACCCCTAACTGTCCAGCAAGGGTGCTCAGGCTGATGGAGGGAGGAGGGGTCGAGGAAGACGGCTGAGGGCAGGCCTCTCACACCCTCTGTTCAGCCAACATAGCTGCCTGGTTCCTACCTGGTCTCCCCTTGAGTGGCTCTGCCTCTGACCAGTTGCTCTTGTCCCCTTCCCCAGATGTCCCATCCCTCCCCCGGAGCCAAATTTCAGACTCAGCAGACACTCCAGCCACAGTGAGAGCCACAGAAGACTCAGGACACGGGGGTCAGAGACATCACTTGGTAATAAGCTCTGATGCCCCAGACTGGTTAGGTGGGGCCGGGAGAGGGGCATTTATCAGAGATGACAGGCTGGTGACAGAGTACATCTGGCCAAGCAACTTCTAGGCTGTGGCTGAGCAGACTGCACTGACTCTTAAAGAGGGACCTGCCAGGAGGAGTGACTGTCCCCCAGTGCAAGAGGCCTGTCACCTTCAGTTTACTATCCCCAGGGGTCATTCCACCTGCACTTGGCTCCTCTCTGATCAGAGCCGCACACGCTCGGGCACACGCGTGCACGTGCACCTGTCTAACATTTTTGAAATCGTTTTCAAGTCTGCATCTAATACTCTAACATTAAATGTACAAGTGGGTTATTTCATCAAAGCTAAAGCGGTGGGGCTCATCTCCAGCCATGTGAGTGAGAAGTCGGCCTACCTCCCCCTCTCCCAGCAGCAAAAGCAGGCAAGAGGTGGCAGACACTGAGAGGGAGGTGAGGCGTCTGAGACAGCCAGCCGAGGCTGCAGTCACCAAGAGGCCTGGGCGGGGAGTGTCCAGAGCCCCCAGGGGACCACCAGACATTCCTCATCCTCGTAATGAGTTTCCCTTTTCTGTTAGAAGCAATCAAGACACAAGGAGAGGAAGAGCAGAATAACAAGGAGAGATGGAGGGGAAGTTCTAGTGCTCAGGAAAACTGGCAAAATTAGCTCTGGCCGTAGGGATAGCCAGGGCAGAAAGGGAAACAGCAGCGCATCTGTATGGAGACCCTCAGGGCCACAAGGTGAATGCCAGCCCTGGGAGCCAGGCTCCCTGCTTTGTTCATCAGTCTCCACTGCCCCTGGCAGGCTGCCTGGCACACAGTAGGTGCTTACTGAGGACAGTGACTGAAAGAAGAAGAGAATTTTCAGTCTTTCAATGCGGTCTAAGGACTTGGGAGCATTTGGAGCTGAGGAAAATTTTCACCTGCAACTCCTACATGACCTCTGAGTAATGTGGTGGAGAATTCATTCATTTGTTCATTCATTTGTTCATTCACTCATTCGCAGCATTAAATAAGCCCCTTCTTGGTGTGCACTGCTCTAGGACGAATCCATGAAGCACAAGGTTGAGGGGTTGGGATCGTGACATTTCAGCAGAGGCTTGAGGGGGGAGCAATGAGCCAGGAGTGCCCTGAGCCCTCCCCCCGTGGTGGGTGCCCCTGTGTGGGGTTGGAGCAGCTGGGACCAGGTGGGGCTCATGGAGCCAAGGCTGCTGAACTGAGCACAGACTTTGGGGGACACAGGAGGGAGCCAGAGTCCAGGCAGAGGCCCCAGAGGGGGACAGACCAGGAGGTGGCAAAGGGTGGGAGGGATGGGGTCTGGATGTGTTTGGGGTTAAGCAGCAAGGTGTCCTGCCAGGTGAGGAAAGGATGTGAGGAAAGGAGAGGCAGGAGGTGGCTCACAGGGCCACCCAGGGACCACCATGGGGGGGGAGGGATTTGCCACGAGTCCAGGGCAAAGCAAGCTCCCCAACCCAGGTACCAGGTCAGCAAGGGTCCGGGCCCACACAGGGAAAAAGGGCACTGCCCACCTGGGAAAGGACCATGGCCTGTTCCAAGGCCTCCTAGTGGCTCCCACCCCAGCCAGTCAGCCAGTGGGACCCAGAGTCCTCCAGGGCAGGAGAGAAACATAACTCATGCCTCCTGAGCACACACAACCAGTGCTGCCACACACACACACACACACACACAGTCACACACACACACAGTCACACACACACACAGTCACACACACACACAGTCACACACACAGTACATCTGTGCACCGACAGCGCACATATTCCCACGCTCACACCTTAGAAATGGCTCTTTGGTCAAGTCACCTCATCAAGCCTCTTTCCTCCACATTAAAAAGAGATTCAACCAGTCTAGAACATAGTGATTTATAACATTCTGTGGCTCATAGACCCCACTGAGAATCGGATGAAAGCCAGACAACTCCCCTCAAGAACTACACATGTACAACATGCGCGCACACTCACCCACAGCACCACCCTTGTCTTTGTGTATGGAAGGCTCATGGCAGGAGACCCTCCATGGCCCCAGTGTAAGAGCCATGGCCGGGATCCCTGTTTGAGCTCCCCAGACCTGGAGATCAGCCAAGTTCCTGAGCACAGATGCACATACACACAGAGGAAGTCCAGAGAGCCTGGACCTGAGCTGAAAAGGGGGATGCTGGGTGGAGTCACGCCTGGGCCGCTAAGTGCCAGCATCACTCTCTTCCTTCAAGCAGCCACTCATTCAACCGCTGAAACACAGGAGATGGGAAAATGAATAAGATGCATAGGTCTAAAAGGGAAAGAAAAATGAGCACCTAGTATGTGCCCAGACCTGCATCAGGCCCTGCACAGCCTTCCTCTCCTCCTGACAGCAGCCCCGCAAGCTCTGGGACAAGGCTGGCTGTGCAGGCCACAGCACCCACCCCCCACCCCCACATCCCCTACTTTCCACCTCCAGTTCTACCTCCCTTAACTTCCTCTACCCCTGGGAGTCCTGAGCCCTGAAGCTGCTCCCAGGCTTGGTGCTCTACTGCCTCTCCAGCCCACTCACCCAGAAAGGCCTCTGGTGGGGGCCCTGGTTCAGCTAAACAAGGCACTGGCAGGGTGGTCCCTAAGACGGCTAAGCCAGCACGCCTGGCCTCTGGGTCCTAGAGCCGGTGGCACACAAGAGGGAGGGAGCAGA
Organism: Condylura cristata; assembly: GCF_000260355.1. NCBI lineage: Eukaryota > Metazoa > Chordata > Mammalia > Eulipotyphla > Talpidae > Condylura > Condylura cristata. Next base: position 18,938,681 of record NW_004567126.1, read on the forward strand.
GAGCTGGCAGGCGAAGCAAGGATGAAATATTGATGCCCCCGTCCTAGTAAAGCAGAGAACGTGGCTTGTCCATGAATAAAAGATGGGTTGGAGGAGCAGGCTGGGCAGCAGATTAATTAATCTAAGTGATGCTCTGCTTCATGCCATGGAGAGCAGGGGCAATGGCATAAACAGACTCGCCTCCCGGCCAGAGGAGGGTCCCAGCAGACAAAGGTCCTCCTGCCAAGCGGCAGCTGGGCAAAGTGAGACACGGGCAGGGAGAGGGACGCCTGCACTGTCCAGACCAACCAGAGCCTGTGCCCCACACCTCCAGGGCCACTCAAGGTAGCAGCTTCCCTAGCAGACACAAGCACTGGGAATAAACTAGGCCAGGCACGGGTAGGCTGCGCACCCAGTCAGAGAGAGGGACACCCCGAGTTCCCAGATCCTTTCCTGCTGCCTCAATGCGAAAGGAGGACGGAGGGCCAGCAGGTGGATGATTTGGCATAGAAAGTGGCTGGGCATCTCTCCACAGGAGGAGGGCAGGGCTGGAGGTGCACAGGTCTAAAGCACCGACCGGGGAGGGGATGGACGGCACTAGCGGTTCCCCCTCGGGACTGCATTCCCAGGTCCCCACTACCTTAGACATAATGTGGGAAACTGCATCAAAGGGGAGAGGCCCCCAGGTGTCCTGGGCAGGGGGGTGTGAGTAGGTAACTCTGCTCCATTACTCTGGCACTGTGAGTAGCTTTCTTCACAGCTGTAGTCTCCCACAGCAATTCCTGGGGAGAGTGGCGGTCGCTCATAATGTCCCACCCCTCCAGCCCCCCAACCCCCAGCCCCAGGGTCCCACAGGAGCTGAAGCCTCTGAAGAGCTGTAAAGGACACCCTCCAGGGAGGAGCTCCCCACCCTATGGGCCCTCCAGCCTCCAGCCTCAGTGGAACCTGTTGCCCCCTGCTCAGGCACCGACTGGGCTGCTCTGCCCAGACAGCAGTACAGCGCCATCCTCACCCCCAGAGATGTCCCAGTCAAGACCTCCGCTGGCTGGCGCAGAAAATACCGCAGCCCTCCCCCAGTCCTCCCCCCCACACACACACTGTCATTTTCCAGCCTGATCCACCATCAGGGGCAGCTTCTGGAAAAAGTCACCAGACCCAGCCATGGGCTCCACCGTGGCCTCCCTGGAACACGCAACTCCAACGTGCCAGCTTGCCGTGTTTCCTGTCTGTCCCGCTTGCTGGGTAATTCATCATGTGCAGCCGGCTGACATCCCTTGTACTCCAGCTCATATTTGTTATTTAACTTTTCTCCATGTAGGCTTTGTCCTGTCTCTTCCATTAATTCTTAGCTCCTTGAATATTGGAGCAAAGTCTTTGGGTCCCTGTCATGTTCCAAAATCCTCCACAGCCCTGAGCACGCGAGAAAATATGCAGCCGCCTGCCCTTCCCCTGGCCTGACTGCAATGACCAGCCAACGCCCACCCTGCCTGCCTTCAAGGGAACTTTCAGAGGGCACCTGGTTAGGCACCTGCAACCGTCTAACCCTACTCACAACCCTACATCTCCCTTGTCGGACAGTGAAAAACTGAGCATTGGGCTTTGGCCAACATCACCCGCTAGCAGGCGGCAGAGCCAGGAGAACCCCAGTGTGAGCCAGAGTCTTGCTCACACTCCCCATGCTGACTTGAGAAGCAGCAAGAACGCAGGGCCCAGCGGCCTTAGCTTTCTTCGCCTCCCGTGGAGGGAAAGGGCGGCTTTCCACACGTTGCTAAGTAGTCAGCTGGACACAAGTGTCAAGTTGGCCCCTGCACCAAGGGACAGGCGGCATGGCTGAGAGCCCAAAGGAGGCCAGCAAAGGAGCCCCAAACCTCTCCCAGAGCTCCTTGAGAGATTCCCCAGGGTCCAACCAGGTCCACCCTGCTGGACCTGAGGCTGGTCAGAGGCTTGCTCCCTGATTCCAGATACCTCACCATCACCTAGGCCTGGAGTAAGGATGGGAGCAGCATTGTTAACCCTCATGAGTCCCCTAAATATTCACGGATTCTCGAATCCTGCTAGACAAAAAATCAACAGTAGGCTGACCTGAGAGGCACAAACATTATCACACACACTGAGGCAGGAACACCTGTGGGGGTGGATTCCTAAAGACAAGAAATAAAAGCACAGAGCTGCCATTTCTGTGGTCACAGTGCCCCCTGCTGGCTACAAACATATATGTGCTTGAACATGGGAGCAAGGTCTTTGGGTCCCTGTCATGTTCCAAAACCCTCCACAGCCCTTGTCGGACAGATGAAAACCTGAGCATTGGGACTTAGCGACATCACCCACTGGCAAGTGGCAGAACCAGGAGAACCCCAGTGTGAGCCTCAACTGTTGAGGGCAAAAGCGGCAAGAATTTAGCCTGTAACGTCTATCCTTTCATTCAACGTTTGCTCAGCTACTGTGTGACAGGCATTGTGTTAGGAACCAAATACATGCTAGCAGACAAAAAATACTAAGTGTGCTCCCCTTATAGTGCTTACATTCTACCGGAGGAACAAATAATAAACCAGATGAACAGTTAGTGCCTAAGAGAAAAATTACTCATGGATCAGGCGGAGTGCTGGAGGGGCTGTGGGGTCAGACTGTGTTCAGACGTGGCCTCACGGAGGCAAGGAAAGAGATGTTCTTTTTAGCAAGAACATTCCAGACAGGAATAGCAGGTACGCAGTTCGAGACATGCCTGCTGTGTCTGAGGGACAGAAAAGGACCAGTAAGGAGTGAGGAAATGAGAGTGATGGGCGGTGTCCCGTCCCCCCCACCGCCCCTTGCAGGCCCTCAGAGGCCAGTGCAAGGGCTTTGACCCCGTGGAATGGGGTTTTGTTGTGAGGTTCTGAGCTACATCTTTCTTTAGCTTATGTTTTAAAGGGGCCTCTCTGGCCCTGTGTGAGGACTGCAGCCTCCCAGCAGGAGGCAGTCACTTGGCCCTGGTCTGGCTGCAGAGGAGCTCCACTTGGGACTTGTCGGGTCAAGGTTGTCTGTTTAGCAGCAGCAATTAGACACAGGAGCCCGGAGCTCAGGGGAGAGGGTCCTGCCTAGAGCTACAACCTGGGAGTCAGCGGTGCTTGGGTCATAGTTTGTCATGAGACTAGATGAGGTCCAAAAGGGAAGGAAGAAAAACGAAGGGACCCAGGAACCTTCCACTTAGAGGTCAGAAAGATGCCAGGAAAAGCAGAGCAAGGAGGGAGGTGAGGAGGTGGCAGCAGTGGAAGAGAGGGAGCAAGACTGGCATCCTGGGACCCAAGTCCAGTCAAAGGCTGCTGAACCTCAAGTCAGGCTGAGAAAGGTCGGCTGGACCAGGCAACGCCAAGGTCAGCGTTGAGCTAGAGAAGAGCAGTTACGGCAACGGGGTGGGGAAGAGCATTAGGGCGACGGGGTGGGGAAGCTTGATAGGAACAAGTGTAAGCAAGAATGAATAGAGAGGTCAGGGACAAGGTGAGACAGTTCTCTTTTTTTTTTTTGATGCTAAAGAACAGCTTCATTTTTCATTTTTCCCTAAACACTAAAATAGCAAGTGACACAATAATTTAACACAACATATAAACTGATATTTGCAATCAATAAATCCCGTGAGATAATTTTTTCCCCGGAATTTTAGCTACAAAGGGAGGAGAGAGATGAGAAGGTAGCTGAAGGAAGAATGGAGAGAAATTTGGGTGTTTTTTTTTTTAATGCTTGTATGCTGATGTGGGGTGATTGGATAGCAAGGGTAAACCTGTTTATGGAGAAATAGGGGGATTATGACAATGCCGTCCTAGAGCAGCTGGGAAGGGATAAGGTCTGTGGTTTGTTCAGGTAAGATACCATTTAACACCCTATGATGTTAAGTGATGTTGATCCTAGGGTCAAAAATATAGTTTTCTCTATATATTAAGGATATAGAGAAACTGAAACTCTTGCATGCTGCTGTTGGGAATGTAAAACGGTGCAGTCACTTTGGAAAGCAGTTTGGAAATTGTTCTAGAATTATAACATGGAGTTGCCACTTAGTCAACAATTTGAACCCTAGGTGTACCCAAAAGAAGACACATGGACACACAAAATTGGGCACATGGAGGTTCATGACAATGTGTGTATAACAGCCAGAGGTGGAAACCCAAAGCCAAAAAGTGGATATATAATATATATAATATATATAATAGTCCCATACATGGAATATTATTCTGCCATGAAAAGGAACGAAGTGCTCATCCACATGGATGAACCTTGACAATGTTATACTAAGTGAAGGAAGCCAGATATCAAAGGCCACATATTGGACGAATTCACTTATATAAAATGTCCACAAGAGGTAGGTTTTTAGAGACTAGCTTTCTCCATAGAGAGAGTAGATTAGTGGCTGCCAGAATGAGGGGGAGATGTGTAGGGGGAATGAGGAGTAAGTTCTACTGGGTATGGGGTTTTATTGGAGTGATGAAGATGTTCTGGAATAGGTAGTGGTAATGGTTGCACAGCTGAGGAAGGCCCAATAAATCACAGAAATGCATAATTTAAACAGTTGAGTTCGACACTATGTAATTATATCTTAATAAGTATTTCTAAAACAATCGGGTTGCAAAGAAGTTGGAAGAGTTACCTTGGCTTCAGGAAAGAGGCAGGAGACTCAGGTCCTGATGCAGACAGGTTTGGGGGGGGGGTGTGAATAGCTAAGGACATTCTTTTGTAGTGGCTCTGTTTTCTCAGAGTGACAAGAAGTGAGGTCATCAGCTGGGAGCGCAAAGGGACCTCCCAAGTAGAGCAAGGGCACCAAGCTGTTGAGCAGAAGACAGAGAGGAATGAATGGACTGGGGACATGGAGTCGGGCCGTGGATGCTGAGGGCCGGGGGGGCAGGGCAGAGCAGCAGTGCACTAGGGGCCCCACCCCATGCAGTCCCAGCCACCTTAAGATGTGGGGACCTGGCCACCAGCCCTTGCTCCCACACCCCCTCCCTCAGCTCTTCTGGCCCCAGAACAAACAGGGACACACACACATCAGTAACCCCTGAAAACCCACCCACACTTCCCCTCATGCCCCTTTGGGGAAATTTAGCCTCAGAAGCTTGTAGAAGGACCCAAGGTGTGCGTACAGGTGCTGGCACCACTGTTGGTGACTGCAAAGCACTGGAAGCCCCACCCCACTGATGCCAGACTGGGAGACAGTGGAATAAATCACAGTGAGGAGTGGAGGGCGTGGAGAGGAGACAGGAGCGGGGGAGGGGCAGGGGAGCCTGGAAGGCTGCCACCAGGGGAAGTCAGGTTGCTGAACAAGGTGTAATATTGTCATTTCCTTATTATTTTTAAAACAGAAGTGGTATTTGTATGTGTGTTTGTTATTGAAACATATAGAGGTCTCTGGAAAGGAGGCCAGTCAGCCTGCTAAGGGTGTTTCATCCTGATGAGCGGGCTTTGGAAAAGTTGAGAGCGTCCAAGCTGTGGAAGGATTTCGTATTTGTTTTTCAAGATTTACTTATTTATACATACAAGCAATGGGCACAGGCTGGGGAGTGGGGGTGAGAGGATTCACCAGAGAGAGAGTCAGGAACAGAACAGGCAGATGGATGGCAACACACTGCTGAGGCGGCAGCGGGCAGGAGAGGAGAGGTCTTCCGCGCCAGCGGAAGGGGCTTTAGGGGGGCGCTGGCTGCTGAGATGATATACCGCTCTGCTTTTTGAACTTGGGACAAGGAGCACAGATGCTTCCATCATTAAAAAAAGAGAGAGAGGACTGTTGTTTCCCCGGGCCCCACCCTGCATAGCCAGGGCCCCCCAACCCAGACAACTCTGTGCCCTGCCAATGGCCCCTGGAGGCAGTGGGCAGGCAGAGCTGGGCCCCACTGTGAGCAGAGGGGAGGCGGGAGGACGGTGGGCAGCCACACAGGTGCTCACTGTGTCCCAGCACTATTCTAAATGCCTCTTGTGTAGATCTCACCCCCCCCCAGTGGTTCCTCCACCGTTACCATCTTCACGTCATGGTTTTAGCAACACAAACAAACAAAAAGGAGGCGCAAAGGCTGAGTCCCTGCTCCAGGGGCTGAAGCCCCCAGGTACAGGTGTGTGGCCTGGGGACCACAGAGCCACAGTCCAGGCTCCTCGCTCCCATCCCTCCCTGCCTCTTGCTAAGGCTCTGGGTCCTCGACCTGATAGGGTCCAGTGCCCTCCGGACAAGGCACCCACATACCCACACACACACCCTGGCACAGGGAGGGTTCAACACCAGTCTGGGGCTCCCTTGCACCCAGGAACCCACTTCCAGCATCCCCTTGGGCCACCTTGCCCTCCACTTAAGTTCCCTCATCTCTAAAATGAGGGGTGCACAGCACACCCATTTCAGGGCCACATAGAGGTGTTGCTAAGAGAAGCCAACATTCACCCCAGCAAAACAGCTCAGAGTGAGGACCAAGGCAGGCACTCACTGATGCCTGCCTCCTCCTGAGCATTGTGAACAGCTGGGAGTTAGGGTTCACCACCCCCACATGCAGACTTCACCTGAGATCTCCAACCCAGCAGAACTGGAGGAGCTGTGCTCCTCCACAGGACAGTTTCCTCACACAGACCCACACTCTCAAGTGGGCTCTACAGGGGAGACCCCTACACAGCCAGGAGTCAGAGGACCCAGGGCCAGTGTCTTGGGTCTTGGGTACCATAGGTCAAGCAGAGTCACATGGGAGCCTCATGGACAGACCATGGACGCTCAAGCCAGATGAGCCTGTTTGTGACTCACAGACATGAGGGAGCGGATGGGAGCAGAGGCCCCTAGCAGGGTCTTCCACGCCAGAGGGGCACTGCCCACAGTCCTCACTTGCCAGCCTGGAAAGAGGCAGGGTGACCTGAGGCAGCAGGGCAGAGCAGAGGAGAAGTAGCCCCTCGGAGCCCTGTGCCAGTTCAGCTGGCTTTAGGCACTAGGGTCCCCATTCTTCACAGAAAGGACGCGTGGGCCCACAATGACAAGGCGTGGGTCACCATCTGGAACTGGCCTCCCCTGTCCAAAGCCCAACCCTTCTCTCAGGGATCCTCAACTGGGACTGAGGGCCCCCCAGCCCTCACCTAGCCCCTGGGCTTCCTGCCTCAGCTCCAGAGCCAACCATCAGCTTGAAGCAGCGGCCTCTGGTCTCAGACCCATGATCCAAGCAGTCCTGGGCGAGATGCCACCAGCAAGGTCACTGTTGGCTCCTGAGTGTCCACACATGAGCTCCCTGGCCTCCAAGCAGCCCCTCATCATGTAGAATGTATCCAGTCACTCTCAACAGAGCGTCCCCGCAGGGAGGAGACCGGGCCATTCCTTGGGGCCGCACAGCCACACTACCGTGACCCACACACCAGAGCTCACGCAAGTCTTCCTGCTCCCCTCCCTTGGTTAGAGGTGGCGCCATATTCCCCACCCCCACCTACATGCAGCCCCCTGGACTGGCTCCTGGGAACGTTAAGTTGTATAAAGCAGAAGGCAGGGGAATTTTTTTAAAAAAAATAGAAAGAGGAAAAGCTCTTGCTCCTCTGGCTTTGGACTTGCAGCAGGGACTTAGAGAGAGACCTGTGAAGGAGAAACATGCCGAGACTCCTCGGAGAGAAGCAGGGGAGCTGACAATGGCAGCCTTTACCTTCTGTATTTCTGTTACTCTCCTTTTGCCCTAGACTTCCTGGCCCTTTGCCACCCTCCACAGTGAATTCGCTGTCAGCCATCTTTTGCTGTCTCACTTTACAGTACAGTTTGATGCTCTTGCCAGAACACAAGGTCTCCATGTCTGGCCCTTTAGTCCATCACCTCAGTCGTGGAACCCCCATGCCCCGGTAGCCCCAAGTCCCCCGAAGGCCACCCACAAGTTCAAGTTTTCAAATAGAGGGTCACCATAGGAAAGGCTCTGTATTTGCCTGCAGAAAGAAGTGAGAGCTGAACAAATCCCCACAGACCAGTGAGCGTCCCCCTGGCCTGCACTGACAGAGCTGTGCCACCTCCTCTGCCCGCCGGGACTCCAGGGGCCGGGCCATCATCCATCCACTCCTCCCTCCATCCTTCCCCCCACGCCGCCATCCATTCGTCCACCCACTCCTCCATTCACTCCTCCCTCTGCCGCTCCCTCCATCCCTTCATCCATCCCTCCATCCATCCATCCCTCCAGGGTCCCTCCATAAACATCACCTGACTTGCCAGGCCTTGGAGATCCTGAGAGAGGCCCTGCCCTAGTCCCATCCTCCCTCTGAAGGTGTGAAAGATTCCAAGGAAAGAGTAATTTCCAATGACCTTTCCAGACACTGCTAGCCAAAATAACTTTGTCGAGATGCTGTTTTCTATGTGCGCTGCCCAATATGCCCCTTATGGTCATTTTCCACAAGCCACATAACAACACTCAGCATTTGAAATGTGACCAGTGTGACTGAGGAAATGGACGTTAAATTGCACTTAATATGAAGGTGACTGGTCACGTGTGACTGGCAGTTGACACTGGATAGCAGGCTGTGCAGGTGGGAGCACAGAGAGGAAAGGGGAAACTCCAAAGAGAAGGTGACACTTGGTAGGGCCAGGTGGGACTCCAGAATGTTCTTTCAAAGTATTTAGTGAGCTCCAGAAAGGGTCTGACACTGATGATAAAGCAATAAACACACAAGTCAGGGAAGCAGAACTAATGACATAAACAGAGTACCTCAGACACTGTAAATCAGGAAGACTTCCTAGAGGAAGTGGCTTTCAGGGTGCAGCACTGGGGAAAGACTATTGCAAGAAGAAAAACAGTTTGTGCAAAGGCCCCACAGCAATAGAAAGCCTGCAAATAGGCAGCAGTCAGAAGAGCACCAGAGCACAGTTTTAGCCTAGCAACCCATGAGCTGGGTTCCTAGACAGGCCCCGGAATGTGGCTGGCCCCAGCTAATCCCAAGAGTAAGTTTTGGAAAAGTCTCGCAACACAATCCCAGCCCTGCCTGAGGCTCCTCTGACCTCTGGTATCCTCTGAGGTCACTACGGGTGGGATATAAGCCCTCATCCCTCCAGCAGTTCCTGACTAATCCTGGAAAAAAGTTGAAAAGCCCATTCTTTCTCAGGAATTAATTCAACATTACAGGGAAAGCAGCCATGACCCTAGCTCCAGGACACAGGGGACAGTGGAGGGGGGCCGGGAGTGAGTCAGAGACTGAAGGAGATGAAGAAACAGAGATCCAGGTAGAGACTTGGAAAAAAGATAGGAAGTGCCTATCTCAGAGAGCTAGCCCAAGCCTGCAGGACAGGGACACAAGGCAGTGAGGGTAGCACATACGGGGAACGCTGGAGCTACCACATACCTGGTGTTAGGCTACAGACTGCAAGACCAATGAGCACGCAGGGCCTAGAAAGAGCTGATGCCAAAGAGGTGGGTGGGTGCCCAGGGCCGAACTTAACTCTGGGCACATCCACTGGCTGCACTTTCAGAACAGACCACAAGGGGGCGGTGCTGCCCCAGCCACCGCCCACTAGCGGTAGCAGAGATTCCACAAGGAGGTCCAGGTCTGGCTTGAGTGGGGGCACCCAGACCAGGCACACCCGAGCCTGCAGCCTTCAATCTCCCCACCTCATTTCCATATCCCAAACCTACCCTTTCTCTCCACATCCCTACCTCCAGCCTCAGTCTCCCTTTCCGGACACTTGCCCCGAAAAGCCCAGAGTGATGAAGGGTGGAGCCTGGGAATGCCACCAACTTCCCTACCTTGGCATAAAAGGGCATAACTAGATCCCGTCCCAGGATTGCCCCTCCTCCTGCCTCAGGGCCTGGTCCCCTCCCTAACATCACACAGACTCCGCACTTGCTGTTCCCTCACTCGCTTCCCCTCCCCACACCCATTTCACCTGCTCAACTCCCCTCCTCCACGTGTAGCAGTGACTTGGAGATCACTTCCTCTAGCGAGACTTCCTTGAACCCCAGGATTAGGAGTTCTCCCCCTCCGCACCCCAATCCAATTTCTGAAGTGTGGAACCGTCAGTGGCTGAGTATGGCCTCTGAGTCAGAGTCCAGAGGTGACCCTCACTGACCAGCCAGAAAGTGGGAACCCAAGCTGGTCAAGCAGTCTGGCTGGTGAAGAGGATAAGGGCAGAGACAAGGAGGCGACATGAAGTCCACTGCTGGAGGTGCCTTAATGCCCCTGGGCACCACCAAAACCCCAATCCCCGAGTCGCCAAGCAACAAGCATCCTTTGTCACCCTGCGGTCAGACAAAGCTGTAACTGAGCCTGTATCCAGGATTACCTTGAAATGAAAGCAGCACAGCTGCCCTCCCCGGCGCCACCCAGCCGGTCCTGGGCACCCGCAGATGCCTCGGCAGTGGTCCGCAAGACCAGGTAAATGGAGACGAGTGGGCCAGCTCCACAGGCAGGGCCGGAGCTGGGGACAGGAGCCCCGAGAGGCGCGGCCCCGTGGGGGGCTGTCAAGAACACGGGCCTAGGTCTAGGGTAAGAACCTGGATCGGTCTGGCTGAGGGGCCCCCGGGAAGCCACCTACCCTGTGTCTCAACCTCCGCAGTAAGCAGTAAGCGGAGGAAGTGGCAGGACCTACTTGGGGCGGGGGCGAGGAAAGGGAGTTGAAAGCCTGCTGATGGGCCAAACCAGAGCACAGGGGCCAGGAAACAGACACAACAATGCAGTTGGGTCCTCGAAGAGCAGGCAGGGTGCAGACGCTGGGCACTCGAAAAGGGACTGGCCAGGCCCCGGCCCCTCCAGCTGCCCCAGCCTGGCAGCCACCAGCAGCGCGCCTTGAGTGCCCGCTCATCCTCGGGGCTCTCGCTAAACCGCCAGGACTCAGAGAGACTTCTCTACTCATCTCTTCGCCCAGGCCCCCTGGTTCTGTCTCACACCCTCGCAGCACTTGTAATAAAGTGAATTACAGGAAAGCCTTGCAATAACATTGGCTCAGATGTACCCCCACGGGGCTTCCTCCTGTCCTGCAGCCTCCTAAACAAGGGAAAGCTCAAGTTCAAGCTTCGGGAGGCAGGCACGAGATGTCCAGGAAGTGACGGCTTTGTGACCACTCTGAACTTTCTCATTTTAGTATAGTAGCGCTGTACTCTATATTTACTTTTAGAGACCGAAAAAATTTCCTCTTTACCCTTGTGTTTTCTTTATTTTGACTTACAAATAAAATTCTCCAAAGTAAAATATGTGACCTAGTGTTCTTACTCTGTGCAATTTTATGACCATTTGCTTCTAAAATAATCTGAGTTTTAGAATTATTCCACAAAGGACATCTGTTATTAAAGTTCTGAGCTGGGCTGCCCAGAGCAGCTGAAAGCAGTGCCTGCCTTCAGGATTTTTATGGGCAGAGCAAAGGTGCTTAATGTGTTTTTCAAATTATTTTATTCAGAAATGCTTTTAGGGAAGTGGACATGGCTAGTTAATCCCTCCTTTTCCTGCTGATGTTAAGACACCGTGTTCTCTTTTTTTCTTTTAAGGAGACTGGCATTTTAAAGCAGCCTTAGGTTCGCAGCACTCTTGAACAGAAGGTACCTCAATTTCCAGAATCTCCCCTGCTCCCATCTGCCTGGGCTCTCCCATTATGCGCACCCCCAACAGATAACTCACTTCTCATTAACCTCAGGAGAATGTGATCTCTTTCTGTAATTGGATTATTTGGAACCTACTTAAGCACATGACAACAGGGAATGAATCTTAATGCACTGCTCTTACAGTTGGGTTGTTGGCCTCCTCCAGAGGGGTGGAAGCACCTCAAGGGAATCTGAGGCCCAAGAGGCCTCAGCCAGGATGCAGGAGATCACCTGGAGAAAATGACTAAGACCCTCACATAAACAAGGCCAAGCCACGAACTAGGCAAGCATACCTAGGCAGCCAGCTGGCACCACCACGTCCCCTACTCCCAACATCAGGGGAGACTCAGAGGCCAGAAGGCAACCCCCCACTGGACCCCCAGAATCCCCACCCCAGCTCTCCCCAGTGATCACCAGCTTCCACGAATCCCAGAGAGCGCAGCCACGACCTTGTTCTGGAACACACATCTCAGTCCTCCATTAACTGGGGCAGGCACCATTGCAGAGACTGGGCTCTCCCCTCCCAGCAGGCAGGTGTGGTCTCGAGTTCCTCAGCTCACCTCCCTAGCATGATTTTCAGAGCAGGACACCCCCAAGCAGAAAGCACAAATCAAGGACCTGCCCAGAAACTTTGCTTTAAAATTTGTCACTAACGAGAGTCAGTTTAATGAATTCAGCTCCATTTGGATGACTTGGGGTTTTGTTCTCTGTCACATCTGTATCTCGAGTGTGAGTCTCTGGCGGGACATCCAGCACATAGTGTTTCTGCTGGGGCCTCTGATTAATAACTATGGCTTCTGAACATTTTTAAAAGTAAAAAAAAGAAAGAAAAAAGAAAAAGAAAAAAAGAACCCACCAAGATACTGATGGGACATTGTCCTCATGGAGAGCCTTGATGCTGCTGCCAGAAAGACCACCCCAGCCCAGAAAAACAGCGAAAGGCGGGCCAGGAATCAGTGCCCTCACCTCGAGGGCTTGCTCAAGTCCACCCAAGGAAGTTGTCCTTTGGTGGCCCCAAGACTAAGCTATGTCCCAGGACCAAAAGAGGAGAAAAGTGATCCCCGTTGCTTGTGGAAGCCAGCCTGCAAGGTGGGGGAGACCCTCCTGCTGAAAAAGCTGCCTTTGTGCCTGGCACGTGGGTTGCACCTGGCACGTGGGTTGGTTTCGTGTTAGTCTCTGTGTTTATTTCCCCTTTGCCATTCCTGAACCTTGAGCAATAATTTGTTGAATACCCCAATCTTGACTCAGCTGTGTTTAGGGAAATGAAAGCCATGATCCCACTCCCAGCTTAGCAGGGAGTGGCCACCAGGCCCTCTGGGGACACAGCCAGGAAGAGTGGATTCCCTGGGGACAATGGAGACCTCAGAATCCAATCTTGGTTCCTCCCACCCACCCACCCACTTCACCCCCCACTGCTAAGCCTGAGGTTTGACGTGCTCCTGAGGCCGTCAGTCCCTACACAGATCTCTCTGGCTTTCCCATGACCAGGCCTCCCACAGGTCACTCCTGCAGAGCCTGCTTCACCCCAGATCCCTAGAGGGGAAGGCTGCAGCCCTGCCCTGCCAGGCTCCCTGTTATTGAGCAAATCCTCTGATCTGTCCCTCCTGCCCAATTTGCAGGACCCTGAGAGGTCTCCGCATGAGTCTCTACCCAGGTGTCTCTTCCAGGCGTGTCTATATGTCTCTCCTCCAATTTGTACTTCCCAAAGAGCAGGCCTGCAATCCTCCCAACCTGATCACAAATGTACGTGTCCTCCTCCCATAGCTCCCACTGGGGCACCGGTGTGAGCCAGTCTACCCAGAACATGAGCTGGGTTTCCCACTGACTCCACTAGGGAAGAGGTGTGTTTCTTTGCAAACAGAGGGGAGGGCCTCCCTGGTAGTGCAACAGGTTAAAGCGCAGCACAAGGAAGCTCTCCACAGCCACTGAAGCACAAATTCAGGCCGGCCAGGGAGCTGACCCACACGGCGTGGCAGACCTCTCCTGGCCCGCCGGCTGCTCCCCTCAGCAGTGCATTTCAGCCAGGCTGCCTGTTCTGCTCCCCATTCTGTCTCTGGTGAATCCTCTCACCCTCAATCCGCACCTCTGGCCTGGACCCCAGTTTTTGTATGCACAAATAAATAAATCTTAAAAAAAGAAAGAAAAGAGGGTAGAGCAGCAGGGCCCCGGAGTGGAATTAAAGGAAAAGAGGCTATAGGGCGTCCACATCACCCAGGAAGGTTTATTGCCATCCCCTCTCGCCCATCCCCCCTCGAGTTTCTGCCCTTCTTCCACCCTCTTGTGAAGGGCTCCAAAATTCAAATAAGTCATGTGTGTGATTGCAACTTGGAGACCGGCTTAATATCCTGAGAATGGGGCAGGAGGAGGAGCGAGTTAGAGGTACTGGTGAAGAGGAGGGACCATGTCCCCTGCACACCACTACAACTCCCAGTATGCCAGAGTGGGGGAGCTCCTGGTACTAGAGGCCTCGGAGATATGAAGACATGGAAGGAGACGTGTGGAAAAGAGACATAGAGACATACCTGGAAGACACACCTGGATGAGAGACTCATGCGGAGACCTCTCATGGTCCTTGGCAAAGACAGTGGCGCCATTTTCTTGACCTCATTACAAATTCTGTGTTCTATTTGATCCCAACTCTCTGGGGTCTGCTCTTTCTTGACTTCTGGTAAGTTCTAGGGCCTCAGCCCCACTTGGGCCAAGCCTGTGTGGGCATTTGTCCACAGGGAATGTGTAATGAGGGGGAGAGTGGTTACTGGGGAACTATTAGTTGACAATAACTGAGGTTCCAGGTTTCCTGCCCCACACTAAGGAAAGGTGGAACTGAGCAGGGAGAAGTGAGAGGGAAGGAGATGGAGGCCTGGCGGAGGAACACGGAGCAGAGAAGAAGCTGCACTTGCTTCTTGGCCTTGGACTTGTACCAGGGCCATGGAAGGAGACACTTCAAACAGACGTGGAGAGAGATGGAGGCAGGTTGGCAATGGCAGCGTTTGTCTTGATTTCCAGACTTGCCTGGCCCCTGCTGCCAGGGGCGCCCACCAGACATTGGCTTAGGCTTGTGGCAAACATATGTGCTTCATCAGACCAACCTTGAAGAGAATGGGTGACTTTGGGTGCTTGATTTGGAAACTATTCTTTCCCCTTCTCTTCTCTTTATTGCACACAAATGGCATTAAAGTTCCTTTCCATTGAAGGTCTTACGTAGTAGAGCAAGTTTTATCTTGACACAGCAGACAGCAGAACCCTCACCCTGCCTTAACACTGAGAGCAGTAACACCAGGGAGCAAGGCAAAAGCCAGAAGGGCAAGAAAGCCTGAGTCCACATTATTTCAGCACTGTAACAAGCATGGCTGCTTAGCTCCACCCCCAGTTCCCAGCAGACCCTTTTTCAGAAAATCGGATTCCCGGCAGGCTGGGATTAAGAGTCCTAAGCATGCCTAAGATCTCTTCGTGGAGAGGAGGCGGTGCACAAAAATGCCAGGGAGGGGAGATCACCCAGGACATCACTCATGGGCTCAGAGTTTGTTCCTTACTGTTCCCCTAACAAGTGTCCACTAAGCAAGGCAGTGCCCCGCCAGTCTGTATGGCAGCTGGGCACCCCCCATGCCCAGCGCAGGAAGGGGTGTCAGCCTGAGGCTACACCTCAAGCCCTTCAAGGACAAAGCCCCTCGGGAGTGGCCAGATGTGACTATACCTGCTCAGCCCCCTCCTTCAAAGCAAAGCATTTCCTGCTGTCGGGCCATTTCTCCACTGCTCAGCCCCTCCCTCAGCTCCCTTCCAGCCACAACTTTTCCTTCTGACACCAACACCCCTCCGCTCAGCCCCTCCCTCAGCTCCCTTCCAGCCACAACTTTTCCTTCTGACACCAACACCCCTCCGCTCAGCCCCTCCCTCAGCTCCCTTCCAGCCACAACTTTTCCTTCTGACACCAACACCCCTCCGCTTCCTCCTACTGTTATCCAGAATGTCCTTAATCCCACATTTGTTTGGTTCCTTCCCCTCCTTCAAGCTCAGCACCAGCCTCTGATCCTTCAGAGCCTGTCCACTCTCAGGATGGCCCCCACCGCCAGCACAGCCCTCAGCTTCTTTCTGCCTCCCCTGCCTCCTGCCGCCTCGAAGCCCCTCATGGAATCAGGCCCTTTCACTGCCAGAACCTGACATCACCTTTCAAGAAAAGAGCGCCTTCGCTATGACCCCAGCCTTCTAGACTGTGTGGGCCCCTCCGCCTACTCCCACCGAGCACACTGTGACCGTCCTGTGCCAAAGGCCTCCCAGCCCATGTGCAGCAGCGCCAGCCCTGGCCACACCCGCCGTCACTTTCAGGGAGCGTCTCCTCGGCTTCCTCCTGCTTCTCTAACAGCCCTTTTTGACTTTTCGGATTGTTCTCCTTGGCCAACCCCTGCCTTCCAGAATTGTACCTAGATGGCCTCCTCTTCTCACGCCAGCCCTCACCCAGGGGGGCACCTTGAATCTACCCTCTCCCTCATCCCGCCATGCCGAGGCTGCCTGACTTCTACTCATTGCCTGATGCACCAGACCTCCCACAACAGCCCCTGTCCTCCACCCACCTTCCTACACCTTTTTTTCAGAACTGATAAGACAGGCTCCCGCCTAGTCCCTCAGCAACTTATGCCACAATCACGTAGTTGGGAATGCAAGGGACTTTTTTTTTTTTTGAGAACTTAGGTGCCAGGCACTATGCCAGGCAGCTTCTCAGTTTCTCCTATCCCAGCATATGTAATCTCCCACTGACTCTGCACATTAATGCCATGCTCATTTTACCTATGTGGAAAAGATAGGCTCAGAGATGGTGAGCAACCAAGTCTTTTTTAAAAAATATTTATTTATTTATGCATACAAGAACTGGGGTACAGGCCAGAGGTGTGAGGGGTGAAAGGATTCACCAGAGATACAGTGGGGGGCAGAACATGTGGATTGACTGAAACACACTGCTGAGGAGAACAGCGGGTGAGACAGGAGAGGTCTGCTGCGCCATGTGGGTCAGCTCCCTGGCTGGGGATTGAACTCATGTTGCAGTGGCTGCAGATGGCTTCACAGTGCTGCGCTTTAACCCATCGCACCACCAAGCTTCAAAGCCATCAGTGTCAGAGCTGCTTTCAGAACCTGGGGGGCCTGCTTCAGCTCCATTCACTTCCCACAGCTCCCCCAAGAGAACACTGAGCATAGCAGTCCATTACTTTTTTCCTATGCTCCAGGCAAAATCTGAACTCCTCAGCATGGCAGCCAAGTCTGTCCCAGCTGTCCCAGCCTGCTTTCTGTCTTAGCTGGGTGCTGAACTGGGATGCTGGCACTTACCACACTGCCTTGTAATCACTATTTAATCTTTCAAGTGTCACTTTTAATATGGTAGCCCTGGAGCCCAACTTAGGTCCTGGAGACATCAAAAAAAGGCCTGGGCAAAAGCAGAAAAAACAATGGAACAAGCACTTAAGCTAGATCTGCTCAAATTGGGGTCCCTCAGTCAGCAGTGAAAAGAAGAACTTCACCCCAGAATCAGACTTCCTGGGATGGGACCTGGGGAATCTGCATTTCATGAGCCTTCCCTCCCCTCGCCAAGATTCACACAATGAAATAAACATCTCTGATCTAACCCAGGTACCTGGCCCTGATCTGACCGGGCCAACCTCATGGAATCAGGTACTCAGCTACTATCTGTTTATGTACAACCAGGACATGTATAGAAAATAACATGTCGGGTGCTCTGGGGTAGAGATAAAGCTGCTTAGAATCGGGGATGAGAAGCCTGAGCTACTCTGGGCTCCACTAGACTTCAACCAGACCTCAGAATGCTGGAACCCATTCAACACCCCTCTTAGGAAGCTCTTATCACATAGGGCTGCCAGCAGACCCAGTTGCTGGGCAGTCACATGGATGCTGGTACAGGGAGCTTTGATGAAGCCCCCGGCAAGCAATGACATCATGGTCAGTTACGTCTGAGACAGCAGCATCAGCCTCCAGCTTAGGCCCACCCCCACTGCAGGAAACTAGGAGGAGCTTCTGTGTGTGGAGGAAAGAAAAGGTGACACCCCTGAGTCTCCCCAGCTGGGTCCAAGACTGTAGCATCCAAGGCAACCCCTGGAGTCTACCTCTCCAACCCCAGGCTGCCCTCCTCTCCCTGAAGCAGGACAGGAAAGCAAAGGAACTCTGAGCTTTGCTTGCCCGGAGGAGGCTACTGCAGCGATTTAATCCCATTTCATTGCTTAATGGAATAAATGGAAGGAGGAGTTGGCAAACCAACAAGGGACTCACAGCTGCGGTGAAGGCAAAGCTCATCTTTCAAAACCCCTATCTGCTGGTTGAGTCTATCTCTATGGGCCCCACGCCCATCTTCTGACTTTTCTGGCTGGGGGTGAGGGGTGTCTAAGAGTACAGAAAAATTGCCTTTGCAATACACTGAGGAATTACAAGCTGGAAGGGCCCTTACATTGGTAACTTTTAGATAAGCTGCTGATGCTCCCCTGAACATTTAGCTCCTGACTGAGAGAGACATCTTGGGCATTAACAAAAGAGCTCTGCTGATGTATCATTGAGCAGATTCGTTTTCTCCCCAGGGTTTAACCAGTTGGCAGAATTTATATTCTAAGCAGCAGTTTGGAGGCCCTGAGTAAAGGATCCCTGGTCCCTAGGACAGTGTGAGACACAAACTGACATTCAACAATTTGTAAACTAATGGTTGCACGACAGACACACCATTCTAAGTCAACAAGAAGGGGACACACCGTCACGTGGTCCCCTAGGAAAGAGGCCCTGGAAGCTGCCCGCCACCCTCTGGGATCACAACAAGAAGGCTTATCTGAGTAGGGAGCTGGTGCTGAAGAAGGGGTGCTGAGTAAGGGGAAGAGAACCGGGGCCCTCAGTAAGTCATTCGAGCCCTGAGTATAGGCTCACCTGAAGTTGACATCATCCCTGGATTGCTAAATTATGTGGTTCAACAAACTGTCTTTGTGGCTGAAGCTAAGTCAGACAGTCAAGTTTTTCTGTCATTTGCAATGTAAAGAGACCCCTGTACTCTGAGGGCACTTCCCTCAGAGAGAGGCCCCTAAAGAGCAGAAGGCAGACTACCTGGCTCTGGGTTGTAAATGATGTGTGCAAGTGCAAGTCCCCGAGCGCCTCCTCAGCAAACATGCACAAGCCTCTGCTCTGCACAGGCCCTGAGGAGGAAGAGATGACCAAGACAGACTGACAGCTGGCGGGCGGAAGTGGGCAGGCAGGTCTCCTGGGAAAATGGTTACAAAATGCAAGAAAAGGCATTTAAAGGAGTTCAGGCTAGCTGAGGAGTAATGAGTGTAGAATTTTATTTTAATTTCTAATATAAAAGTACTCATTTGTTTAAAATTAGAAAATACTGAAAAGTATAAATATTTTAAAGCCCAAATCAGAGGAATCGCTGTTAGCACTTTCTGTGTTTCCTTCCAGCCCTTTGGGCTGTTGTGAAAAAACGGTGCAGTGCCATGGATGCACTACCTTGTCTTTTGATGGAGAGATCGTCTTTTTTTTTTTTTTTCAATCAGGGTTATTGAGGTATAGTTTACATTCACCCTTTTTGGCTATAACATTCTATAAATTCTGAAGACACAAACAGGCAGCAAAGACAGAGCGTTTCCATCAGCCGGATAACATCCTCTCAAGGCCCCTCTGTAGTCAGTCTCGTCCCTGGGGAACCCGGGCAGCAAGTATCTGTTCTTTCTCGACAGTGCTGCCTTTTGCAAAGTGCCACATAAATGAAATCATAGCTCTACAAGGACTGTCTCCTGCCTGGGACGAGCAGCCTGAGCCTGACCCCCAAGAGGCCTGGGAGAGGAGGTGGGAGGGAGAAGCCACACTGCCATGGGCACCGCCTCGGGGGCTCAGCTCCCCTCAAGTTGCACTGTCTGGTGGGGAGCTCAGAGAGGACAAAGACACACTGCCCACCACCCCAGCAGAAACAGGCCTTGGAATCTAAATGAAGCGGTTTTAGAGAAATTTTTTAATTCATTCTTTCTTGCACATCTGCACACTGTTGCAGTGCCCAGCAGAGACCCTGCATGGCACAAAGGCAGAGGCACAGGGGAAGACTATGTGGGCACCTCCTCCATCTTGAGCCCCTCAGTCTTCCCAACTGGATGCACCCTCCCCCCACCACACACACATGCTTCTCCTCCAGGGTTGTGCGCTTGCTAAATTCCCCAGGGGAGATGAACAGCATAGTGAGAGCCATGCCTATTCACCCCTCTACCCTGCACCCCCACTGCACCCCAGGCAGGGACCCAACTGGTGTTACTTTTCAAGTGGATGAATTGGGCATTGGCTCAAGACACAAAAGCAAGAAGAAACACAGAGTGGCTCAGAGCTGGGGCAGGTGGGAACACCTGGGAAGGCGGGGCTGGAAGGGAGAGAGGCAGTGTGGGGCTTAGAGCCAGCAGTGGCCAGCAGTGTGGGCAGAGGCCCTCAGGAGCTGGATCCCGGCCTTCATCGCAGCAGCGCTGTCCTCTTCTTGGCCATGATTTATTCAACTGCAGCTGTGTCTGAAAATATCGCCGGCAGGTGGCTTACTGCCTGAGCACGCATTTGGAGACCCCGAGGGACGGTGGCCGCCGATACAGACCCAGCTCCGCAGCATGCTCAGATCAAGGTACACGGCCAGACATCAGCCCATTTCACAGAACATGGCAGGAGGCCAGAGAGATGGCCTTGCCCAGGTCACAAGGCCCAGAGTTGCTGGAGGAGAGAAGAGGGCAGTAGAGAGCCCTGGAGGAAAGAGAGCATTTGTTCTGTGATTCCAGGAAGACAGACAAGTGGTGGTGGCGGTGTAAGCCCAGGAGTCCTCCCACCTCGACCCCTGACCCCCTTCTTGAGGGCGTGCCAGGTGCTTGGGAAGGAAGCAACTGGATTAAGAGGAAAGTCCTACAGGAACCACGCCTCTGGGGTTTTCCTGACTTCTGGCATGCTCCAGGGGCAGGAAGCACACAAACCAAGACAATCCAGGTCTCTGTCTCTTGCAAGCAGGACAATAGCTCAGCAGTGTGCATCTCACAGCATCCTCACGTGTGGAGATTCCACGTCAGCCCTGTTCTGCCATCAGAAGGGCACTAAGGGCTCCACCTGAGACATACTAGCCAGAAGTAGCGTGCCGGCAGGATAAGCGGCCCAAGTCCTGTTTGACCGGGCGGACTGAATCATGCACTGACGAGCTCCGTCCAAACCACTGGCCCACAACACTGACCAGCGACGCGACCTGAGACCGAAAGCCTGAGATCCTGCCTAGTGATTATCTCACAGATTCCTGGAGGGAGAAGGCCGAGAGCTCCCTGTGCAGAGGGAAGGTGACCCACCTACACATGCCAGGGAGCAGCCGTGCCCAGAACAAGCTGTGATGCTGGCCTCTAAATACCTCCTGCTAACTATCTCCCAGGAGCCAGACTAAATTCTCCTCTTTGGCACTGGTTTACTCGTGCGTGAGTCTCTAAGAAAGCCTTGTTTGGTTCAATAGCACCTAGTCCCCTCTGGTGTTTGCTTCCCTTACAGAGCAAAGGACTCACTATTTGGGTCTGGGCCTATCACACATCTTCACGACCTAAACACCTCCTCCCAAAGGCCCTGCCTCCTAATAACATCAGAGGGAGGACTAGATTTCAACATATGAACTTGGGGAAACACATAATATTCTTCCACTAGCCCTCCCAAATTCATGTCCTCCCATCCCGTGCAAAATGCATTCATTCGCCCCACAGCGCTCCCCTCCCACAAAGTCTTAACTCATTCCAGTATCAACTCAGGCGTCCAGAGTCTCACCTAAATCTAAGTCAGGTTTGGATGAAACTTGAAGTCTACTCATCCCAAGACAAGCTGCTCTCCGGTGGCGGCCCTGAGAACCCAAGAAGGTGATGTGCTTCCTAAATACCGTGGTGGACAGACACCCCCATCCTAACAGGGAAGGGGAAAGGAGGGGTGACTGCTTCTCAAGACAGTCCAAAACCCAGCAGGGCAAATTCCATGAGATCTTAGGGCTGGAGAACAACCCTCTTTGGCTGGATGCTCTGCCTTCCACAGCCACCGGGGTGGCAGAGCACCCTCATGCTTAGTGGGGTGCTGCCTAGGCTGAGGTCCTATTTGTACCCCAGGGCTTCCGTTGGGGGACTTCCACCCTGTTGGAACCTAAGCAGTGGGCCCTAGTGAGCTCTGAGTCACTTCCAGGCCCTCTTCTGTCTAGGAGAGTGCACATTGCTTCATCCCTTTCTATTGACAGTTTCTGTTTGCCCGTCCTGTTTCCAAGTTGACAGCATTTCTGCCGATGTAATCTTATCTCTACTCCTGGCTTCTCTTCAGATGGCTGATTGAGTCCATGGTTCCCACCCACACTGATCTCCTTATCAGAAGTCTACCACACCCCTAGTGTCGTCTTCCTTATATACTTTCTCTCCTCTCATACAGAGGCTGAGAACTTTCCCAATCTGTTAAGTCTTACTTCATTTTTATTTAACAATTTCATCTGCAATTCATTTCTCTCATCTTACCTTTCACTACAAGTAGCTAGGAGGAAACAAACCATTTCTTAAACACTTGGCTTAGAAATCTTCTCTGCTAACTGTCTAATCTCATTGTTCACAAGTTCTACCTTCCACAAGACACTAGAACACAAACATAATTCAACCAAGTTCCTTGCCACTTTATAGCAAGGATTGCCTTTTCTACAGTTCTCCCTTCCTGTCTGGGACTTCCTAGGCATGCCCTTTATGTATTTCCACCATTGTTGTCTAATAATCATCTAAGAAGACAGAAGCTTTCTCTCTAACTCTCTTCTCTTCCTGAGTCCTCACCAGAAAAGTTCCTTCACAGAAACATAGGAATTTATCTAGTATGCACTAAATTTAAAGCCCTTCTAACCTCTACCCATTCCCAAGTCACTTGTACATTTTAAAATATTTGTTACATCATCAACTTCTGCTACTAATTTCTGTCTTAGTCAGGATTCTCCAATAGGAAACATAACCAATAGGAAAGATGATAGATAGATAGACAGACAGATAGCTTATTGTGATGTACTGACTCCAGCTTTCTGGACACTATCCCCTACTCCAGTGATTGGAAACTACAACTCCCAGCAGTACCAGGGAGAGAACTGTGAGCACCCAAGGGTGGAGCTAGCAGGATTTCTGGGACATTTAGGGGATAAATAGGACGCAATTGCATCTTGCGCTCTCTCTTGCTCGGGAAGCAGCTCTCCTGACCACGTGACTAGGTGTGTTCAGTTAGCCTAGCCTTAAGTTATTCCAGTTACTTTGTATCTCGCTCTCTTTCCCTGGGTTGTTTCCTATTCCTTTCCCCTTTTGTAAATAAACCCATTATCGACCCTTTTGTGTGTACCTGCAGTATAACCGAATTGTGAGCGCGTGGGTGAGGCCCCACAGACAGGCGGCCCAGTCCACTCTGGGCTGCCCTGTAACAGTCCCACCAAACAGACTGAAGCATAAAATTAACCATCACATCCATCCACCACCATTCCAGGTCCTTAAATAAAAGAGCATCCTTTGAACAAAAGAACAATCTAGCTGAGGAGAAAGAAGCATACATCATAGATGACTAAAGTGGATCCCAAAGCGCAGCTGTACCTGCCCTGATGCTACTCTAGCAGCACAGAGATGACAGCATCATGACCACACAGGATGCACACAGGAAGGCTTTACAGCAACAGGACATTATGCTGAGCCTCAGGAATGGCCTGTGTAGAATTTCACAGGCGGAGGAGAAGGAAAAAGACTAGCCCTGTTACTTTTCAGCTGGGCTTCTTCCACTTAGTATTTAGCACGCAATCTCCTCCACGACGCTTCATGACTTGAAAGCACATTTCCTTTTATCACTGTGTAACATTCCATCACCCCATTTTAATGTCAAAATATTCTGAGTATTCTTTAGTAATACCACATTTTTGTGACATAGTGACCTCTACATAAATTATGCACATCCCATGTTTTTCAGGCTAAATAAAAGCCAAAGCAACAGTGTTTGAGGCAGGCAAGAATTTTCAAATCCCAAGAGTTGCTGGGATAAAACTGGGGGTGCTATGAGTATTGGGCAGCTGTCAAGGATCTTTGGTAGGGCATAGTACCAGTGAGATTTGCATTTTTAAAAGATCACTCTAGCTAACTGCAGCCCAGGATGGCCGCCAGGGCTCTCTTCCAACATGCCCCAGGGGAACCTCTCCAAACAAGACTGCAGCTACACAAGGTAGACAGTCACACCAAATTCAGAGGAACCATTGAAAATTCTCACCAACATAATCAGCCAAGAACCGTACCCAGATTATACTTCCAAATAAAAACCAGGAAACAACACTGAAAAACCTAGAATCCAAGGCTGATTTCAGAATGCAAGAGCTAGCCACCCACTCCAGAGACCAGAACGGAGAAGAGAAGACGTGTGGTGCCCTCAGAATCAAACCAAGGCCATGGAACCTCCAAAGAGAAAACTCAACAAATCAAGCTGGGGTCAGACTACTCAAAAAATAATCACAAAGTAAGATGAATGAAGTTTACCCTTCTATGTGTAGCATCCGCTACTCTCTCAGGGGAAGGGGAGACAGGGTGACATATACAAAGAGTTGTTTATGCTTGAAATTTCTCTCCATAAGTACTCAAGAAACTGGTAACAGTTCCCGAGAGAACTGTCTCTGGGAAAGAGAGGTGGAGAATTAGACTGGGAGACAGTGCTGCTTTTCATTTGACTCTTTTCATTCTTTTGGAACTTTAAAATCATTTACATGTCTGGCCCTCCCTGGTGGCGCAATGGGTTAGGATGCAGTACTGCAAGCTGGCTGCAGCCACTTCAGTGCAAGTTCAATCCCCTGCACCAGAGGTGACCCACATGGTGTGACAGACCTCTCCTGACCCGCCCGCTGCTTCTTTCAGCAGTGTACTTCATCAATCTGCCTGTTCTGCTCCCCATTCTGTCTTTGATGAAGCCTCTCACCACCCCTACACCTCTGGCTTATACCCCGTTCTGTATGCATAAATAAATAAAAACAGGTTTAAGGCTTAAAAAAATCATTTACATGTCATTTAAAGTTTATTTGTTAACCTAAGAAAAGTGACTTTCAAACACAATATTAAGTAGAATAAAACAGACACAAAAGAATACATATTAAGTTTCCATTTACATAAATTGCCTAGTTGTATATAAAACTTGGCAAAAATAATCCATGGCAATAAAAGTCAACCTAGGAGAGTCATATTTCCCAATTTCAAGAGTTACATAAAGCTACAATAATGAAAACAGTGTGGTGCTGACATAAGGACAAACTTATAGACCAACAGAATAAAAACAAGAGTCTAAAAATAAACTAACACATCTACACCCCAGTGATTTACAACAAGGATGTCAAGACTATTCAATGGGGAATAATTATTCTCATCAGCATACGGTTCTGGGACAGCCAGATATCCATATGCAAAAAAATAAAGCTGGACTCCTATGTCATACCATATTAAAAATTAATTCAAAATGGATTGACAACCTATATATAATGGCTTAAACTATAAAACTTTTAGAAGAAAACTAATGAGCTCTGGACTTGGCAATAGATTTTTAGTTATGATACCAAAGTACATGCAACCAGAGAAAAAAATAGATAAATGTGAATTCATCAAAATTTAAAACTCTGTGCCCTCCCTGGTGGTGCAGCAGGTTAAAGCACTTCACTGCAAAGCTAGCTGCAGCCACTTCAATCCCCACCCCAGAGGTGACCCACATGGTGTGGCAGACCTCTCCTGTCTCGCCCGCTGCTCCCCTCAGCAGTGTACTTCGTCGATCTGCCTGTTCTGCTCCCCATTCTGCCTCTGGTGAATCCTCTCACTGCCCCTGCACCTCTGACCTATACCTCAGTTCTGTATGCATAAATAAATCTTTTTAAAAAAATTTAAACTCTGTATTAAGTGGCATTACCAAGAAAGTGAAAAGATAGTCTATAAAATGATAGAAAATATATGCAAGTTATATTTCTCAAAAATGTACAGTATCCAGAATATATAAAGAACTCTTACAATTTCACAGCAAAAGGACAAACAACCCAATTTAGTTTTTTAAAGATTTATTTTATTTATGCATACACAACTGGGATACTGTAGACTAGAAACATTGAACATTGTAGACAAAAACAAAAAAAAGAGTGCTGTCTCTGTGGAAAAAGTTTAACAGTTCCAAAACGTTAAACAGAAAATTATCATATGGTCCATATTCTCCTCCTAGCGACCCCAAAGAACTCAATACAAGTATTCAAATAAATACTTACAAATGAATGCTCATAACAACACTATTTATTAATCATAGCTAAAAGGTAGAAACAACTCAAGTTTCTATCAGTGGACAAATGAAATGTGGTATATAGTCATGTATCATTTAATAGTCTATTGGTCAGTCATATCACATACATTATAGTCGTTCTAATAGGCTGCATCACACAGCCTGGCACATAGTAGGCCGTACCTTCTAGGTTTGTATAATTACACACTATGATGGTCACACAATGACTAAATCACCTAGTGACACGTTTCACAAAAGGTATCCCCATATACATGTGATGGGATATTATTCACCCGTAAAAAAGGAATGAAGTGATGCTATAAGCTACAACATAAACAAACCTTGAAAACATTATGAGAAAAAAAAGTCAAAACCAAGGATCACATAGTACACAAGTCCATTTATATAAAATATCCAGAATAGGTAGTTTCTAAAGCTAGAAATCAAATTTATGGTTCCCTAGGGCTAGGGTAAGGGACGTAGGAAATACTACTTAATGGGTACAAAGTTTTCCTTGGGGAAGATGAAAACATTTTTTGGAATTTAATAAGAGACAGTAGTTGCACAGTGTTCTGGGTCTATAAAACACACTGAATTGTACACTTTAAAATGGCTAATTTTCTATACTGTAAATTTCACCTCAATTTTTTTTTAAAAAGGGAGGGAATCAGGCTAGCGATGAGTCTCACCTTGAAGTGAGACTAGTGCCTACAAAGGGACAACTGGTCAACTTGGTTTCTTAGCCTAGGTTCCGGTTGCCCTTGTGTGTGAATTTGTGATAATTCAGCAAACTATTTACCAGTGATGTGTGGCTTTTCCTCTGTGTATTTCACTCTCTAATTAAAGGAAGTTTCATTTTATACTTTTAAAAAGGAAATTCTTCCTGCTGCATTAAATGATGATGACAACAGCTTTTATCTGGTGTAAGGACCAGGGTGAAGGTGATACAAGGAAGGCAAACCACACAAGAGTAGGGTCACAGCCTGTCTTTATTCCAAATATTGATATTTTGCTCAGGGGGTTATTTCTGGTATTCATTTTACTTTTCAATATTGCCATTGAAATATAATTTAATGCCATGAAATAAGATTTGAATTATTGGTTACTGGTTTTTTGGGCATCCTCTTCAATGTTGTAGCCCAGACAAGTACTTCAGTCACTTCACCGTAATCCTGGCCCTAAATTGCAATGTGGTACATTAAAAAACAACTGGAAATGCAGTCAGAAGAGTCACTGAGGGGCAGCCTGCCCTTATCTTCCTCTCACTGGTCCAGCCCCAGAAATACAAGAATATAAGGGGCTTTCTGAAATACCTTCACCGCTAGTAGTACAAACAAAACCCTGCCCCTCTCCCTGGAACCCCATCAAGACATCTGAAGCTTGCAGCATCTACACCCCCAGTGAGGCCATGTTTCTCAGAAGGCAGGGGCCTACCTGCCACCTGCAAAGGAGCCAGTTTATGATGGGGAAATAGCAGGAAGGTCCTAATAAATGGACATACTCCACTCCCATAACCCTTAGCGACCTTCACTTCTGAAGTGTCACTTTCATTTCTGTTTTCTGAGTTGACATAAGTAAATGTAGGTGATTTGGGTGCATTTAAGGAGAGAAGATGGTGTGATGTTACTTCTCCAGGACACTCTCTTGCACTCCTGAGGAATTAGTTTATGAAAATCAGATTCTCCCATGATGAAAAACTATAGAACTGTCACTTTCCCTGGGTAAAATAGAAACTTTTTAAATAAACTGTTTTTTATAAAGCCATGGTTTTTAAAATGTAGCAAAGTGAGAGTTCTCCAAAGGTAGTAACTTTAAACATTTAAAAATTTAACATAGCTTATCCAACTAAGTCACATACTACAAAAAATAATTCCTAAAAGTAAAAAACTGTTCAATTTATATATCTATATCTACGTGAACATAGGTATAATATGTGTACTTTGTTTTTACATGGGACCAAGTTCTAGAATGCAGCCCTATAGAAATTTTTTTAAATTTATTTATTTATGCATACAGAACTAGGCTACAGGTCAGAGGTGCAGGAGATAAGAGATATCCAGTAGGGAGAACAGGCAGATGGACTGAAACACACTGCTAAGGGGAACAGCAGGTGGGTCAGGAGAGGTCTTCCATGCCTTGTGGGTCAGCTCCCTGGCCAGAGATTGAACTCATGCTGCAGTGGCTGCGACAGCTTCATAGTGCTGTGCTTTAATCTGCTGTGCCACCAGGAAGTGCCCCCAATAGACGTCTCTGCAATGATGGAAATGTTCTATGCCTTCAATGGCCAACATGGTCTCAACTGGCTACTGAGCACTTGAAATGTATGGGAACTGAAGAATGTGTAAGACTAAGGAGCTGAATTTGTAATTGCACTTAATTTTATCTAGTGTAAACTTAAATGTATTTGAATAGCCACATGTGATTAGTGGCAATTATGTTATATAGCACAGATCCAGATAACAATTCACAAACATTTAATTCCCTCAACACTGAATGGCAAGTCTTTCCAAATCAACAAACATGTATCTCAAACACTACTGACCATTCAAAATACTAAGCACTAGTAGCTTAGAAAGTATAATGTAAGACTAGATCCCAGGCCCTCCCTAGTGGTACAGCGGGTTAAAGCACAGCACTGTAAAGTTGGCCACAGCTGCTTTAAAGGGTGTGAGTATGACCCCCGCCCCGGAGGTGATCCACATGGCATGACACACCTCTCCTGTTTCCCCACTGCTCCCCTCAGCAGTGTATCAACAGTGTATCTCCCCACATCAATCTGCTTGTTCTGCTCCCCACTCTGTCTCTGGTGAGTCCTCTCATCTTCCCTACACCTCTGGCCTGTACCCCAGTACTGTATGCATAAATAAATAAGTCTTTAAAAAAAAAAAAACCACTAGATCCCAAACACAGTAGCACGAAACATATATGTTTATTAGGATGAATTTTTAAAGACTAACACAAGACCCAGATAAAGAAACCTAGAAAATAATAAGATAAAGCAAAAGAGCTAATAGGAAAATGATGGCAATAGCTTAGATGAGGCTTAAGGTTAGATCTCAAGAAAGTCAAGAAACCTGTCTGGGAAAGCAATACTTCAGTCACACCTGAAGAATGAAAACAGGTGAATTATGTGAAGTCATAAAGGTTTGGTTTATTAAGTGTTGACATTTTGGGACAGATAATTCTTTGCTGTGGGGATTGTTCTGTGCATTGTAGGACATTTAGCAACATTCCTAGTGGGCCTCTGCCCACTAGACACCAGTAGCCCCTATTACTGGCCTGGTCATGAAAACCTAAAATGTCTCCCAACATGACCAAATGCCCCTGGGAAGTGGACTAGTGAGAGGAAGGAGGGGAAAAAAGCTCCAGTAGAGAGCCACTTCCCTAGATAAGAAAAGAGGAAGTTCAAGATGGGAAAGGTTGAAATAATCCCGGAACCAAAAAAATAGATGCTCAGTGTGAAGCTGTCGTAGAAGATGGTGCTGGGTGAGCAGAGTGAGAGGAGATGCAACGGGCCTGGCGGCGCAGGTCACTCGCGTGCTGGGAAATTCAACACAGACAAGCTGCTGCAGCCCACATGAAGAAGGAGCTTGACAAGAAGCTCAGCCCACCTGGCACTGCATGGTCATGGGGTGCCAGTGAAACCAAGCACTTCAGCTACTTCTAGCTGGGCCAGCGGTCACTCTTCTGTTCAAACTTGGTCAAAAGCAGGGACTGTGCCTCCACACAAATGACCCTTCCAAAGACCATAAATTCCCAATGCCAGAGACTGAAATCTATATCCCTTTCTAAGAGACCACCTCAGTCTTTCAGCCTTGATTGTGTTGTCTCTGTACTAACTTGCTGAGATTATAAAATAATAAACAGCTTACACTTGTATTTTCTTTTTTTTTTTTAGATTTTTATTTATTTATTCTATAAGAACTGGTACAGGCCAGAGGTACAGGGGTGAGGATGAAAGGACTCACCAGAGACAGAGTGGGGAGCAGAACAGGCAGATGGACTGAAATACACTGCTGAGGGGAGCAGTGGGCAGGTCAGGAGAGGTCTGCTGCGCCATGTGTGTCACCTCCGGGGTGGGAGATTGAACTCATGCTACAATGGCTGCAGATAGCTTCATAATGCTGTGCTTTAACCCCTTGCGCCACTAGAGAGGGCCCACCCTTGGATTTTCTATTCTATACCTGTCTAGCCTATGTTTTTCCTCCTCAAAACACCCTCCTTTAAAAATAATAATAATAATAAATCTGTTGGGGAAGTGTGTGTTAGGTTTAGTTTGTTCAAATCTAAAGTTAAAGATGGATTATCACTTGATCTTGACTAGGTTAGTGGGGTGAGTCAAAGTAGACTTCTAGGAGTTGTAATGCACTAGGCTATTCAGTGCTCCGAGTCTCTAATTCTCACCTATCCTGCAACTGCTGTGCATGAATAATACTTAGAACACACTAGCATGGCCCCAAAATTCATGGCAGAAAAACTTATGGATTAAGCCCTCTGCCTAATCTGATGATACAAAACATAAATACTGATTTTGTTAAATAGGTTGCTATAGAATGTTCTGAGCCCTAGACATCCTGTGGTTTTGACAAATGGATATTCACACACCTTAATCTAAATTTTCCATGACTGTAAAATGAAAATAAATTAGAATTTGAGCCAACGATAAATGCTTTGCTGGATTCTAGGCTACCCCCTGCCCCCGACCCTGCCCTAAAGGAATACTCTGAAAGATTTAAGGTGGAAAAGGGAAAATGAAAGGTTTTGAGCAGGAGGCCTCCATGTGGTTCTCAGAAAGTCTTTGCTGGAATTTAAACTTTAAGCCTGTTGTGCTGTGCTTTAACTGACTGTAGTCAGAAATCCAATTAACAAATGTGAATTGAAGTTTTCATTTGCAGACCCAATTAAAGTTGTAGATTAATAACCTCCATTAACCTTCATTAAATATTTCCTGCTATTAATTTAAAAAAAAACAACTTGGAATACCTCAAATTAAAAAGCAGTGAAAGAAAATATTATCAGATTAAAAAGACCCCATACTGAGTGGGAGAAGATAGTCACATATCACACAACCAACAAGGGTGAATAGACAGTATATAAAGAACTCATTCAATAAAATCAAAATTGCAACCTAACTTAATACATGAGCAGCAGATCTGAATAAGTAATTCCTAAAGAAGATATGCAAGCCAGCAGATATGTGCAAAAAATTTCAGCATCACTTCTATGAGGGAAATACAAGTCAAAATCACAATGAAATATCATCTCACGCCTGTAAGACTGACAGATATCAAAAAGACTTCTCGCAAGTGTTGAGAGGATGCAGAGAATACAATTCTAAGGTTCACACAATGTTGGACTATAAATTGGCACAGTCGTATTGAAAAGCGGTCTGGACTTACCTTTAAAAAACCACAAATGGAAATACCATATGATCGCGCAAATCCACCTTTGTATATGGATCCAAAAAACACAAAATCAACTTTTAAAAAATGCTGTGTTCTACAATGTTTATCGTGGTATTATTTACAATAGCTGAGGCATGGCAGCAGCCTAAGTGCCCGCTGGTAGAGGGCTGGATAAAGAAGGTGTTTAAACATACATGGGCTACTACTTAGCTAGGAGGAAAGATGACATGCTTCCATTTATGGCAGAGTGGATGGAACCCAAGGGGATTATCCAAACTCAAATTGGACCATTTCATAAAAAGGATAAATACAAGGAAACAAAGCAGTTGAGCAGATAGTCAAAATAATTAGAGTCAGCAGACATTGACTTCTGACCCAACTGAGGTATCTTAGATTAGGAGGAAGAGGGGAGGGAGAAGGATCCAAGGAGTAAAACGGGTGGGGGGGGAAGGGAAGTGCCTAGTACTTATTTGACAGCAATAAGTAGGTGCTGGGTAGAAAGAATATGGCCAACTTTATCATATCTGGGGTCCACAGTTAAAGTTTTCCTCAGTGGTAGTGCACAGAATGGAAGGTTACTCATATACAAGGCCACATTTGTACCGCCCTTACTTTGTGTCAGACATTATTCTTGTGCTTTGTAAATGTTAACATAATTTGTAGAATAGATATTAGTATCCCCATTTTGAGGATGAAGAAAATAAATTATTTGCCCAAGTTATAGTGCCAGGAAAAGAACCAGAATTCAAACTCAAACACTCTCCAAGTCACATATTTCCCTCTATACTGTGTAGTTCCTAATGATATAGGGAGCAGGATGGGAAGAATCGTTACTCCCCCATCACATTCTGAGACAGAGAGAGAGAGGGCCTGGGACTAACTCCCAGGATTTTAGCTGAGAAAGTCACTTCCTCCAGGACTGCCCATTCCTCCAAGAGCTCCTGGAAAGTTGCAGAGATATGCCTGCGGTTTGGGGGTGTACCCCTCTGGGTGTTCTCTCTCCCTCCCTCCCTCTTTCTCTTTCCCCCTCTCTCTCTCTCTCTCTCTCTCTCTCTCTCTCTCACACACACACACACACACACACACAAACACAAAAGATGACTAAACCTCACCCTGTGCTCTTTAGAGAAAATGAATCCCATGCTTTCCCACAACGCTGCACTTTGGAAAAAGAACCTCCATCAACATTCTCCTTTCCTCCCTGCCAATGAGCAGTTGAAATGGCTCCAATATAAAGAAAATGTTTCCGACTTTTTTCTGTGCCCCATATGAGTTGAATTTCCCCACTTTGGAGCAGCCTGACCCCAGTAGCTGCAGGATGCTGCATTCACAAGCTGCAGAAGCCAGCTGGCAGGAATGTCAGCCTCTTCAGGAGGAGTTAGGGATGTGAATCAGGAGGCAGCAGCTTGCTCACCTAGCCACTTGGCCCAAGGTGGGTCCTGACTAGAAAGTAAACGTGGAGGTGGCCTGTACTTTCACCCCAAAAGGACAATCTTAACAACAACAAAAAAAGGACAATATTAAAAAATGCTAACTCTGCTTACATTCCACAAGGATGAATCTTGTTTATTCCTAGGCACAGCTATATCTGCCAAAGTACTAATTCATTTCCCTTTACCGGAGAGACTGAGTCAGGACTCAAGGGGGCCATATTCTCACCCTCAGACAGCCATTTCTGGCCCTCTATTGTGCAGACTGAGAAGAGCTGAACTCAGCTGAGCCAAAACCCTGCAGCTGAGATTGAAAACCCAAGCAGCTGACAGTCCAGGCCTCTGAGCACTTCTGCCTGGGCCACTGCCGAGGGGAAAGGTGTGAGCAAGAGCTTACCAGCAGGTAGGTCCTGGCCTTCACAGGAGACTAGCCTCTCTCAACTACCCTGTGCTTGGGGAGCAAGCAACCCTCCTCCCCACCTGCTGGTACCCATAAGAAGGTGCCACGGGCAGCCCCTCACCAGGTTCCTTGGTTTCAAATCCTCAGTCTTCTCTGTTCTCCTCACCAACCCACAGCTATACTGACCAGGTCTTTTATTTTCTGTATAGTGATGCTTTGATGGCTGGGTGACTGCCCCTCCCAGGTTAGCCAATTCCTAGAGATAGTAAACAACTCACCCCCAAGGGTATCCTTCAAATGCTCACCAGCCAGCCTTCTTTAATGAACCAGTCTGAGAGTTCTCACACCCTAACAAGCATTCTTCTCTGGCTCTCACACTGCAGGCCACAAGCCACCTGTTCTAGTGGTCCCAGAGCCAGAGACCAGCCAATGCGAGGCAACCCGATGCCAGAGTCCCTGAAATTATTCAAACTAGCCAATCCTGAACCTGTTTGCCTTGCATGAGGTTCCTGCCCTCAGTTTCCCCCTCTCTCTCATCAACCACCACAGTGCTTCCCCGTGGGCCCCCCAACACCCATGGGCAGTGTGCCCCCTCTTTTTGGGATCTGTGAATATAACAAACTGTCTTTTCACCTCCTGATGTATCCACTGCCATACCCAAGTGCTAAGAAAACCTTTTAAACAAGGAGCTCAGGCTTCAGCTCCCATCATCCTCACCAGCTGACTCCCTCTGTGCTATATCTAATGGGTACATGTTAGTCCTCACTTGACTCCACCAACCTCTTGAAGGTGCCCACTTCTGTGCTGTGGCCCTCTCAAGGCACTCCTGTCCCTTCAGTGACCCTGCTCACTCTCTATACTGCTGCTCTGCTCCACTCCCAAATATCAGTGCTCCCATTTTGTTTTGGGCTCTGCTTTCTGCCAGGATTCTCCTGCTCATGCTTGATACCACCAACTCACCAGCACCTAATTGGTACCTTCCCTGTGCCCAGACTTCACTCCCAGACTCCAGCCTGGACCCCTGCGCGTGCCTGCTCCCCAGGAACCTCAAGCTCACTTGGCCAAGACTGAATTAATGGTCCTTTGCCCCAAAGCTGCCTCCTCTCTTCTCATCCCCCAGAGCAGTCACACCAGAAATGGGGGAGTTCTTGTAACCCCTCACCAAATACATCCCGACTATGTGCTGTGAATTCTGTGCCCTGGGTCTCTCTCCTCGTCCCAGGCTTCCACCCCCTTGGTGGCTGCCCTATCCGGCTCGCCCCCTCAGCTGAACTGCTGTGCTCCCGGGCGCTCTGCATCCGTCCACTGCTCTGCATCCTTCCAACCCCACACCACTGCCCAGCTCCACTCCTTTCTCCAAATTGCAAGTCCTATCACACTTCTCTGTTTTAGAGCCTTCCACAGCTCCCCACTGCTTACTGGATAAAGTCTAAACTCATTGGCCTGTAAGGCCAGTCTTTTGTGATCTGGCTCTTTCTCTCCCAGTCATGTCGCGGGCACCACCCCGCCTCCCTCTTCTTGGAGGAACTTGAAGATGTGAGTTCTCCTGACACACTTACTGCCCTTCCTTTTTCTGGAAAAACAACCACTGTTTTTTCCCAAAACCTCCTTTAAATTCCCTATTTTTTGCCTTCTAGGCAGCATCTACAATGCTTGGTTTTTCTTATTTCTTTTTAAGTACATTCCAAAATCTTTATTGAAAATTGACTTTGTGGGACCCTCCCTGGTGGTGCAGTGGGTTAAAGCACAGCACTGAGAAGCTAATGCCACTTCAGCATGAGTTCAATCCCCAGCCCCGGAGGTGACCCACATGGCGCAGCAGACCTCTCCTGACCTGCCTGCTGCTCCCCTCAGCAGTGTACTTCATTGGTTAGCCTGTTCTGCTCCTCACTCTGTCTCTGGTGAATCCTCTCACCGCCCCTGCACTACGCCAGTTCTGTATGCACAAATAAATAAATCTTTAAAAAAAAAGAAAAGAAAAAGAAAAGAAAATTGACTTTGTGTCAGGATCTGTGGGAACTAGAGACAGAACAGTAAACAAGCCAGACCTGGCCTCTGGCCCAAAGGAAGTGTCCATCATCCACCCTTTGCCACCTCACCTTCACATGAGCATGCTACAAAGAATAGGGACCCACCAGGCAGGAAAGTGTCCTCAGGCCCCTATTCATTCCCACCCTGCCCCCCCAGAGTGGTTTTACTAAAGAATAGAGCCATTAGGCCTTTCTGTAAGTATTGGATGATTCCCATAATCCTATCCAAAGAGACAGGAGTCGTCCCCCACACACACACACCCCCCACCGCCACTGGGTTCTTTCTGATTTCTTCTTCCCTCTCTGCAGACTCCCTGCTTCCAACAAGTCCAAGCTAGATGTGGATTTTCCCACATCCATGCTTTTCCTCATGCCATTCGTTATCTATTGCTGTGTAATGAAGCACCCCAACTAGTCATTAAAGGCAACAATTCCATGAGTCGGCAGTGTGGCCAGGAATCAGCTGGGACAGCTCATCTGTGCTCCATATGGAGGTGACTGGGCTCATTCGTGCCCATGACAGGTGGGCTGGGGACTGGGCACTCCTAGAGGACTCACTCAGTGGCTGGCAATTAAGCAGGGCTGACATCTGGGGCATTTCAGTTCGGGTCTCTCTCCACATGGCCAGCTCAGGCTTCCTCACAGGGCCAGGTTCCAAAAAGTCCCAGTGGGTAAGCTCTTATGACTCTGCTGGCACCTCATTTGCTGAAGTCCCATTGACCAAAGAATCAACTTGGGAGAGGTGTGACTTATGGAGGAGTTGGCTATTAATAAGAGTGACAACCACAGTCTGCCCTCTCATCTGAATGACACACAGCCTTCCCAAAACACCTAAAGCAATGCTCCACGTAATCAAATGAGACTCAGAATTCAGCAGAATTCAGTCCTGACTCCAGGCTCCATGTTCACAAACTCATCATAAGGATGACCTGAGAGTATTTGAGTCTCATTTGATTACGTGGCGCATTGTGAATTTCAGGTATCTTTAGTCCCAGCAATCTGGGACCTG
This sequence comes from Condylura cristata, assembly GCF_000260355.1. Classification (NCBI taxonomy): domain Eukaryota; kingdom Metazoa; phylum Chordata; class Mammalia; order Eulipotyphla; family Talpidae; genus Condylura; species Condylura cristata. Next base: position 18,974,742 of record NW_004567126.1, read on the forward strand.
CCCAATCCCTTTCTCATGGTCCCCCACCAGAAGGTAGCTTAGATTTGTGACAAACTTTCTGGCTCCCATTGCCCTACTTCAGGTTGAGCCTGTTTGGCTGGGCATTTGCCCATAAGGGGATAGGTTATTTTGTGCATTTTATTGGGAATCTATTGTTTGAACTCTCTCTCCCTCTCCACACTAATTCTATTAAATATTTTTTACACTGAGAGTCAGCTTTCTTTGTCTTTGTTTACATGGATGATCAGACATTTTAGCATATGCACCCCTTAACATTTTGGGGTGTCCTGAAGTTATATGTTTATAAAAGATTCTTCTGGCCATCAGCTCTATGTTGGTGCAGCTACAAAGCCACTGAGGTTTAAAGGGGACAAACTTCACTTCATGATTAAGGAACATCAAATCGGTTGTATCCAGGTTTTAGAACCAAAATGGTAGAATTGTCTGGAATGGTCCATTCCAGTCTATGTGGTGTTACTTAGGATTATACATATTCTGGTGATCACAAGAACAGCTGGTAAGTGGCTGATCCCAAAGAGCAGCTGATGCAATGGATAACTCAAACCTCTTCACTTGGTGATTGAATTCCAAAAAGGCAAGTCCCAACACACAAACATCGTCAAGCTTCTCTTTGTGTCATATTTACTGAGGGCAAGCTGGCTAAAGCAAGGCATGTGGCCGAGTCCAGACTCAGAGAATCACACCAGCGTATGAATAATAAGATGTGTGATTCAGTGAAGGCCACTACGACAATATAAATGTACTTTATTATAATATTAATGTAGTCTGCCATACTTGGGCAACTCCCATTCTTCTTTAAAGGCTGGGTTCATGCTTAACCTCCTCCAAGAAGTTCTCTCTGACAGATGAGGTCATCACTTGCCACCCCTCTCTGAACTCCCACAATACTCTCTATACATGTCTAACTCTGGACTTATCTTACAGCTTTCTAATTATATATCATTTGCTCCCCTATTTGACCAGCATTTGAAGGCAAAGACTGTGTTCTATTGATCTCTATACTCCCAGTCTCTACTTCTGTGCCTACAACAAAAATGTCTTTTATTTGATTAAACACCCATGAATAGTTTTTTTTTTTTTGAAGATTTATGTATTGATACATGAACTGGGGTGTAGGCCAGAAGTGCGGGGGTTGGGGTGAGACGATTCACCAGAGACAGAGTGGAAACCAGAACAAGTGGATCCACTGAAATACACTGCTGAGGGGAGCAGCAGACAAAACAGGGGAGGTCTGCTGCACCATGTGGGTCGCCTCCCTGGCTAGAGATCAAACTTGTGCTGCAGTGGCTGCAGATAACATCACAATGCTGTGTTTTGGGGGGTTTTGTGTGTGTGTGTGTTTTTTAAGATTTATTTATTTATTCATACAGAACTGAGGTACAGGTCAGAGGTGCAGTGGCAATGAGAGGATTCACCAGAGACCGAGCGGGGAGCAGAACAGGGCGACTGACGAAGATGATGAAGTACACTGCTGAGGGGAGCAGCAGGCGGGTCAGGAGAGGTCTGCCGCGCCATGTGGGTCACCTCCGGGGCAGGCAGGGATCGAACTCATGCTGAAGTGGCTTTAGCCTCTTAGTGCTGTGCTTTAAACCTGCTGCGCCACCAGGGAGGGCCCACACAATGCTGCCACCAGAGAGTCCACACAGTGCTGCATTTTAACCCCTTGCACCACAAAGGAGGCCCCCATGAACAAAGTTTTAAAAATAAATGTTGAAACTTTATCTCCACTGGTGCTTTCTTCTCTTGCTCTCTGCCCTGCATTCTGAGATAAACTTTATATTTTTTTATCATACACTCCAAACATGCAGTTTTTTAGGGACTGACCTTACTCTAGAAGTTCACCTCAGTTAGAGAATAGGAAAAGTAACAGAATATACCAAGAATTTTGAATTTCTTCTATCAGCCACATTTTCAAAGAAGTGTAAGGACAGACAGAAGTTACCAGTTTTGCTTACCGAATAAGGACATTAAAAACACACACACGATCTACCACCACAATGTCACAAAGGCAGAAATGCATAACCTTAGGTTGGAAGCATATACTTTCCCAAGGAAGGATAGATAGACACATGCCATAAAGTCTCAATTAGCCCAATAGGAGAGCTAATAGTGTGAAGTTTTGGTAGCTGATAAAGTGGGAGGGGCTTATTAAGAACACAATGTTTAATTGGTAAATTTTAAAGATCTATTGGTTTTATTCAATAATTCACACATTTGCCAGCCTCCCACCTAGCAGAGAGCGCGCTCCACAGAGCTGCACAAAATGAAAGACTTTGATAAACAGAAAGGAAGCAGGAACAAGGCAGTTACAGTATACGGTAAGCTGGCTATAGCAAGGCCACTTTCCTTTAGGGGAAGGGATAAACAGCTGATCTCTCTAGTGCTCACAAGTAACTGCTGATTGGCCTAAAATTCCATTCCTGGGGGAGGCCAAACAGGTACTTGAGTCTTGTTTGGTGACACAGGGCTTAGACTAAGTGACTCCATTTTGGGCCTGTTGCTCTTGTTTTTGATGGCCTCGAGTGGCCTTCTAATAAGTTCACTTTCCGCCTATCAGCTTCTGTTTATAATTTCTACTAGCCAATTCCTCATATATGTTTGGTCTTCATCCACAGTTCTGTCTCACAGGTCCCCAAACCCTTGGAACTTCCTAAGTGTTGAGAGAGGTAAAGGTGACTTTCGTTCTATGAATGAAGTGACTTCAGAAGCACCCAAAGAGGCGGGCTGGGTATCAGGGAAACCAGCCATGTGATTAGAGGGCGATACCTTCCAGTCCTACCCCCTGACCTCCAGGGGAGGGAAAGAGGCTAGAGACTGAGCTCAAGTGCCAATGATCTAATTAATCATGCCTCTGTAGTGACATCTCCATAAAGACCAAGAGCAGAGCATCCAAGTTAGTGAACACATGGCGATTTGAGGAAAATGATGCACCTGGAAAGGAAAGGAAGCTCCTGCCCTTCTCCACACCTCTCCCTATGCAATTCCAACTGGCTATTTCTGAGTAATATGCTCTGTAATAAAGGGGTTACCTAGTGAGTAGACAGCTTTTTGAGTTCTGTGAACAGCTCTAGGTAATTCAATCTGAGGTAGTAGTCTTGGGCACCTCCAGATTGTAAGTGGTTGGTCAGAAGCGCAGGTTACAGCCTGGACTTTCGGATGGCATCTGAAATAAAGGGCTGTCTTAGGAGACTAAGCCCTTACCTGTGGAATCTGATTCTCTCTCAATAGTTCATATCAGAAATGGGTTGAACTGAGCTGAATTTTCAGACATCCTGCTGGTGGTCAAGAGTGTTTGAAGTATGGAGAAGCCATCACACACAACCATGTTAGAAGTGGGTCCAAGAACCCTTTCACGCAGGATCCAGTAGAGTTCCTGCTTATCCCTGAGCAGTTCCCTACCAGCCTTCAGCATTATTCAAACAAGCCAGTCACATGCTCCTGCTGGAACCAGTTGCAACCCTCTCTTTTGCTACCCCAAAGCCTGCCTCCCACGGCTAAGTGGTTCACTCTGTTCCCAAGAGCAACACCTGTGTGGCAGTGCTTGGTGTATGGTGTCCTCTGGGTTGTGATTATGTGACTAACAATGACTGCTGTCATTGTCACTAACCAGACTTATCAGTGTCAGGTGCCCTGTGACCAGCCATCCTCATAACCCTCTGGTGCAGAAAGGGTGGGAATCCCTCCCTCAGTACAGAGTAAAGAAGTGGTCAAAGCAAGGTGGCCCTCTGACAGCTATGTTCAGTCTCCCACATGGTCCTCTTATTTCCCCATGGACTGGTGCCGTCTGCCTAGCAGTGATCTGAAGACCCACACCATGCACAGTGGAGAACATTACACATGGTGCCAGACCTGGGATGCCGCCAGTCCTTTGACAAATCATTAACCTCCTGAGGCCTCAGTTTCCAGCTCTAAAATGAAGGGTCAGCTTCTGCCACCTCTGTGGTTCTCTTAAAACCACCTGGTGAAATCAGTGATTCTGAAGTGTGACCATCTGGTTGTCCCCTAGGAACATGCATTTTAGAGTTTCTATCAGGCAAGTGGAGATGATGGAAGGAGAAAGATCCAAGGCACCAACAGGCAGCCAATCTGTCAGGGAATCTTGCTTACGTGGATTCCTCGAAACCCTTCCTGCTGTCAGCACTCTGATCCATCCCATCAGTAAATGGGGATTTTAAATCTCCCCTTTGTCACCTTGTATTCTACCTCAGGCCCCATATCAGCTCATTTGAAGCCACTACCTCCAGCCAGCCAGGGACCTTATTTCAACAGACACTTGATTGCCACACGCTCCAGAGTCCACAGTCCCCTCCCTTCCTGAAGTAAGGTGCTTGGGGACCCAGAAAGTAGGCCAGGTCCTTTTAACCTTATCAAAATAGCACAGTGAGGCATTCTGCCTGCCCAGCTGCACGCAGAGACTGAGGGGAAGCAGGGGCTCTAGTGTCTCTCCCAGAGTCCAAGTAGCCTCTGTAGTTAAGGGGTTCTGGAAAGCCCCATGTGCTGCAAAAAAAAAGAAGAAGAGTCATCATCTCCATCCCTATCCGTGTACATGAGTATGTGACAGACAGAGAGCGGAAAGAGCAAAGGAAGTGGAGGAGGGTTAGGACTCAATACAAAGCAAATGCTCTGATAGGAAAGATCCCTGGGCTGAGAATCAGCTGTTTGGCAGGAAGGAGCACACTGCATGGAGCCACTGGGAGGAGCCAGCAAGGCTGAAACACAGCAGGAAGGTGACTGGGAAAAATGAAGAGATGGCAGAGGTCAGCCCAGGGCCAGGACTTCAGAGCCTTAAAAATTACCCTATGGACAATGGGAAGCCAGGTTACCTGGAGGAGGAAAAGGGATGGTCTGACCAGACAGACCCAGGCCCTGCGGGTGGTGGTGGGGGGCACTGTGAAAAGTGCTGACTCAGGCAGCTCAACTACTCGCAGGGAGATCCCAGGCATGTGCACAGTGGTGCTACATTTTCCCTCAGTGCTCAGAAGCATCTGTTGTTTACCAGAATGAACAGCTCTTGGACTCACCACCCTTGGGGCTCGTTCCATTTAGAAAGTTCCTCACTTTAGTTGGGCAGCCACCTAACTTCCAAGGCAGAGACAGGAGGAGGAGCTCCCACTTGCCAGCCCAGGGGTGGCTTCCAGCAGTGACAGGACGGTAATGGAAACTGCAGTAAAGGTGCCAGGGCTGACTTCTATGAAGAAATAGGAGAATGGGCAGGCAGATGACAGCAGGGAGGCCAGCCCACAGGATGTCCCAGCCAGAATTCACAAAGAGGCCACAAGAATGCAGATCAATCAAGCAAACCTTTGTTCAAAACATTCACCTCACCTGTGGGCAGAAGAGACTTGTCCTCTGCACTGACTTTAAAAGACCATGGGGTTCTGATAACATCAAATTGATGGGGCCAGGACAGGTGCCCAGGGGATTAAAAGCTTGGTTTCTGCTATTCCCTGCTAGTTGGTCCTATCCCCTCCCCTATCCACAGTTCCAGAACTTTCCATCCCACTGGGCTGGGACACGGCACTGGAGTGGCTCCACACTGAGGACCTGGGGTCCGGTTCCTCCCCCAAGGCCAACCGGGCAGCTCCGGATGGGGTAGGGAATGGGGTGGCTGAGGTCAGCAGATGTGGTACTGTACCTGGCACAGTGCTTGGCAGAGAGCAGCACTCCCATCCTGGCCTGAAGATGGGGAGCAGACAGTACTGAGACTGGGGCAGGGTGAGCAGCAGGAGTACATGAAACAGAAGAACCTTCCAGTACCCTGACCTGCAGAGGTGTGCCAGCCAGAAGCTGAGGGCCCCAGAGCAGAAACTCCTGAAGACCTGGGTGTTCTATGGCAGACAGAGGAGTGCAAGGCTGGGGGCTGAGAAGGCCCGGTGCACTGCCGGCTTGCTGTTGAAGGACAGCCCAGTAAGGAAAAACACCCCAGTGCCTTCCTTTGGAGAAAGCCTGGAACACTCCAACTCCAAACCCTCTTACTGAAGGCTCTGGGGAGTTGGGCTCCAGCAGAAAGGGAAGCAAGGAAGCCTGGACACTGTCCAAGGGGGGCAGTGGCTGGCCTGCATATGCTACTCTTTGGTCTTCCCACAGACTTCAGATGACTAGGTCAAAAGAAAGGATTAAAGCCTTAAAGCCAAGCAGAAGCAGTCCTAGTGGGGCTCTGGGAGGAGGCTAGTGTTCCCTGAGCTGCCCCACCCTCATTCCAGGGGGTCTGAGCCCTCCATCTCAGGGCTCGCACTGCCAGCTACAGGGTGAGGTTCCCTTTGGGGGGCAGCGGGCCACGCTCCCAAACCAATGCTGACTGCCTCCAGCTCCCTCTGCGTTCCTTTCTCGCTCCCCTCGAGCCTCTGATTGGCTGAGCCCCCGGGCCCCTCCCCACTCTTCTTCTCTTCCCCCCCCCCCACCCCACCCCTGGTTAAAAACTGCGGGCACCGGCTGGGTGCTGCAACTGGAGGCGGCTGCGCATCCGGAGGGAGCAACGGCAGAGGACAGGATCCCAGGTGGGAGCTGGAATCGGGGGGAGGCCGGGACGCAGGAACAGCCCCCGGTGCCCTTGCAAGCCCTGCAACCCCAAGGCTTCAGGCATTTGGTCGCGGGCGTCCTGGGAAAGAGGCGGGCTGTGCCGCGCGGTGGGGAGGGGTCCGCTTCCTTGCAAGGGCGGGAGTCAGATGCCAAGTGCTGCAAGCCAAGGGCAACGCTGATCCCCGCTTTTCCGGAGAGGCGCACCCCCACTTTCGTCCGCTGGGGGACCGTTGTCTGGGCCGGAGTGCTGAAGAAGAACCGGGAGGAAGGGCGCCAAGGACAGCCTTGGGTTATGCTCTTTACCTAGAGCCACCCCCAAACCCAGCTACCAAAAAGCCGGAGCAGTGAAATGGGGTGGAGGGGTGCGGGGGGGACTGGAGAGAAGGGAGGACCGCAAGCCGGAGGGAATCTCTCTGCCCTGCGACCTCGCGGCAGGCTGGCAGCTGGGCATCATAGGAGAGGGAAACCGCAGTGCTGCAGGCGGGGACTGGGAATTAGGCGTGCATACGGGGGAGGGGAGAACTGAAAAAGGGTGAGAGGGGGAAGGGGGACCCTTCTCGGAAGGACTGGGAAGAACGACGAATGAAATATGGAAACGGAATAAGGGTGGGGCTAGCCAACGGCTGCTGGAAAGGAAGAAGGGCAGAGCTTCCCTGGGCTCCGGGCTTAGGGGAGGAGACTCGGGTAGCAGACACGGTAGCGGACCTCTACAGGCTGCCTCCCCACTGCTTTCCCTCCCCCTCTCCTTGCCTCGACCTCCCTCTCTAGTCCAGACTTCTTTCTTTCCTTTGGAGTTACAGCTGCCGGTTCCACAACCTGGCACCCCTCCTCCATAACTCAACATCTGTCTGGGATCAAAGCCACATGACACCACAGCATCCCAACAGCACCTCTGGGTACCTTTCAGCTAGGGACAGAGGAGATAGGACTGTAGCCTCAGCCTCCCGGAGTCCCATCTGACCCGGAAGCGGGGCTAAGCCCTGGGGATCCTGGACACTTTTGGGTACACACCCCTCCAGTGGCCCCTCCCTGGCGAGGAACACAGGCGAGGACAGGCTAAGCAACCTGCTCCATGTTGCCTCGCCAGCATGTTGGACCAGTGGAGGCTGAAGCAAAAGAACAAAAAAAGGCAAAGTTTATTGCCCAGACGGGAAGCTACTGATGCTGGACTGGAAAACTCCAAGTCCTGGAACAGTGAAAGCATCCTTGGCTCCTGTGCAATCAGAGCATAAGAAAGTGGAGATCACCATCACTTTCTGCCACACACATCCAGAAATACCCCTAGCGGTGTGCCAAGTACAATTCCCTTGCCTCCCACATACTAGACATGACCCCTCACCGTACTGAGTCAACTAAGAAAAGGGACAACCACAGTGATAGGTGGCTGTCTTTTCTCTTAATTCTGACTGCAACCTATGGGTATTCAGAGATTCATTCATTCATTTACAGAGGATCTCGGGAGCCTCTGTGATATGCCAGGAATTCTTTGGGTATGGCCAGTTTTCCTCTCAAAAAAAAAAATAGTAAGTCTCTGAATGGGGAGTTTTGTTGTTGGGACAGAATTTTAGTTCTGCAAGAAAGAAGAGTGCTGGCGATGGTTTGCACGAGGTGACTGTGCTTTACACTGCTGAAGTGCACACTTATAAATGGTTGGTTGTATGTCTTCTGTTATGTGTAGTTTATCACAAGTAGTAAAAAAGAAATCCTTGACTTCCTGAAAGGAAATGGGAAGGGTAAGGAAAAAGTCATTAATTCAAAGTCACCACTCACACACACACACACATACATACACACATATGCACACCCTATTGATGTTCCTTCTCAGCAGTAAAACATTGAAAGATGTATCACTAGATGGTTTTGACATTGTGTGAACACCAGAGAGTGTACTCACATCAACCTAGATGACAGCCCACAGCCCACAGCCCACAATGGCCACATGGTATAGTCTATTGGGGCCAACATTCTATTCTACTCACTTCCCAAAAAGCCAGTAAGTAACATGTGACTACATTTGTAATGGAATATTATTCAGCCGTGAAAATGAAATTCTGCCATTTGCAAAAATGTAGAGGGACTTTGACAGCATTATGCTAAGTGAAATAAGTCAGAAATAAAATATTGTGCAATCACATTTATGTGTGGAATGCAGAAATCAAACTGAACTCACAGAGAACAGATTAGTGGTTGCCAGTCATGGAGGGTGGATACAGATGGTCAAAAGGTAAAAAGAAAAAGGAAGAAAAAAAAGGGAAGAAGTGTAGAGAGGAGTTTGGCTCCCCACCATGCCACTATGGCATGTCCACCAGGGGCCCTAGCTCTGGCATAAGTGCAGGCGCATGTGGCCCATTTCTTGTCTGATTTGTAAATCCTGTTCCCACCCTAGATCCTGGACTAAGCACTGGACACCATGAACCCCACCATTGGCATTGTTCTCCTGCTGACAGGTACTGGGCAAGGGGCAGGGCTGGGATCCCAAACACCCTGGCTAGCTTCTCTCATAAACTTCATGGGGTAGACATGACTAAGGCACAGGACCCTCCCTCACCCCTAAATCAGCTAATCAATGTGATGGGTCTTCTGCCTGCCCAAAGTGATTTTAGGAACATCTCACTGAGCCTGCCTCATATGACTGAATTGGAATCTTCAATAGAATCCAGGAAACTGCATCAACTTCCCAGCCCAGGATCCCTTGCCCTGGAACAGCTTGGTGGGACCCAGGATTAGAGCAGATAAGAAAGGGAAGCTAGGGTCTGCTGCAGGCCAGTGGCACTGACCCTCAGGGAACTCCAGAGTGGGGAAAGGTGCTCAGAAGGCTAACACTGGTGCCCTCCCTGGCCAGGCCCTCTTCTAGTGTTAATGTGGGTGGGAGTTCCCTTTCCTGCAAGACCCCCAACTTGGAGGGGGCACGGCTGGTGCCAGTCTTGCAGGTGGCCTGTGGGCAGAAGGTAACCAGCCTGACGGCCTGCCTGGTGAACCAGAGCCTTCGTCTGGACTGCCGCCATGATAATACAACCAACTTGCCCATCCTATACGAGTTCAGCATGACCCGGGAGACAAAGAAGCACGTGCTGTTTGGCACAGTGGGGGTGCCTGAGCATGCGTACCGCTCCCGAACTAACTTCACCAGCAAGTACAACATCAAGGTCCTCTACTTGAACGGCTTTACCAACAAGGACGAGGGGACCTATACGTGCGAACTCCGCCTCTCTGGCCAGCCTCTCACCATCTCCAACAGGAATGTCTCAGTGCTCAGAGGTAAGGCCAGTCCCCAACAAGGCCCAGTGGGCTTGAGAGGCAGGCTGGGAGGACAAAGGCAGCAGGCAGACCCCTGGGCTGGGCTCCTGACATCATCCTTCCCCCAGCTGCAGCTGGGTGCCCTGGAACCACTGCCTCTTCTTGGGGAAGAGAAAAGGGGAACAGAGTGGTAGAACCATGATGACGGGCAACCACTTGGCCTCCCTGGCCCTCCTTCTCACCTCCTTCTCACCCCCAAGACGACAAACATGGCACTAGCTACCTCACCTAGTTTTCCAGTGCTGATGCTTAGTAAAGATGTCACAGGTTCAAGGGCTCAGTCACCTGTAAATGGGGGGGGCGGGGGGGATAGTTTTATTGGATCAGGTTCCAGCTAATACATCATGGCACCTGACTGCCCGGAGGAAGTCCCCTGCCTGAGTGTGTTCCCTTTCGTTCTTGCCCTTCCCCCATTTTCTCTCCTCAGACAAACTGGTCAAGTGCAAGGGCATAAGCCTGCTGGCCCAGAACACCTCGTGGCTGCTGCTGTTCCTGTTCTCCTTGCCCCTTCTGCATGCCATGGATTTCATCTCCCTGTGACTGGCTGGGCCCACGGAGGACACGGGAAGCCGCATGGCCCAGTCCAGAGATCCTACTTCTCTGAGTCAGTTGACCCCCTTCCCCCAATCCTTCACACACTTCCGGGAGACCTGGGGACCCTGGCCCTCATAAGGAATCCCGGTGTTGCATGCCATTATCCACCCACACCCCCTTGCCAACCCCACTACCACCTCCCACCTTCTCCGCACGCCACTGGCTGTCTTTTTGTACTGTTCCAGAGCTGCTTCTATATGGTTTATTTAGGGGTTATCCTTCCTTTCTTTGGGAGTTTGTGAAAAGGGAAGCCAGGGTCGGGGAACTGATGGAGAGTAAGGGCATGGAAGGGATAGTAGAGTGAAGGGGTACCAGTCCTGGAGGGTCATCCTTGCCCACCAGGACCAGATAAAGGACAGACCTAGATGAAGAGGGAGGTGGAGGTGTCTGAGCACAGCACATCCCTCAGCAGGTGGGAGTGGTGCTGAAGACCCAGATATAAGGGTCCCATCAAGCATCTATGGCCATCGTGTAAGGAGGGAACTGAGCATCTCTAGAGCATTCTCAGCCCCAGCCAAAAGCTGTCCCGTTACCACTGCAGGGTCCCCTGGAGACCTTGGGTCAGGGGCCCAGTCCAGTGAAAACACAGACTCTAGTGCTAATGGAGGACTGGAAAGGGGCTACAAGTGGGAGTCAGCACGCCCCCCTACTGTCCCACACTAGCTCAACCAGCAGTTGAGAGGAGGACAGAGTAGGTCAAGCCCCCTCCCCACCCAGGCTGTCCGAGCTTCTAAAAGCTCTGGGAACTGACTGAAGGCAGTAAGTCAGGCCGGGTGGAGCCAGACCCAGAGTTTGGCCAGTGTTTCAGGGAGAGGCCCTTCCCTGCCTCCCAACAGTGTCAGCTGTTTGGAGCTGGGATCTCAGCCCTCAAGCCCTACCCCACAGACCTGCTTTCTCAAGGGCCGGGGGACACAGGGGGGCAAGGCCATGGGTGACAGGTATGGGGGACCTGCCTTGGGAGACGGCTTTTCCCAGCACCCAGCTCCCCGCCCAGTGGCTCTGCCCCGCCCCGTGACTGCGTGTAGTGCCACACAGCTTATGGCATCTCATCGAGGAAGAAAACTGCACAATAAAAATCAGCCTCTGGAATCTGTCCTCCTGGTGTCTCTGCTCCGCTCCTCTGTCTGTCCCCAGGTCTGTCTCCCTCCCTTAGCTGGGCATAGGGAGGCCAACCTGCCAAGTCTCCCTCTTCCTCTCTTCACTCACCCCTGCCTGCCCCTTAGGGTTTACCGCTGCATTCTGGGCTCTGAATGACTCTGACACATTTGCCCAAATAAATGAGTGTTCTAGCTCTGCTGACTCACCTACCACCAGGACCACACAGCCCTTGCTCCTGAATATGTTAATAAGCACCCCCAGGTATAGGAATCTGCATTTTCTTAGTTCTAGCTGTTTTCAGAAATTCCCCCTCAGGTTGCACCTGCTATAGAGAGGGGGCCTCTGAACTCCCTCCAGCTCAAAATGCAAATGCCAGGACAGCACGGAGAGAGCCCAGGAGCCAGAGTGCAAGCATCTCTCCTCACATCCAGTGACCATATAAAGGACTGGAGGGTAGGGAGAGGACCCTGATGCTCATCCCCTAAAAGTCAGTGAGTACAGGGGCCTCCCTGATGGCATCAGGGGTTAAGTCTCAGCACTATGAAGCTATCGCAGCCACTGCAGCACAAGTTCAATCCCCAGCCAGGGAGGTGACCCACAGCATAGCAGACCTCTCCTGTCTCACCCGCTGCTCCCCTCAGCAGTATATTTCAGTACCTCTGCCCATTCTGCTCCCCACTCTGTCTCTGGTGAATCCTCTTCACCCCTGGCCTGTACCCCCAGTTCTTGTATAAATAAATAAATCTTTATAAAAAATCAGTGAGTACAATGTGGATAAGCCTGACATTGGTGGGCTAGGTCAGGATCCTAGGGTAGTCCGGGCTTCTACTGCTGGCAGTGAAGCAACCCCAAGTCAGCGTTCCCTGTTTTGCCAGGGAATCCGGGGGGAAGGCTGGCTCATGTGGTATTTAGTGCTGGCTGGGATGATTTTTTCTGATCATTTGCTAAACTCATGCCACTTGTTCCCACTCTTCCAGACATCTCCATCCAGCCTGCAGTAGCCCCGACAGAGACCATGCCCAAAGAGGGAAGGAGAAGCCCAAAGGCAGGGGTAGGCGCCTATGTCACCATCCATGAGGCCTGCTCATCCTGTGTGGGCCAGTCTGGGGTCTCTAGAGACAGGCTCCTCTTGTTCTGCCCAGCTCAGAGCAGCAAGTGCCCTGAAAATGGAAAGAGCCTTTGTTGGGGAAAGGAGTTCAAATGCCACCCTCGGGGCAGAAAGAGTTAAAACCCAAAAGGCTTTCTGGGAGGAGATGGGAGGCCAAGTGTGAAGCCTCAACTGCAGGCCAGTCTAAGACAGGAAGTGCTGCTTCCTGTGAGGTCTCTGTCACATCCTAAGTCTTTCCTGAAGACTAATGGCCACTCTCTCCAAGGATGCCAGGGTGAAGGTGGTGTCCACCTCCGTAGCCACTCTTGGGAAGGAGCACCTGAAGCCCAGAGTGGCATTAGCGTAAGAAGTCAAAGAGGCCAGGAGAAGACCAGGGACAACAGAAAGGCAGGAAAGAAGGGAACAGAAACAGCCCTATGACTTAAATCCAGGACTATCAGTCCAGCCCAGAAAGACCATGCTTGGGCTGGGGCTGCAGGGGCCCACAGCAGGCCATGACAGCACCTGCCCTCCCTGACCTGGTGGGAGGGCCCTGGGGAGGCTGCTATGCCTCCTAGTAGCCTGGTCTCTAGCTCGAGGGCCTATACCCACCCACATGCCCCCCCCCCATCAGCTCCTCCCCACTCCAGAACACTCTCCATGTTCAGCTCAACCATCTCAGTCCCGCTTAGGATGTAGAATCTGTGCTCAGTAGCAACAGATCCCCTTCCCACCCGTTTCTGACTGGATCACCCAGAGTCAGAGGAATATATACACAAGTACAGTGTGTCCCCCAAAATCTCGGAAATGGCAAGGGGATCACCATGAGGACACCAATACATCTCCACAGCAGCCAAGGACCCGTGGCAAGCAACCTCAAGCCTCCGCAGCCTGGTGCCACCCCCATGCCTGCAGCTTCTGTGTCCTGGAGGGCACATTTGTCTTCACATATGAAAGAAGCAAATTGCTTCTAGGTCAAGAGTAATCCGCTTCCTCACATACCACTGAGGAAATGTTGGGGCTGCAGTAGAGCCTTGCACTTTGCAAGGGTCATCAACTTTCTCCTGCTCAACCCAAGAGCACTCAGGACAAAGGAGGGATCGTTGGTCTCAGGAGACCCAGACTCCAAATGTCCCCCCACAAAGACTCTGGGCAGGCACCACTGCCTGATAAATGAAGATGTGGGGGCAGGGAAGATACGGACGTGGGGCATGACGTACAGGGTAAGTTCCACGGAGGCCAAGTTTGGCTCCACGACCAGAAGGGATGACTGAAGGCTGGAGCTACCCAGCAGCAGATGTGGGGGGTGTCTGGCAGCAGTGTGGTAAGTGGAGATTCCCTTCCCATCCCCCAACCCAGACTACTGTACGGCAGCTTCCTGAAGTGTGTGAGAGTCTCACCTAGAGGACTCTAGTCACTCTGCCCTTCAGTGCTTCACTTCTATAATTTTTAAAATAAGATGGCTTGGCTAGAATCATTACTTGCACAGCAAACACAAAGCACCCACTCTGTGCTACAGTTAGAGACACGGCCCCTGGAGGAAGGGTCCACCCTCCAGTAAGAAGCAAGAAATTTCAACACACTGATCAATACTGAGGAAGGGAAGCTGTGCAGACACTGCTGGGAGTTCCCAGCAACATGATCCACAAATTCGAATGGGGACATGTAGTCCAGAATAAAGAATACATTTACCAGCTCCTTTGCAGCAAGATTCATTTATGTGGCCAAGTTCTGCCCAATGGAACAAAAGCACAAAATAATACATGTAATCTTTATGACACATTCTTAAAGGGGACATGCCTTTCTCCCCCACTTGTCTTCGTGCTGACTGGAAGATGGCACTGATGGCTAGAACTGGAGCAGCCACTTTGGGTCATAAGATGGAAGTCACGTGTTGCAGCTGACAGCATAAATAACAGCCTGGATTCCTAGGGATGGTAGAGTTGTCACAGCAGCCATGGACTAGCCTTATTTGGGCTACTATTACTTGGAGTGTCTGCATCTATAGCTAAATCTCAACATAGCGTAAGAAGTCATTATTTTAACACAATTAAATTGTACATTTTAAAGTAGTTAAGGTGGTATATTTTATGTTTCTTTTTTAAAAAACAGAAGTGCAGGAAGCGAGAGGATTCGCCAGAGACAGAGTAGGGAATAGAATGGGGAATCAACTGAAATACACTGCTGAGGGGAGTAGTGGGCGAGACAGGAGAGGTCTGCTGTGCCATGTGGGTCACCTCCCTGATAAGGGATCAAACTCGTGCCACAATGGTTATGGACAGCTTCACAGTGCTGTGCACTAATACCCTGTGTTACCAGGGTATTAGTTCTTATCACAATTTTTTTTTATATATAATAGTTTATTTTTACATCATTTTGTACTTTTTTTTTTCATCTCAATTGTAATCCCCGTGGGTTTCCCATCACCGAGTCACCTGGGTGCCATCACCATAGTCCCATGCACTTCCCTTCCTCCCCCGTTTTTGATCCCATTCCCCACTCCACCCCCACAAAATGTCTGTGGTCTATGACTGTTCATTATTATTATTATTTTCTCGCCTGGTCCATTATACTCCTGCTACGAGCAAAACCGTCCAGTATTTTTCTTTTTCTTTCTGGCTTATCTCACTAAGCATGATCTTTTCCAGCTCCATCCAAGTTGCTGCAAAAGACATGTGTTTCTTTTTTTTGGTTGCTGAGTAATATTCCATTGTATATATGTACCACATCTTTTTAATACAGTCATCTACTTTTGGGCATTTGGGCTGCTTCCATGTTTTTCCAATTGTAAATAAAGCAGCAATAAACATGGGGGTGCAGGTATCTTTTTGAATCAGTGTTTTTGTGTCTTCTGGGTAGTTACCTAGGAGTGGGATTGCTGGGTTGTAGGGAAGCTCCATGTTAAGCAGTTTGAGGAACCTCCAAACAGTTTTCCAAAATTTCCAAGTTTGCATTCCCACCAGCAGTGCAGGAGAGATCCTTTTTCTCCACATCCTCACCAACATTTGTTGTTGCTAGTTGTTTGAAGATGTGCCATTCTCACTGGGGTGAGGTGGTATCTCATTGTCTTACCACAATTTTTTTAAAGAGCCAAAAGTCAAATTTATAGACACAGAATGCAGGTGGGCAGAATGCAGGGACGGAGGGAAGTTATAGCTTAGTGGGTAAAAAAGCTCAGTTTTGCAAGAATCCTTATAATGAACAATGGTGATGGTGGCACAACAGTGAAAATGTACTTCATGCCATTGAACTGCACACTTAAAGATAGTTGAGATGGTGAATTTCATCCTAGAGGCATTTTACCATAACTTTGTTTTTTAAGCAGCCAAAGTACAAGGAAACTGTTTGGAGTGTTTACATGAGGCCTCACATTTGTCAAAACCATCAAACTGTACACTTACATAAGTGAATATAATCCAAAGTAAATTACACCTCAATAAAGTGCCATGGAAACAGATATATGTGGGCCCCTCTGCCAGCCTGAAGAGCTTCCCAAAGGAGGAGCTATGCATAGCTATTAGCACAGAAGGTAGTTTCTACTATCCTGAAAGCCCATTGCAAGGGAAGAAACTGCATTTTATTTCTTCAATATCCTAAAAAATGTGGGAAGAGGAACTGGAAGTCACTGTGGGCTCACTGGGATGCCTCCCAATTGCTGATAGATACTCTTAGAGCACACAGAGTATCTTAGAGCACACAGATCACCATCAGGGTCCCCAAGAAAGGGAGCCAGCCAAAATTTACTCAGGTGTCTGTTCACCAAGTACACATTCCATGTGGGTGTGCTCACTGTGTGGAGTAATGAGAACAGATAAGTTCCTACCCCATAAAACTTGCATGTAGGAGATGGACATTAAGCAAGTAAACCAGTAAATATATCAGATCATTACAGACTGGGGTCTGTATGTATTTGTATGTAGGAGGTGATAAGAAAAAATGACAGGACTTTAGGTGGGATGATCAAGGCAGGGCAGGGGGTGGGGCGGGTGTTGAGATGAGACAACATAAACAAAAGTCAAGCACTTTAAGAGGAAATGCCACCACTAGGAAGTAACAGGACAGTAAAGGCACAGTCAGGGTGCACAAGCTGGCAGGGGAACAAGATGTCACTGAAGAGTAGGTGTAAGCTTTGGAGATCAGGGGAAGAGTCTGGATTTTATTCTAAGGACAGTGGGGAAGTGTTCGAGGATTTCATCCGAAGATCCCTCTTGTGGCTCTACAGAAAATGGGTTGGAGAAGAGTTAAGAGTAGAAGCAAGAAAGCAGGAGGCTATCAATGGCAGTCCTAAGAGATAATGCAGCCTGGAGAAACATAGTGGCAAAAACAAAGAAATGGTGACTTTGAAATAGATTGCGAGTGAAAGCTGAGAGCACAGATGGAATCTGAGTTACTTTTTATCAATTTCCCACTTTTGGGAAATAGCTGAGTATAGGCATTAAGGGGAACCTGGGTCAAAGGAACATAGGAGCTCTTTGTGCAATCTTTTTTTTTTTTTTT
>NW_004567126.1:18992014-18998192 GCF_000260355.1 Condylura cristata
GACGAAGTACACTGCTGAGGGGTGCAGGGGGGGGGCAGGAGAGGTCTGCCTCGCCATGTGGTTGCCTCCGGGGCAGGCGGGGATCGAACTCTTGCGGAAGTGGCTTTAGTTTCTTAGTGCAGTGCTTTAACCCGCTGCGCCACCAGGGAGGGCCTGTGCAATCTTTTTATACCTCTATAGCTATTTCTTTAAGTTTTTATTTTTAATTCACAAAAACCAAAAACAAAGTAATGACAAGTATAACTCCAGAGGGAGGAAAATGAGAATTTTAATCATAGCACCTTACCTGGCTTAGCTGTGACTAATATTTATATAGCCATACTAATATGAATTCTATATGGTGATTTTAAATAAAAGATGTAAAGAGCTATATTGGAGGATGGGAGAAGGACAAATGTGTGCATTTTGTGGGACGGCAATGGGCATATAAAAGAGCATTTTCCATAGTTGAAAGTCAACAGATAAAACTTAAAAATAAAAAAAAAATCAAGCAATAGATATATGAGAAGTTTTAAAATATATACGAGCAGAAAAACTAGCTAAAATAGTTGTGATTGCTCTGGGGAATGAGAGTTTAGGATGGGTAACAGGTTGCTTTTACATTACAAACCTAGTAACACTTCTTTTCTCTATCATATGTTTGTCTTCCAAACAACATAAATATATTTAAAGAAATACACTGGTACCCACCACCCCTAGAAAGGCACAGAGGATTTACTTCCTCTTTGGCTCAGGAAGGGGGAGTTGGTGTTGAAAGGAAGGGAGAAGGAATCCTAGATGACCCTTGGGTTTTTGAACACTGAACAGGTGATGAGATAGAAAGGGCAGGGGGTAGAACTGGGGTGAGGAGGGGCATATCTTAAATGTTCAACATCTGTTAGGCATCCCAATGGAAGTATCAAGAGGATAGCTGGATGTCCTGCACAGAGATGAGAGTTCAGGTCTAGAGAAAAAAATCTGGTAAACATCAACATTTGGATGGTAGATATAGACTCTGAGATAAATACACCATACAGGAAGAGACTAGAAACAAATCACTGAATGCTGCAGACCCCTCCTGTCTCACCGAATGCTTTCAATAAATCTGCCTTTTCTGTTCTCAAAAGAAAGAAATCATTGAGCTCAGGCCCAGAATCTGTGGTAGTCCAATACTTCAAGTTGTTGTTTTTTTGTTTTTTTTTTTTTTTAAGGAGGAAGCAAAGGAGATTAAAGGTAGTCACCCCCAAGATGATAAAGGATACATTCTGTAAATGAAGAATGATGTAAAAAACATATAAAATAATAAAAATAAATAAAGAACAGTCAGTGAGAACAAAGGAAATTCAGGGGCCTGTGGAGTCAAAGCAGAAAAAGTCTTAAAAAATAGAGATCAACTAGATCAACAGATACTAAGAACTCAGAAAGAGAAAGACCAAGTGGCAGGTGACTATAGTAACTGGTCTCCAAAGATGGTTCCCTAAACATACTGTGCCCCTTGCAGCCCCCGCCCCGGAGCCTGCTATGCCATGTGTCTTGCTCATGACCACTAGCTTATGGTAAAGCCAAGTGCATGACTTCCTAGGCGAGGCCAAAGGAAGCCTTGCAGGCTCTCCCAGAATGCTCACTCCTGGGACACTCCCTCTTGGAGCTTCATTCCAGGAAGCCAAGTCACTCCATAGTCACCCTGGAGGCATCCCAGTCACCAGTCCCCGCTAAGCTCCCACCCAAAAGCCACCATCAATCACCAGCTATGTTAGTGCCCCATCTTGGCCCTTCACCTCAGCTAAGCCTTCCGATGACGCCAGGCCCAGCTGCTGCTGACAGCAACCTCATGAGAAAAAAACCCCAAGGGAGAATTTCCTCTCTAATCTGTTAACCACAGGAGCTTGAGACACACTAATTAACTGGGTAAAGCTACAGAATTTTGGAGTAGTTTGGTAGGCAGCAAAGGATAACCAGAATAGTGTCTTTAACAAGAGCAGCTCAGTGGAGTAGCAGCAACAGAAGCCAGATCGTAGTGGGTGGAAGAGAGTGAATGGGAACTCGTAGACTTCTTTTTCAGGAAGGTTGGCTGTGATGGGTGTGGGAGACGGAGCCTCAGGGTTGTTTGTTTCTAAGAGGGAAGTTACTAGAGCATGGTTGTAAGTTGATGGTGAGTATTCCTGGAGACAAGATTGATGAAGAAGAGGGAGGAGAAAGAGAAGCAGTAGATTGGGAAGGCAAGAAGGGGAGAGGTCTAGACTGAGAATAAAGGCAAAGAAGATGGCGGGTGGTTTGTGAACTTAAAGGTAGGAAGTTCAGAGATTTCTGCACAAGTAGCAAGGTCAACAGCTGAAAGAGAAGGTGAGGAGAAAGGAAAAAGGGAGGTTTGAAAAAAATCTACCTGAGGGGTATCCCTTGTGACACAAGGGGTTAAATCTCAGCGCTACCAAGCTATTGCCAGCCACTGCAGCATGAGTTCCATCCCCTGCCAGGGAGGTGACCCATATAGCACAGCAGACCTCTCCTGTCTTGCTCGCTGCTCCCTTCAGCATTGTATTTCAGTCAATCCACCTGTTCTGCTCCCCACTCTGTCTCTGGTGAATCCTCTTACCCCCCATATCTCTGGCCTACACCCCAGATGTTTTATAAATAAATCAATCTTTAAAAAAGGAAAAGAAAAAAAATCTACTTGAAAACAGTAGATTCAAACAAAATCATCCTATCAGAAAGTGGGAAGAGTGGGCCTGTAGCAGAATTCAAAAGTAGCCTCCCAAAATTCCACAAACCCTAACCCCTGAAATTTGTGAATGAGATGAACCTTATGAATGTGATATGTTATGTGGCACAGTGGGTCTTTAGAAAGGAAGATTACCCAGGACGGCCTAATTTAGTCACATGCGCCCTTCGAAGCAGAACACTCTCTCTGGCTAGTGGCAGATCTGAAGCCAGAGAGGATGCCTGAGAGGGATGCAGTAGGAGGGTTACTGGCCGCAGGAGAAGGAATGTGGGCAGCTTCTGGGAGCAGAGAACAGACTCCACATGGTGAAAAAGAGGAGGTGAAGACAGTCAAAAGATGATAGGCCAGAGGGCTGGAGGGATCATCGACATGGCTGTTGAAATCATCAAGAATGATGAAGGAGAAAAGGTGGGAAGGAAGACCATAAGCCAGTTGTTGTAGGGGAAAGAGGAAGTGAGCTGGAACCGACAGAGGACAGCACGAAGGAAGGGTGGCAGGAGAGGAGGGATGCTAGAAAGACGGAGGAAAAAGGGCATTTATCCCTTCCAATGTGGGTTGAATTACAGCCCCAAAAAGACAGACCCAGAAAGACAGGTTCAATCCTCATCCCTACTAGCTGTGAATGTGACTTTACTTGGAAATAGGGCTTTACAGGTGAATCAAGTTTAGATCAACTCATTAGGGTGAGACTCTAATCCAAAGACTGGTGTCCTCATAAGACCAGGAAAATTTGGACACAGAAACAAGCGACACAGAAAGAAATTAGAGACCGAAATGGGAGAGATGTAGCCACAAGCCAAGGAGTATCAGGAGCTACCAAAAGCTGGAAGAGCCTGGAAGGATCTTTCCCTCGAGGCTTCTGAGGGAGCAAGGCCCCAATGACACCTTGATTTTTAACTTCTGGCCTCCAGAAGTGTGGGCAAACAAATTTGCATTTCAAGTCACCCAGTTGTGGTAATTTGTTCTGGCACCCCGGGGAAAGCAGAATCCCACCTCCTGAGACTGAGATGTGGGGGGAGCATTAAAAGCAAGCTTCAGGGGTCAGCAAGTTTAAGACAGAAAATCAAGAGAAACTTCGTAGGAGGTTGAGGACAAGGAAGAGCCCCATCCCAGAGCAATGTCCGGAGTGTGGGGGGTCAGGTGGGTGGGGAGCAGCTGGCTCAGGTAAAGAGATGCAACAGGAGAGATAAGGTAATAACAAATTAACTGGACTCTCTGGACATCTGGGGACAGGGGGCATGGACATGACCCAGACACCGAGGGGACAGTAGGTTTACACCAGGGACTGTTGCTGGTTCCCAGTCCCACAGCCAGTCCCAGGATGACAGCTGAGCGCTGACTCAGGGAAGCCACTGCACAGTCCTGCAGGCAACTCTGCCCCTCACCTGGGGCAACTCAGTCTCCGGCATCTGTGTCCTGTGATGACGACAGCCATCATCACAGCTCTAAGCTCAGGCTTCCGGACTTCCCAGCTTTATAGTTTCCTGCCCTCGGGACCTGAGCTGTCCAATATGGTAACGAGTGGCAAGGGTGGATATTTGGATTTAAATTTACATCAATTACATTTAAATAAATTAAAATTTCTGTTCTGTTCAGTCACACCAGCCACAAGGAACTTTCTGTGAGAATAGAAATGAAAAGGTCTAGGAAACAGAGCTGGGTGAGCCCATGGACAGGAAGCACTGCCTTCATAAAGCGGAGGTGTTCAGCTAGGCTAACAAATAGGAAAGAGGTGTAACAAGGGGCACTAAACACCTATCAGCCCTGCTCCCTGAGGTGAGAAGCTGCTGATTCAGCTACAGGAAGGTGCTAAGTATATCAACACTTCACTCCCAGAAGAGTGTCATGAGGTCCAGAGAGAGGAAAGTTCCTCCTCACCCCTAGTCTTAAGTAGCCCATATCCCACATTCTTCATGCCCTGACTCAGCACACTGCACTTCCCCCAGAAGAGCACAGACACACCATCATCCACAAGCAACTCACATGCCCCCACCACTCAGAAATGCCTGTATTCGCCAGCCACGGGGTGTTGATCGGCCTGTGGACATCCATAGCCCACCCACACCTCTCACCTCCCTCCCTCAGATGAGGCACAGCTCCCACCCTTGTCCACTGCCCCACTCCTCAGGTCCTCTAAGCATCTGCTGGGCCAAAAACCAAAAACGGGTTTCATAAAGCACCCGAAATTTGGAGCAAATAAATGCCTTTATCCCCACGGCCTTCTAACAAGCCATAAGGTGAGAAGACAATTACTAGTCCACCAGACTTAACATTCTCCTCTGGTCAATGGTCAGCATCAATGGCCAATGGTCAATGGTCAATGGTCAGCATCAGAAAAGTAAAAGTCTTTTTAGGGATTTTCTCAAAGCAAAGAATAAGTGAATCCCAAAGTTAACTGAAGTCTCCCCCTCCGGGGACTGAAAACTGCTTGCAACCTATAAATGATGGCCTTCCTTGTTTCACAGGTGCCAACCTCAGGCGGTCTCCTTTTATAGAAGGTTCCCCAAAAGCTAGCTGAAGATTATGATGGGAAGAATGGGAGATAATGGAGGGGGAATGGGATGCCATTCAGGGCTTCTGAATTTTTTTTTTAAAGATTTGTTTATACATACATAAAGAACTGGGTACAGGCCAGAGGTGCAGGGGGTGAGAGGATTCACAGAGACACAGTGGGGAGCAGAACAGGAAGATGGACTGAAATACACTGCTGAGGGGAGCAGCAGGCAGGTCAGGAGAGGTCTGCTGAACCATGTGGGTCACCCCCTGGCCGGGGATCGAACTTGTATTGCAGTGGCTTCAATAGCTTTTTAGTGCTGTGCTTTAAGTCAATGCACCATCAGACAGGGCCCAGCTTCTGAATTTCAACTGCCTAGCTCCTTAACAAAGCAGAAAGGGCACACAGCCTGAAGTAAAGCTCTTGGGTCCAGCCAGCCTGCTATTGGTATTGCCAGCAGCAACACCCGCCGACAAGAGCCAGAGGAAAGCATGCTATGAAGAGGCGGGATCCTGCACCTATGAGGCAAATACTGTGTCGTAAAGTAGTGTGACCTCAAAAAAAGAAACCCAAGTAGAGCTAGACATTCCTTTCTCTGTGCTTTCATAACATGATGTGGGTGTCTGATTAAAATAGGATCTGAATCTGTCATTCAATAACTTTACTTTTGAGGGACAAAAATTAAGTGCCATTTGCTAACTTTTAAATTTTATAAGCAAACTCATAAGATGTTCTCAGGTACATTATTTAACAGGCTTTTAAAATAATTGACCCACAAGGAAAATATATCTGGGTGAAATAGGCATTAAGAAGATGATTTGCCCACACATACCTGTGGTTTTCATATCTTGTAGTTTACTCTGTTACCTAGATGCCATTTAGAATACTTTATTGTTATCACTCACAAGTACACATTGTTGATTTTTACCTCATCCTTAAGTATTAAATCTTCCCTTCTCCCATTAAAAACAAACAAACAACAACAA
>NW_004567126.1:18998572-19012031 GCF_000260355.1 Condylura cristata
GGGTCAGAAATGGCCAGACAAATCTGAGAGGAAAAGAGCAAAATCAATATAAACACTGCCATGGTCACCTCCCTCCAGGTATCTCACCCACATCTGCCTTAACCAGTCCAGGGTCAGAAAACAAGTGCAGTTTCTTCATCACATGCTTGCTGCTCCATGTGGCTTCCTCAGGTCTCCGTCTTTTTCTCCATCTGGCCTCCCTTCTCTTCTCTCTTCTCCTTTCTCCTTTTTTTCTGCACAGCTCCACCCTCCTTCTCGGTGGGGCAGGGAACCTGGAACTTCCCTTCTCCTAGGGACCACCCAGTTACAATAGTAGTAGGGACACACCCCTCCCTCCTGCTTAGAGAGTCAGGAACGAGACAAAGCCCCCAAGAGAGGCAATGACAGCAAAGTGCAGCCCACCCCTCAGCCGCCAGAACCTTGGGCAGCGTCATGCCGGTCTAGCTCCAACCGCTGGAAGTTGCAGAATGACCCCTACCTGTCCAGGAGTGACCTAGAGGTAGCAGGGAAACACCAGGCCTAGAGAGGCCAAGCAAGTGGGAAGCAGGCAAGAGACATCTCAGGGGGCACTGGGGTGGCCACTGAAAAACAACGGCCACCTCATCCAGTGCTCTGGTGAATAAATCAATAGATGAGGCTCTCCCCGGGGAGGCAGGAGTCCCTGGAGAAGGGAGGGGCTACCCATCAACTGCCTGAAACTAAGCCCACCACACCAGTAGAACAGGGACTAGCTCCACACAGAAGTGTGGTTACTGCCACGTTTCCCACATATCTGATCTGTAAACCAAACTACAAAACTAAGGGAGTAAAAACAATGTAAAAAATAATGGAGTAGACACTGGAAACTAGCAAACTTCTGGCTAGGCAACTGGAGAAATGATGGTGCCATTCATAAATATAGGGGCTAGAAGAGGGGGAACAGTGGAGCATGATGAGCCTGAGGTCTGGACATGCTGAGGGGATTCCACGGGGCACCGGGGGAGCTCCGGTGTGCTCGGTGTGAGGGCTGCCGGAGATACAGGTCGGGTATCACCAGGCAGGCAAGTAATAGCTAAGGGATGAGCAGCACACCGTGAGCCTTCCTGCATGTTAACTTATGAAATCCCATTTTTTATATACATGAAGAAACAGGTGTTTCAGACCTCACAGCTAATAACCAGAAGAATCCTACGTTACCTCTGGAATATAGTCTGCACATACAACAACCACCACACCATAAACCATAGGTCAAGTAGGAGTTGCGGGGAGAAAACCAGAATAGGCTTGTAACACAAAACCTGACAGGACTTCAAGAGGAAACGGTTGGAGGTACTGAGCGTGCAGGGGCTGAGGAACTGAACAGAATTGAAAAGGCCCTCTGGAATTAGGAGACTCGGAGGGACCGCTAAGGGAGGTTTCTGCCACCAGAGAAGTAGAGGACTTGTGGGTGCTGCACAGATGAGGAAGTGGGGAAATGTGAGGTACGTAATTCCCCCAAGAGACCTAGGAAGAGGAAACAGCCAGAACCTAAATTAGTGACTTTCATGTTTTCAAGGGGTCGGATTTGTAGAGAAATACAGCAGAAGATGAAAGTCTTAAAGATAGAGGACTCCTAACCTGAGACAGTGACTTGAGCGTGATGAGAAAGAACACTAAATGGAGATGTTTTCATGATTCCCAACTTCAAATGGAGGCTTGATCGATACAGAATCAACCCAGAGTCCAGGCACTCTCCCACTCCCTGGCACAATGGTTTCCAAGAGGCTGTCCCCAGCAGCTGCAGCACCGCCAGGAAACTTGTTAGAAATACAAATTCTCAAGCCCACCCCAGACCTGCTGGTTCCAAAACTCTGGGCGGGGTTTTAACAGACTCTCCAGACAACTGCAATAGATCACTAGCTTCTAACTCCTCCTCTCTAAATTTTCAACCCTTCCTCCATAATCCTCACTCTCAGCTGGCCTTGCTTTCTTACTCACTAGCTTTCCCCACACCCAGCCGTCTTCCTGCATCTGCCCAAGAGCGTGCCTCTCCCCTCTCTGCTGAATGAACCCTCCATGCCCGAACCAGTCAGGCCCTCACTTCTGTCCTAAATACCAAGGTCACAGCTCCAGCTAATCTCTCCCCTCTCACTACCTTCACCATCAGTTTTCATTCTCTCCTGGCTCTTTCTTCATCAGTCTACAAACATTTTTACCACTTAAAATTTTTCTGACTTCATTTTTTTCCTCCCCTGCCCCAACGCTCTCCTTCCTTTACCACAAAATTCCTCCAAAGAATTTTCCATCCTCCCCTCCCATTCTTTCTTGACTCCATCCATATCTGACTTGCAACCACACCACTGCACCAAAACCATTCTTGCCAAGGTCGCCGACAAGCTATTAAATCTCACACTCCTCTTCACCTATATGCAGCATCTGACCAATATGATCTTTCCTCCTTGACAGGTTTCCTTTTCTTGGCTACCAGCACACTGCGTGCCGGGTTCTTGATTCCCTATTTCACTGCTCTCTCCTCAGCCTCTTTGATGGTTCCTTTTCATCCCTAAAGCCACTTGATGTTAGAGAGCTCCAGAATTCAGCCCTGACACATCTTTTCTATTCATACCTGCTCCCCTGGTGAGCTCTTCTAGTTACACAGCTTTAAATAACATCCATATGCTGGAGACTCTCAGTCTTCTATCTCCTGTCCAGAACTTGCCAAACTTGTACATCCAACTGCTTTCCTGACATCTCAAACTTGACACCTGTTACACCAAGCTCCTAGTCACCCTCCCCCCCCCCCCCCCAACACACACAAACCCTGCTCCCACCACCAATACACCTTCTCGGTTCAGGCAAAATCCCTCCCTTTTTCTCATACTACCTAATCCACCGGAAAAGTCCATTGGCTCTACATTTAAAATACTCTAGAACACAACCACTGCTAACACAGCTCCTGCCACCACATTAACAGATCAACTGTCATCTCTTAGGAAATGACTGCACTGACCTCTTGCACTGGCTCCCCCTACTCACAGCTAAAACTAAAGTCAGCAAAATGGCTGTAGGGTCCTGCAAGGTATGGTCAACCCCTTAATTCTTTGACCTCATCTCGCTCAGAGGGTCATACTGACCCTCTTACTCTTCAAAAACAGCAGGTATGTTCAGAAGAATTTGCATTTACTGTTTACACTTATTATTTGCTGTTCCCACTACCTAGAACATTCTTGCCCTGATATCTGATGGCTCATTACTTTGCTTCCTCCAGGTCACTCAGATGACACCTTTTCATCAAGGCCATCTCTGATGACACACACATGGTATCCTCTCCCTCCTTTACTCACCTCCAGGGCTCTTAGTGCATCTAACATACATCTACTTTACTTATTTGCTAGTGTCCTGTTTCAACTAGATTTGAGTTCACTGCACTATCGCCAAAGTTTGGCTTATTCAATAAACATGTGTAACATGTGGTGGAATTAAGGCCCTAAAGGCACACAAAAGTTTGAGATTCTAGAAGGGGTTGGTTTTGGACAAAAGGAAGGACTCTCTCACTGCTCAGGGAGCAGAGGTACAAGAGGATACAGATATATTTTGTAGGCAGAAAGTTAAGTATCCACCCTTCCCCCGTTGCTAGTTTTTCTGAGAAATGAAAGTCAAGGAAGAATTTGAGAGTTATGATTAGCAGAAGCAGCAACTGCGGAGGACGGGGAAAAAACACCAAGGACACTAGGAAAAACTGATGGTCCAGGTGAAACTGAAAAGCTGGACTTGCCTTGGCACAATCTCCTTGACTGGAAAGGAAAAGATTGTACATAGAGAATGGGAAGAGGAAAACTTCCAAGTTTTGTCAAGCTTTTTCTTGAAAGAAAAGAGAATTCCTTCTACCGAGTCAGCGCCGTTTATCCCACTCAAGAAATGAACACCACCAATCACCGGCCTCACGGAATTTTGACAGGATGTCTTAGAGAAGACACCGGATGGGAAGGTGTGGGTCCATTATCAAACGTTGATAAGTGTGCCTCGGGGCTCGAATTCTAGACCCTCCCCGATTGTCCCTCCTCTTTCCCAATACCTTCCAGCTGTCGCGTCGGGTCACAGGCCGAGCTACTTCTCCCTGCTCCGCCCCCTAAAACCCGCGTGCTTTTCCTCCACGTGGGTCTCTGTATATATCCGTCGCCTAGGAGACCCTCGCCGGGCGGGGCTCTAATGACGCCACAAATAAGAACAAGCCAATAGTCATGACGCGTCTCAGTGACGCGAGACGCGGGGTGTGGCCTTGCCGGCCCGGGCGCAATGAGGCAGCTGCCCGCTGGGTGGCGCCGATTTCCCGGGGAGGTCCTTTCTGGGCCCCCGGCGGAGGTGGGGGAGAGGCGGGCAGGAGCCGAGGCCAGAGAGCCCTCTGCGTCAGCTGCTGCTCACTGCGCCGCGCCAGTACCAGCCGGGACTCACCCGCATCTCCATGCTTGTGCCCGGCTCGACTCGTCCATCCTCGGAAAAGAGGCAGGTACGTGCCACCTGTCGGAGACAGGGGTGGGGGATGCAGAGGTCAGTGCCGTTTGAGGATCAGAAAGTGAAGTGTCAGCGTCAGCCTGAGCAGAATGGGCAGTGGAAATATAGGACGAGGGCGAGCTGCGAGGAGGAGCTCCAGCTGTGGATGCCAGTGGTGTGAGGGGGCCTGCCAGCTGACAACCCAGGGTGCCAGGAGGAGCCATCTGTGTGCTGATCAGCGTGTTCTAAGGAAATGCTGCTTTGGTAGGTCCGGGGTTGCCGTGCCCTGTGTTGCATGTGACCTGAGAGTGACACCTGGACACTGACAACCCCCTGCTTATGTGTGCATGCACCTCACTTACTCCCTCCTCTTAAAGTAGTGGAGGGAGGGTTGTCTTTGGTTGTGGAGGGTTGGGGAGGGCGGCAGTTAAGTGGAAAGGGAGATTTCTCCACCAATCCCAAACGGGAAAGAGGCATCTTTGAAATTCTCACCAATCCCAAAACCAGAAGTAGGGACCCGGGCTGGAAGCAAGTAACTTAGACCTAACAACCCAGGGAAGCCTGCCAACCCATTCCAGCTTTCCTCTGAGAGTGAACATCTACCAACTGACTGGCTGCTTTTAGAATGGGCTAGTTGGAGATTGTGGTGAGCTCACCCTCTCAGTCAATAGAAGAGAAAGCACTGGCAGATAAGCCCAGGTCTAGACATCCATTATGAGAGTTTGGACTAAAAACTTGAGAGTTGAACCCATCTGCCTCTTGCTTTCCGTGTGCCCTTGAGCAAGCTGCTTTTCACCTCTAGGTCTATTCCAACAGTACAGGACTTGGACTAGAACTGAGGCTTCTTCCAAATCAGGCCCCCAAAAGTGGAGGAAAGGAGAATTGGTTGGACTGGATGGAGGTGGGGCATCTCCCACTCTTTTGATGCTGTAGATGCATGCCAAAGTAGGGTCGGAATGAGGACTGGAATGAAGGCCGGGTACAAGGGCGTCCTCTGAAGTGCATCACAGGACCCAAGCTGAGTCAGTAGCCTGAGACAGGGTGGAGGCCCTGTCATGGGTCCTCCCAGTCCTCTGGGAGAGACTTCAAGACACGGGAGAGACAGATGGAAGCAGACAAGAGCACCAAGGCCCAAGAGGTTAAGAATCCTGTGCCCCTGCCCAGCCCTGCTACGCAGCCTTGCAATCCTGAGCATTCCTACAGGTAGAGTGGCACCAGCCCAGAGGGGCCAGAGTTTCTCCTAGTAGCCTGGGGGAAGCTGCACTTGCTATATTTTTAGGTGAAGGGAAGCACAGATGGGCCTAGCCCTTCTCTGCTGGGTGGACTGGCCACCGGGAATATGGCCAACCTCATTTGCCCATGCTGGTGACGGGACATGGACCAGCTCAGAAAACCATGCGCTCTTCATGCTAGCATGAGCACTCTAGAGGGGTAGCCTAGAGGCCCTTTCTTTCCTTGGAAGGCTGACCGGGGAGGTGCTGCTGTAAATGCCACCACTAATTATACTAAGTGGAAGTATTCAATAAGATAATAGTTATCATTTATTGAACATTTACTGTGTGCCAGCAAATTTACAGGTATCATTTCATTTAACCCTCATAACCATAAGATATAGTATTATCATTTTATAATTTACTCCTATTATACAGATTAAATAAGGTTCAGGCAGTGAATCTTGTCCAGTATCTGAGAGCCAATAAAAGAGAAAGAACTAGAAAGCAAGCTCCGGTCTAGGTCTCCATTGTGAGAGTTTGGACTGAAAACCTGAGAGCTGGGCCCACCTGCCTCTTGCTCTCCGTGTGCCCTTGGGCAAGCTGCCTTTCACCTCTAGGTCTCTTCCAACAGTAAAGGACTTGGGCCAGGATTGAGGCTTCTTCTGGGGCTCTTAACTCTTCCTCCAGACTTTTCCCTCCATTTCACCCCTCCCTTAACCCTCCTTCATATTGTTTCCCCTTGAATGTCCCTTCTGTTCTGCTCCAAAAATATCCCCTTCACAGAGTTCTCATGGGATCTCCTTGCCTGGCACTGGCCCATCAGGACAGCCCCTGGAGGGACAGCCTGCCACTGCCCCTTTAAATCTCCCTGGGTTTGGAATGCAACTGAGTTGAGCTAGCCATCTCTGTGAGGTCAGATAAGATACTATATATATCAGAGCGTAACCTGAGCTCCAGATTACCAGGCCCCAAGTCAGACTCCAGCCTCTGAGCTCTTCACTGTGCTCCTTGCCCTGCTGGGGAAGAAGCCCCCAGATCCCGTCCAGTGCCCCTGGACACAGGTCAGTAACTGCCCCTTTAGTATCTGAACTTCATGAGGTCACTGCCCAGAGAGCCTGGGACTGTCTGAGTATGAGAGGTACTGACCCACAGGGCCTGGTGGGTATAATGTGGGCAAAAAGAAGGCTCAGAGGCTCAGGACGGAGAGAGGGTGGAGCCCTGGAGGAGGGGGTGGGAAACTGGGACGGCCTAGGGGAAGAGATACCTGGAGAGTGTGGTCAAAAAGCATATTTGAGGATATCAGTATTGCCTAGGTGTCTGTTTCTTTGCCTTTTCTTGGAAATATAGAGAGGCCCCCCTCCTGCCAGCCCCAAATCAAAACGCAATCTATAGGGACATCACCCTGGGTCCACCATGTCTCCACCAGTCAGGATTCTCATGCTCTTCTCCAATCTCTCTATCTTACCTCTCTGTCTTTCCCTCCCAGTATTTGGGCAACTTCTGGGAATAAGAGAAATAGCGGTAAACCCAAATACCCTTGGCTGACCCCCTACCAGGAAAGCACTAAAGATCATTAGGCACAGTGGGTGGATTGCTGGCTGCCAGCCTCTGAGATAGAGTGGCTAATGGCAAGGGGTAGGCTGAGCTCCCAGGGCCAGAGAGGAATAGGCAGATCCTGGGCCATACAAGCACACACATCCCTACCCCGACCTTCACTCTGCCTGCACCTTCCACACCTGCCAGGATATCCCTTGTCCCAAGAGTTGACACCTGAGCATGAGCAGTTAGGAGTGAGGGTAAGAGATTGTTGGGGAAAGGAAACAGGTGCTCTCAACCCACTTTACCCTCCAGGGTCAGCATGTCAGCAGTGCCTCATTCCAATGTGGTGAGCCAGTGGCTTTGGGAAGCTCTGAGATCACCATTGTGGAGGTTCCCAAGCACCTGGCGGGACTAGCTGGGACTCACCTGTGCTGGACACCTGGGCTGCAGGGAGGGACTGAACTCTGCTGAGGTATGCCTCTGAACCCGAGGGGCTCTGTATACAGGCAATGGCCAGGCCACTGACGCTGACTGCCTTCACTCCAGAAAGCAGAGCTGATCTAGGCAGAGGGGCCACTCAGACTGTGTGAAGTGGAGCATTACCCACCCCTACCCTGGGGGCCAGGAGTGCCTCGGATTCCTGGGGAGCAAGTCGCCTCCCTGGCTGGGCAGGTTAGGGAGCCCTCACGTGAGCAACAGGAAATGACACTGACTGACTGACGCAAGGGGTTGTCTTCCCCAAAGGGACAGGGGTTCATTTTAACCCCTGACTGATGGAACCTCGGTACCCTGGGGAGTGGGCTGAGCTGCAGCCAGGGAAGGAAGCTGGGGGGCATATCCGGAACCAAACCCTGGGCCCAGGACCCTGGCTGGGCTAGATATTGGTGCCTGGGGACATGCAGAAGCTTGACACTGTGGGTGAAATGGAGGCCTCCTAGACCAGCAACCGACCCATCAGCATAGGACTAGGGGCTCAGGTTGCACCTGGCTTCATTTTCACCTACCTGCCTGCAGTGGAAAGTTGCCATGCTAATGCCTGTATGGCAGGCACCTAGATCCCCATACCTCACACCACAGGTTCCCACCCTGCACCAGCTCAAGAAAGGGCCAGGCAAGTGTAAAGTGGGGGGTCTGGGCTTCAGGGTGACTGTGGACAGAGCACAGGTCCTTGTCAAGCTCTGCCACTGCTCCCAGAGTGATCTTGGGAAATCCCGTCACTGCTGCTAACCCTTGTTTGCAGCAAGAGCACAGTAACAGCACCTGCTGCTTGGGACAATTGTGCAGATTAAGTGACTTACTGTACCATGTCTCAGAGGCCTTAGTACAGTGTGAAGTTTTAATAACTTCAGAAATATGAATGCTAAGCACTTCCCTGGAATGTTTTGTTATTTATACTTGTCTGCTTATTCTGTTGGTTTTTGAGTCAACTTATTTTAATGCCTATTTAATAGAAACAATGAAAAACTTTCAAATGATGTCAGTAATTCTTCCAAAATAATTAAAGCTTCAGACTGCACAGGCTTTTGGGAACCCTCCACAGAAAACAAGGTAGAGCACTGGGTACCTGGAAAAGGCAGCCTAGTATTGGAGTTAAGGATGTTGAGAAGATGAACTTGGTACACAGCCCAGAGCTGGTCCGGAGCACTTCAATACCTGCTGGTGGGATGACGGCCCCAGTGCTCAAATGTCCTTTCAGAAAACTGAGTGGCCAAGTACAGAGGAACACAGTTGTGCCTCCTAAGAGTGGGGCCTGAGCTAAGCCCTAGGGAGCTCTGTGTGGCAGAGGAGAACCAGGCACTGTGAAGATGGCAGGGAGGAGGACTCAGGCAGGTGGACTGCCCTGTGTCCAGGGTGGAAAGGTGGCAGACACCTGGGGAGGCTCCGCCCAGAGCCACATGCCTATACTTGCCAGCTCAGGGTAAACAGCAAAGGCCCCGACTGGACAGGGAGAGGGCGGGGAACCCAGCCAATGGGCTCGCCTCCTACTGCCCCATGAAAGGGCCATTCAGTTCCAACGGTTCCTGTGGCAACAGGGGGAGACTCACAGCCATGTGAGTGCCCGTCCTGTCCCTGTCTTGGGCAGCAAGGCCACGGTCAGGGACCCAGCCTTCTCCTGCCCGTGGTGGTGCATTCCATAACCTCTAGGAACAGCCTGGTCAGGTAATACCAAGGAGCACCAGCCCAAGCTGTCTGCTCACCTTAAAGGTGCTGGGACTTTTCTCAAGGGTGAAAAGAAGGATGGGGGAGGGGAGAGGCATGCTCAAGGCCTCGGCCCAAAAGGTACTCTCCCCAGACATAGGAACTGTTAAGTCAGCTGTCAGCACTAAAAGGCAGCTTCCAGGGGGTTGTTAGTGACGGCATGACACCCCAGAGCTGCTGCAGGGAGGCGAGGTCTGTCAGTTGCCTGCCAGATTGGAAGGGGGGATTTAGAAACCTTCCTGGATTCTGTGGGGCACAAGATGTAGCTCCACCTCTCACTCCCACCCCTTCCCAGGGCTCCTTGTGGTCAGTCCCAGGGGCTGTCTGTCCCTGTCCGCTGTACCTTGTTTGGCCCCAGCACTTCTGCGTCAGCAGCAGGGCGAGGAGAGGTCACGGGCTTGGGGCATTGCCTGCAGAATACCAATTCCCTGGGAGCTTTAGTGTGAAAGGGGGAGGGAGAGGCTGGGGAGGAGGCATGTGCTCAGGCCCTGGGAGGGGGTGCATGTATCTGATTGGCTGCCCTGTGTCCTGGAGCCCAGCTCCTGAGACCTGGAGTCTCGTTGACTTTGAATTATTGATGGAGCTCTCCAAAGTGAAACAGAGCAGGACTTGTCCTGTGCCTCTGTCTGGCCTACCCCCTGACCTCCCTCAGCTTTTATTCTCTTCCTTCTCTGTGCCCCAGAAAACTAAGCAAATGGGAGGAAAGCTTGTAGTTTCCCCCTCACCTGCATGAGTCTTTCCTCCAGTTACCTTTTCCTAGAAAGGGGTGAAAGTTGTGTTGCAGCTGGGAACACAGCGGCCAAAAGAAAATGCTCATGAAGGGTGTAGGGTCCCAGGCCAAGGCCCTGGGTGGATGGGGGCGGGGGGGAGGGGGCAGGGTGTGGAGAATGGACAGTAAATTTGGATCAGGCCCTTCTTTCCAAACTGAAAACTGCTGGAGATGTCTGGTAGGGACAAGGAGTCCTATTCTGGGGTGTATCCAGAAGTTGCTAGCTGCTCCATCCCTGCTCTTACCCCAAGCCTGGCATGGACTGACTTTCCCTGCTAAGCCCTTAGAATTTGGTGCTTGGCACCAGCTCCTCCCTGCCCAAATGGGCTGGACTACTGACCCAGGGCAGGCTGTGGGCTAGAATTCTTCCCACTACCCGCTCATTTGCTCACCTCACTGGCAGCTGTGCAGGGAAGCCAGGCGCCTGAGGCTGAGGTCAGAGGCTGGCCAGGCCGGGAGACGGCCAGTCCTGACATTATTATAGGCCTACAAAGGGAGGAGCCAGGCTGCCTGGCAGGGGCTAGGGCAGAGATAATAACCACTGTTATTGTTGAGGCTTTCACATGTTATTATCTCATTTATTCCTCGCAAGAACCCCGTGAGGTAGGGACCATGATGATGATGATTATACTCCTTTTACAGGGGGAGAAGTTGGGACTTGGAGACTAGTGCCAAATCACCCAGCTAGTCAGTCACAGAGCGAGTCAAAACCAGCCCCTGTTCACACACTACTGAGAGTCCTGGTTAGTTCTGCCCCCACACATGCACACACCACCAGGGACAACCCCCTGACGGTACTCAAAGAAAGGGGCAGATTCCAATCTAGTGTGTGAGCCATTTCACTAGTGTGTACCCTTGAGCAAATCAGCATTATTTTTCTTATCCTTACAGTAGAGATGTTCATATGAATGACCCTGTAGTCTCCTCCAAAACTCCTCAATTCAGAGGTCCTATGCCCCCCCCCTCACAGACCCATCCCAGTGCTAAAAGTAGGGGGACCCATGCTAGATTCCTGCAGTACATGATTTTGACCTCTAGGGGCCCCCCTTTACACAAGTCATTATCACCATAAGCAGTTTGGGATGGATGGTGGTAGGAAGCCCGTGGGAGGCCACGGGGCCCTGGTCCTGCTTAGAACAAAAGGCTTACCATGAAGAATGTCGAGGGAAGACCTTTAGGATAGGGTCTGGAGATAGCAAGTCCACTCCCTGACATGCTCACTCACACTGACCTTCCCTTTGAGGCTCTTTTTCCTGAACAGGGAGCTGACCAAATGGTCTTCTGAGTAATTTCAGGTCAGACAGTATGCAACTGCAAAAAGCCTCCTGCTTGCCCCACAAGTCAGAGGGGAGGGAAGAGCTTAGCTTTTGAAATGCCCAGCATTTTCAGTGCCTCTGGTGAGGGCCACAGTGCCTCCCCAACTGAGGAGTTTCTTCAGAAACTGAGAGGCAGTAGAAGGACTTTGCATCAGAATACAATGACATGTGGCTCGGGGGCTGCAAAGGTGAAACCAACTGGTCTGATGCCTTATAAAAGCCAGGCCATGCCCATGCTCTCTTGAAGTGTCACTGGACCCGTGGGTGCCTGCCTGGTGCAGATGTGCATGTGCATATCTGGACACACAGGCAGAGGGTGTTTTTTTCACCTGGGCCAAGCTCTAGGTGGAAAAGGACCCTGCAGTCCCTGACTGCACTCTCAGGTTTTGGCCAGCTGGGAACAGAGAGCAGGTACAGTGGGAGCCTGGCGCCTGGCAGGGCCCTTTGACAACTGCTTTCCTTGTCTTTCAGCCCATGAGGCTCCCAGTCCCCACTGAGTGCCGCCCTGAAGGATGTCCCAGCTCTCCTCCACCCTGAAGCGCTACACAGAATCGGCCCGCTACACAGATGCCCCTTACGCCAAATCGGGCTATGGCACCTACACTCCCTCTTCCTACGGAGCCAACCTGGCTGCCTCCTTCTTGGAGAAGGAGAAGCTTGGGTTCAAGCCGAGCCCCCCCACCAACTTCCTCACCCGTCCCCGTACCTATGGCCCTTCCTCAATGCTGGACTATGACAGGGGCCGCCCCCTGCTGAGACCTGACATCAACGGGGGTGGTAGGCGGACAGAGAGCCAAACTCGGGGTACTGAGCGGCCTTCAGGGAATGGACTCAGCGGGGGCAGTGGATTCCCTTATGGAGTGACCAGCAACTCCCCCAGCTACCTGCCCATGAGTGCCCGCGACCAGGTGGTTACCCTGACCCAGAAGAAGTCGAACAGTCAATCAGACCTAGCCCGGGATTTCTCCAGCCTCCGGACCTCAGATAGCTACCGGATAGAGCCTGGGAACCTGGGCCGCAGCCCCATGCTGGCCCGCACTCGCAAGGAGCTATGTGCCCTGCAAGGGCTCTACCAGGCAGCCAGCCGCTCCGAGTACCTGGCCGACTACCTGGAGAACTATGGTCGCAAGGGCAGTGCACCTCAGGTGCCCACCCAAGCCCCTCCCTCACGAGTCCCTGAAATCCTCAGCCCCACCTATCGACCCAGTGGCCGTTACACTCTGTGGGAGAAGGGCAAGGGCCAGGTCCCTGGGCCCAGCCGCTCCAGCTCCCCAGGGCGAGACACCATGGTGAGTTTGCCCCCTGGGAATGGGGTGATGGGCTGGGGAGGCAGCTCCTAATGTAGAAAAGCCACATTGAGGTTGTTAGAAGCAGTTTTCTTCCCAAACCTTCACAACAGCTGCCCTTGCAGCCCTAGTGGAGACAAGGGAAATCACCTTGCAGGTCTGGTGGCCTCATGGTTTGGTGCATGGTTTGGTACATGGCTAAGGGCTTTCCCGCTCTCCCTAGGACACCCACTTCAGGACCTGTACCCTCAACGATGGTCCAGCAGTGCTCCCGGAAATGCTCAACTACCCCCTCATACACTGCAACTCTTACCCTGTCCTTTTCCACCCAACATACCAGTATCCCCTGCAGGGCCTGCCCCATCCTGGATTGGCTGCTGAGACCCCCAGACCACCAGAATTCCCTGTGGTAAGAGAGGCCTCCTATGGGGCTGCATCCCTCCTCCTGTGCAGGCTTTTGCTCCTACTTCAGAGACCCAGCTTAATACCTGGGCATAAGATACCCGGGAAAGAGTACATCAGTGTCTCCTCTGGTTGGCTTTAGCTGGCTGAGGGCCGGGGCTTCTAATTATCGTGTGTCTTTGGAGAGAATGGTAGAGAAGTTTCAGTCTGGAGCTTTGGACTCAGTATCTCCATATTCAAACTCTGCCTGGGCTGGAGTGAGGCTTTGTCAAGGTAGAGAAGTTT
>NW_004567126.1:19012131-19019037 GCF_000260355.1 Condylura cristata
GGCTTTGTCAAGGTAGAGAAGTTTCAGTCTGGAGCTTTGGACTCAGTATCTCCATATTCAAGCTCTGCCTGGGCTGGAGTGAGGCTTTGTCAAGGGCTGGTCTGAACCCTTGAACACACCTCTCTGGGGGCACTGACTACATCTCTGTAGTTAATAATATACCCACTAGGTGTCACGTGCTCAGAGAATGGGCACAAAATTATATCTAGATCCCTCACCTTGTGTCTTGGACAGCACAGAGCTCAGCACATCTGCTGATTACAAGGCTGGCTGGCCGGTGGGCAGATGGGTGGATGGATGGATGGATGGACGGATGGACAGATGGATGGGTGGATGTGACACTTCAATGGGTGGGTGGCTGGATGGATTGGTGGGTGGATGAATGAGTGGGTAGATGAGTAAATGAATGACAGATTAATGGATGGATGGACAGTCAGATGGACAGGCAAGCATATGTGCTAAAGTTGAGTGTTGTGTCTCCTACCTTAGACAACCCTCCTTACCCCTAGTTCATGTGTCTTTTAGAAACAATAGCTGTACCATAGCAACAAATACTGCTTAGGGGGCTTGTCCAGATAAATAGAGCAAAGATGCGGGATTGAGGTCGGGTTTTGGTTTATAAAGACCTTGTCTTAACGAAAGTCTTGAGAGGACAACTCTGATAACATTACTTAGAGTGTCTCTGCTGGGCTGTCAGTGAAATGCAATGGAAGATACAAAGTTGGTGCCTCCTAGAACATTCAGACCCTGCCAAGGCAGGGTGGCTGTGCGAGAGGGCTAGTTTCAAAAAGGAATGGGAGATGACAGAGCTGGCCTGGGAGAGAAATATGTGCTCTTGCAGGGACATGTACTTGGGTTGTCACTAACTTGGACATGTCAGGTGTTTCTCATCGTGGGGGTTATTAGAAAGCAGCTCTCAGGAGCAGGGTTTGTAGCCTAGAGGCCTCCCAGGACTCCCCACTCTGCTGAGAAGATTCAGTACGATAGGCAGTATTCCTCAAAGTGGGGTCACAGGCTGCTTGCCTCAGAATCACTTGGAGAGCCCAGCAATTCAAGGGCCAAGGCTTGACCTAGATCCACTAAATCAGACTTTCCAGGCATAGTGCTTGGGAATCTACCCTTTTGACAAGCTCTTCAGGTTCTCTTTGAGCACACTTAGATATGAAAAACCTTCTCCTCTCTACAGATTAAATTGCAGATTGCCCCCCCACACACACACTACTCCCAATCATAAGAGAGCAGAGATTTCTTTACTGGGACTCTGCCTCCTTCCCACACAAACCTCCCAAACCTCCCTGAGTCACCCACCACCCAAGGGTCAGTGAGAGGGGGGTTTTAAGAGAGGATACCTCAAGTTCGCAGCTTACCCTGGAGTAAATTCAACCACCTAACATCTATCCTTCCCATTCAGAAACAATTCACAACACTCTTAAGTTGTTCAGTTACCCTGACAATTGAGCTTGCGCTTGCAAAGAGCCTGCCAACCTGGGACAGCTTCTCTAATGGGTCATAGTGTGAGACCCTGTTCAATCTCATCACCTCAATCTCCTCACCACTCTCACCCTCACCTCCTGGAGCTGACACTATCTTGTTGAGATGACTACAGCGCTGCCTGTGGGCCAGGACCACTTCTGTCTAAAACCAGCTCCAGGTTCCCTTCAGATCTCTCTTCAGGGGTTGGGGGATTCTTACCTTCCTATTCATTCACTTAAGGTGTTCAGCTTTCCTAGCAGCCTGCCCTCAAAAGAGTTCCTTAACTTCTGAACCTTTTTCCTCTGTAAAATTAAGAGTGATCATAGGTTACTGTGAGGAATAAGAGGCTGTATGTGAAAGTGCCTGGCACATAGTAGGTGTTCAATAAATGTCAGTCCTCCATGCACCCTTCCAGGTGCTTTGGGAAGCAAGACCTGTGTGAACCATGGTCCCTGCCCTCAGCACGTATGTGATTAACTTGAGGAAATAAGTTCTTAAGTCACCACAATAGGAGGCAGCTCTGGGTATCTTTAAGTGTGGTAGGTGGTGGGAAAAGGAGTGCTGAGGGGGCTGCCTCTTAACCTTGAGCACCTCCAGCTGTATCCTCAGCTGTAAAAAGGAACGGTCATGCCTGCTCTGCCCATTTCACAGATACAGCATAAGGCTCAGCAAATAGTGGGTGTGGAGGAATCTGAAAGCAGTTAAATGCTATGGGAGACCTGGTTTAAACTGTAGGAGAAAGGAGAGGATAGAAAAGGAGACTCTGGTAGCTAAGGAAGCAGGGAAGGGGGACCACCTTTGGGAGGAACAAAGGTGAGAAAGTGCATCCTGTGGCATGTCCAGGGTGATCTGATGTTTCTGGGCAGTCCTGGCCCTGGGGGCTCTCAGGGTAGCTGACTTAAACAACAGCTGGCATTCACAAAGAGAGGTCAAAATCAGGAAGTAAAATATTTCTAACCAGAATCATCCCCCCTCCTCCCCTTATCAGTAACAGCAAACATGAACTTGGAATATCACAGATCAGCTCAGCTTGAGTGAGAACTGGTGTGTGTCAGGTGCTCTGAATGCCCCCTGCCATGCGTGCATAAGCACCAATAAAACGCCAGTTTACGCGTGTGCAGCTCAAATGAGGGCAGACAAGGCTCCACCTTCTGTTTAAAATAGAGACAGATTGGAGAGAAGGGACATGATGGTTCAGAACTGATTTTAAAATATAAATAAATACTCCAGTGGGGACTCCAAGCCAACCCAGATGGGTGGGCCCTGCAGAGAGTCAGAAGCCCACATACCCAACCCCGTCATTCCCCCTCCACCCCACCTCTCCTATTCTCTGGGTCTATGGGAGGACAAGCTGTTCCCACTGAGCCTGCCAGGCTGCGCTTTAACCCTACAATCCATCCTAATCCTCCTCCGCTCCACCCCCTCCAGCTGCTCCCTCCTGAGCCTGGCATTGGGCCCACCAGTTTCAGCCCTGCCCTCAGCCTGCCCTGCCCTGCCCTGTCCAGGCCACCCTCTCCTGTCCCCAGGAAGAGCTGGGGTTGGCCCAGGGCATTCCAGAATGCAGTCACCTGCTACTCACATGCAGAGCCTGGGACTGAGGCTCAGAGCCTATCTATCCTCACCACTTAAGACTATTCCACACCTTTGCCCTCTTCTCTGGGGCCTGTTTCTGGAAGTAAAAGATCTGGGAACCCAGAATACCTGAGTCCTATTTGCCATTGAGGCTGCTGACTCATCTCCCCAAGCCCTGGGTTCCAGCTGTTCAGTGACAGGGAGATTATATAAGCCACGGTCACGTGATTTTTCCTGTTGGGTGGGACTTTGGACTTGACTGTTGCCCTACAGTGAGCTGGAGGAGGTTTACTTCAAAGAAAGCAAGTTAAGGATGGCAGGAGCTGCCTTAGAACACCTATGAACAGTGTGACCTTCTCCTCTGGTCCCTCGCCTGCTATTTACTCAGTCTCGCTGAATTGCATCCCTGCTGTCTTGTTTGTCCAGCTTGGCAGCCTGAGACCCTGAGGCTACTAGCACTCACTCAGCCACTCTCAGCAGACTGGACTTCCTGAGGGCTTGAGTCTGTGTTGACAGCATGAGACGGTCAACTCAGAGACCTCCAGCCTGAGGGCCATGGTGAGCACCAGTACTAGCTTCAGAGAAGGAAAGTACTGTTGGTTTGTGGTTTGCAGTAAAGAGTCAGCAAGACATGGATGTTTCATCCCTTGAAGAGCAGCCGTGGGATGAGACCTGGCAGGTGGCTTTGGTGCTGCCCTTAATCGTGCTTAGTTTCTCAATCGGTGCCCAGTCCCATTCACCCTGCCTCCTCTGCCACCCCCACTCCAGGATGTCTTCATGAGTTAATGTGGTGCTGGGGTGGAGCTCAGTAATGCAGAAGTTAATCCAAGCCTGGAAAAATGTTCCCTGCCTGTGGGGGAGTCGCTCCATTGACCATCAGCTGCAGAAATGAACATCATGTTCAGGGCCCCCTGCGCCCTCTCACCTCAATGCATACATAAAACTGGTGCGCTGGACAAGAGAGGGAAGTGTGTGGGCCTCTGGAATCCAGCTAATTCAGGTCAGACAGCCCTGGGGCTCAAAGGAAGCCTTAGCTTTTAGCCTGTTGGGGGTCCCCATAGAGCTTCCTATAGACCTTAGGTACAATGCACTGGCCCTCCATCACAAGGGCACTTGTGAGCCAAAGCCCTAATGACAAGGACTCCGAAGCTCTGCCCTTCTATCCCAGACTTCTACCAACTGCCAATTAGGCCACCAGTCTGTCTGTTCACAAAGATAATAGACAAGCCACTAGCCTCAAGGCACCTGCCTGGGTTTGAGCCATTATTCCAAACCCTGGACCCTCCTGTCCACCAGAGCCAAGGAATCAGGAGACTCAGTCCCTGCCCTTGCAGGGTTAATCCCAACTTTAATTTATTTATGCTCCATCTATACCAGGAAGGATTTGAGGTGGAGAAAATTACTTATCCTAGAGGGGAGTGCAAGTCCTAAGGAAAGGCAGGCACAGGCTACAGGAAAGGGCCTGCTCAGGTTAGCTGTGTGTCTCAGGTAGTGTCACGGGGCCACACCCAGATTCAGATCCTAGATGATGACTTCCTTGACCCACCCACTAAAAGAAGTGGCACTGAGGAGAAAGGGCCTCACAGGGGCTTGGCTGGCTGAGAAATGAGCCACAGTTCTCTCTGTTGTGTCCTAGAGCTGTCTGACCTGCTGGACAAGACATCACCCCTGTGTGAATTCCATCCCCCTACCCCAGGCTTCTCAAAGAGCACCTATGCAGGAACTTTCCTAGCTGGGCCTCCCTGCTGCTAGCAATGTCCGTGACCTGCATCCCAGGAAAAAGGGTGAGAGTGGGATGGTAGAACACCATGCTGTCCTGGGTTGGGATGCCCATGTGGCTGGCCCAAGTCTTGGGGAGACAGGCCAAATACTGTAGTAGCAAGTGAGCACCCACTGGACTTCAGCTCCACAGAACACTGATTCCATATGCAAAACCAGACTCATTCCACCCTCTGGGGCTCAGTGCAGTCTGGCAGGGCCCCCAACAGAGCTGAGCTCACCATTTACTAAGCACCCACTACGAGAGCCCATATCCCTTCCCTGTAGGTTTCGGTGTGATGGTCCAATCCACACACCCTATAGCACCTAAGAAGCCTTAGAGACAATTATAAAACAAAGATAAATATATTAAGATAAATTAATACAGTTAAACTGAGTGCTGAGAGTATGCAGTCATGGGGTGTTTGAAACTGGGTGGGGTTAAATAGCAAAGGCTTTGTGGCAAATGCAAGTTTTGAGCAGAGTTTATAAACCGGTAATTGGCAGAGAACAGGAAAGGCATTCTAGAATTCCCTAGTAGTTAAAGGTCTGGGTTCAAGTTCCCATACTGTCCTAGCACTCTGAGCAGGACACAAGTGACTTGTTTTGTGGTCCCAGCAGGTCATTTGACCTCTCAGGGCTCAAGGCCTTTAGGGCTTAATGTCCTTCACCTATAAAACAGAGGTAAGAGTTACTACGTCATTGTGTCATTATAGAAGTTAAGTGGGATAATATGTTTGTATGTAGCACTTAGCCATTGCCTGGCACTTAATAGGTACTTCACCATTGGCAGTTTGGTTTAAGTGGAAGAAGGCAAGTGCTGAAGCAGAGAAATATGAGTAGGCTGGCTGGCACCCGGATCAGAGAAGGTGGGTGATGCCAACGGAAGGAGCCCATGGACAGGCAGGGACACCTGAGGCTCGGGGATTGGATGCAAGAGTCAGGTGCTCTCAGTGTTTCAGGGCAGAAGAGTGATGAGCTCAAATACA
The DNA here is from genome assembly GCF_000260355.1 of Condylura cristata. Lineage (NCBI taxonomy): Eukaryota > Metazoa > Chordata > Mammalia > Eulipotyphla > Talpidae > Condylura > Condylura cristata. Next base: position 19,017,924 of record NW_004567126.1, read on the forward strand.
GGCACAGCTTCCAGATAGGTGTGACTAGAAAGAAGGAAGTGTGGAGAAAGGGCTGGTTGTATTTTGTCCAGGTTACATGGGGGGGGGGACTGATTGTGGGGCTCACCCCTCCCAACAGACACCCCCGTCACCCTTTAGGGGGCCCTGCAGCTGCAGCGCTGCCCTTGTCACCCTCAGCACTGGTGCAACGCACGGGGCAAGGTTTGTGCTGCCCTCAAGAGTACACAGTTACATCTGTGGGTGGCCGAGGGTACAGTCGCGCATGTGTCCCAGACGCATCCCCAAGTGGCTGTGGTCGTGTGTGCAGTGCGCGTGTACATGTGGGGATGAGCATGCCAAGAGGAACAGAAGGAGGCCACAGATGAGTAACAGCACACGCTGCTGCCTCTGAGTATTTTTAAAAGCTAAAAATACTGGCTAAAAATAGCCTGCAGGCTCCAAACAAGACACTTTCTCTAGGCAGATTCTGTGTGGGTTCCTGATAGGTGAGGAGGTTGGCGCGTCAGAGAGATCAGGCTAAGACCTCAGAGCTGCAAGCACTGCGGGCAGTAGGGTCAGGGTACCCACTCCCCACCAGCGGGGCACCCTATTCTCCAACACTGGTGTTATTTCCTCCCCACTTCCACAAATCACTGTGTAAGATTCTGTGAGGAATGGTGCTGGGTAACTGGGTAGGAAAGGTCAGAAAACGTTCTTTCTTGAGGTCAAAATAGGACGGAGACCTATTGGACCTCATAAAACAGAGGCGCTGCCCTATGGATGGCGAGCCAAGCCGGGAGTGGGGGAGGCGGCGCGCCGTCGCGAGGCGGCGGCGTCTCCTCCCCTCACGGGCCGTGTGGACTTTGGGCTCCCGGAGGGCCTGCGTGCGCCCTGTGAGCGCCACAAAATTTGTTCGTGCGAAGGTGTATTTTTCCCTAAGAGAACACATAACTTTCATCGGGTTCTCGAAATGCTCTTCAGCCCCCAAAAGTGAGGACCTGGATCCTGCCCTGGGGGAGGCTCACCGGCTGACACCCGGTCCCGAGGACGTGTCCTCTGCGGGCCTCACGGACAGTCCCAACCCCGAGGTCGGTCCGTGGCTCCGCGCTCTGGTCCTGCGCGCCGCGGGGACTGC
>NW_004567126.1:19019212-19048667 GCF_000260355.1 Condylura cristata
CCCGAGGCCCCCGCGGGACTGCCAGTCGGCGGGAGCGCTAGGGCTGGGCGCCGGGGCGGTTGGCGGCGCGCGCCGGGGAGGTTGAGGTGGAGGATCGCGCGATCGGCCCTCCGTAGCGGTTACCGCCGGTCGCCGAGGACAGTATCCTCCGGCGGCCTTGTCGGCCTCGGCGTCCGGGCTGTGGGACCGCGCGGTACTCTCCCGCGCCCCCTTTGCCAACGTTAGGCTTGGGGCCGAGCCCACCGCCCGCCCCCCAGCATGCGCACCTCCTACACCGTGACCCTGCCCGAGGAGCCCCCCGCTGCCCCCTTTCCCGCCCTCGCCAAGGAGCTGCGGCCGCGCTCCCCTCTCTCCCCTTCCCTGCTGCTCTCCACCTTCGTGGGGCTCCTGCTCAACAAAGCCAAGGTACGCGGGGCCCTTTTCCGGGACCCCCCCCCACCTCACCGAGGGCCTGGGATTCCGCCTCCTTCCCGGGACGCCCCCTCCCACCTACCCGGCCACCACGCGCCGTCGCCGGGGGCGGGGATGGGAGTCGGATTCTTCCCCGCCCCCACCCCTCCTTCCCTGGGTCTCCCGGAAAGGAATGCCCCCTCCCCAGGTGATCTCACGCTTACTCGTGGCCCTCTTCCCCTTACTGAGCTCCCAGTCCCTGAGCCCCCCAGACCTTTTCTGCCTTCCCGCTCCGTGACCCGGGCACCAGGTGGCTCCTAATTCCTGGCACCTATCAGGACAGGTGCAGGAAAGCGTAACCTTGACTCGTTCTGAAGCGAGGGCACGGGCAGCACGCCGGACTCTGCGGCTGTGACTCCTCCAAGGCCAAAACCCAGCAAGAAAGGCTGGTCCAAAAGGGGCTCCCCCCTCACTGATCCCAAAGGGTGCTCTACCAAAGGGGTGGGTAATAGGGGCCGGTCGATCCTGTGAAGGGCAGAGGAGTTGCAGAAGGGTGAAAGAGGGCAACTTCCTTTTCTCTCCAGCCCTCCCCGGTTCTGCTAAGTGGGTGCTGGGTCCCTCAAATGAAGTGTCCACCCCAGAGAAATTTTGCTGGCGCTAAAGCCTGGGCACTGCCCCCTTGGGGAAGGGAGAAGGGGCCAGAGCTTGACAGCTCTTATGTAACAGGCACCAGCTCCTGTGTTGGCAGTGCGTGCACTGCCCCGTGCCAAGGCCACACCAGGCTTCTTGGCTGCAGCCACCACTCGTGGCTGACCCTCACGGCACAGGTGAAGTAAGCAAGAAAGCCCTTTCCTGGGGTCTTGAGTGTGAAGGCACAGACCCCAGTCAGCCTTTCTGATCAGGTCCATGTACCCCGAAGTTCCCTCTTCCTGAGGCCCTGCTCTTTCCTTGGAAGGTGAATGTTGTCTGTTTCCTGACTGGTGGTGGCAGTCCACTTTCTAGAACAATTGTTTGCTACTCAGTCAAAATTAGGTTTGCTGATGGCTAATTTTAGGGAAGTTCTTGATCTCAAACTCTCACAGCAACTCGTAGAGTTCCAGCATACATGCGGGAGTCATTTCCTGCTCTCTGTGAGAGGTTGGCTGTGCGGGTCTCTCTCAGCTTCAGTTCCAGCTGCTGCCTGTCTGCCCTGAGGTAGGATTGTTTTCCCTGTAAGAAAGGTCACTCCTGGGACGTTTTGTTCCTCTCTGGAATGGAAAGTGCTGACTTTCCCTCGAGCTCCTGATTTCCTATTCATGGCAGAAGAATATCTGGCTGGGCAGAGAACAGCCCTGCTCTCCCCTCCACTACCTCCCCTGACTCATTACCCAACCACCTCTGCAGAATGCTTAGAAACTGCAAGTGGTTTTGAGCTCAAGAAAACTTAGACAAAGGCATCAGTCCCCAAAGTCACCTATCAAAGGGTCTTTAGCCTTGCCTAAAAGGAACCTCTCCCTCTCCCCAGGCCAGTAGGTGGGTCAGCCCTGGACGAGCACGTGTTCTTGGCCCTCTCTGGGTCAGCACCACAGGAGTGCCTCAGTGGAGCTATGCCTCCAGTTTCTCATCCTCCCACCCCCGCTTGTGCTGAGTGACTGCTTTCTCAGCTGAGGCCCACTTTGGTGCATATTGACACATTCGCCACTGACAGGAGTCTTTGCTTCTCCAGCTGTTTAGACAGATGTTTGAGGCACAGGGGGTAAGAGCTAATAAAGCACTGCCAAAAACAGGTGTGAAAGCAGGTATGGTTGGGGAGTGGCTATTCTGTTGTGGGCAGGCTGTAACGTTTAGTTCAGAATAGGCCACATGGAGACTTCCGCTGTGATTTTTTGGACCCCCAAAGGAATCCTCCAGTGCTACCTGAAAATGCTGATAGGTCTTTGTCCTGGGAGTTACCTCTGTTCCCTGTCTCCTGGAACTCCAGGGTTCAGACTATCAGTAAGGTGAGGTGAATGTGTCTTTGGAGCCACCTACAGCCAGGCCAGGCAGAGTTCTTCAAGGATGCTTTTCTCTCTAGCTGCAGGCTGAAACCGGTCTCTCTTCTGGATGTATAGTTCCCCAACTGGTAGTGACAGACCTGGTAGCTGGCAAGAAGAGATCCTCTTACCTGTGAGATAGTCAAGGCAGTTCCTGAGAAAAGTCCTTCTTCAGCCTGCCTCTCCCCACCCCGCCCCCTTAAGCTGACAACCTCTTGGGCTTTGAGCTGCTGACAGCCTCCGAGGCTGTCAGCACACGGCATGAGTAATTTTAGCTGAGTTATTTCAGGCTCCTGTTCTGATCAGGGTTGAGCTGGCCCCACGCATGCCCCAGCCAGTGTTGCTCCAGAGTTGCCTGCTCCAGGCTCCCTCCCTGGGAGGGGGTGGTGGCGGGGCTTATCTGCACACTGTCTCCTTAACCCTTTGAGCTCAAAGGTTTTCTGACTTCTTGGAGGCAGGGCTGGGATTAGCCAACAGACATGGACAGAGCACTCAAGTCCTCACCCAAGCACCTATTCTCTCCAGCCCCCTCACCAACCTCCACAATATAGACAAGAGCAAGAGTGGCACCTTGAGCAAGAGTGGCACCTCCAGCCAGGTGCTTACCTCCCGTTGGCTGTTGGCTGTAATCAGCCATCACAAGGATTCCCAGCCAGTGGCCAGTCAGGATGTTGAAACCTGAGCCAGGCAGGGAGGATTCTCCCAGGCTTTAATCAGTCCTTAGGAGCTGAGCTCAGCTGGGAGGAATTCCCACCTGTCTCTGGCAATTCAGAATGACAGACAGACTTTAGTTTTCCCAGGGGCAAATGTCTGTTAACTTTTTGCCGAACTTTTCAAGACCTCCTTGAAGTACCTATTACGGCAGCTGCTTCATATATTAGGCGTCTAGGAGGCCCAATATAGGTCATTTGAGATAGTTCCTGGATTGCAAGCTGAAATTTCCTGTAACCAGAAGTCAAACATTTCCAAGTATGTGAGTTCCATGTCTCTAATTTTAATCTCTAATTCTAGTCTCCAGTATAGTAGAGAATGAAGAGTAATGTAAAGGTGGGAGGAAGTCCATAAGCAATAAAAGAAAGCAAAGCCCTCAAGAATGTTTTTGTTATATTGAGAATGACAGGCATTCCTCAGTCCTCTCTCCTACAATGTACATAGACTAAAGCTGAAGAGAGAATAAATGGCCTGTGTGACCTGATGCTCATGGCTCCAATGGGCAGAAAGTTGTATGAGAGCCTGGCACAGACCCAGCCACCTGCGTCAGACTTAGATACCACATGTTCTTTGCTTACAGAATTCTAAGAGTGCCCAGGGTCTGGCCGGTCTTCGAAACCTTGGGAACACGGTGAGTCCTTCCCAGCCCATTCCTTTCCTGGGGTCAATCCCTACTATCCTGACTGGGACAATCTAACCAGAGCCCCTGCAGGCTCCAGCTGACTCAAACCCTCTAGGCCAGTTGGTACCTGTCTTTCCTGGCTAGTGTTTTACAGAATTGCTGGACTATGCCTCACCCCCACCCCAAGAAAGGGAGTTACCCTTCTAACTGTCAGCTGCTTTCCTGGATCCTTCTCCCCAAGGACATCCATCCCTTCCCACCCACTCAGTCCAGTTCACCCACACCCTTGTGTCCACCTCTATAATAAATAACCAGTTACGTCACCTGTACCAGCAGTGGGAATTTACCTCACTTTACCCTTTCACTTACAAAAAGAGGAACTCAAGGCTGTAGGAAGATTCATTTCTGGGGTAGATAAACCAGAGGGCCTTTGGTACTAAGTAGAGATGCCAGATAGACGTCTTTCTTCCCTTGCTAATTGTCTGGATTGTCTTTTGCAGTGCTTCATGAACTCTATTCTGCAGTGCCTGAGCAACACCCGGGAGCTGAGAGATTACTGCCTTCAAAGGCTCTATATGCGGGATCTCAGCCACAGCAGCAATGCACACACGGCCCTTGTGGAAGGTGAGGAACCCCTGCTTGGACTTGGTCCTACTTTCCCTCTGGGCCATTTCCCCACCCTGTCGCTAGAGTAGTACTAATTTTCTTTTACATGTTTGTTTCTCAGCTCTTTTCTGTTGGCATTGTAGTATCAGCTTCTTATAAAAAGTGTCTCACCTGTCCTCCACACCCCTTCCCTCCACCTTCCTTGCAATAGAGTTTGCAAAACTAATCCAGACCATATGGACTTCATCCCCCAATGATGTGGTGAGCCCATCTGAGTTCAAGACCCAGATCCAGAGATACGCACCGCGCTTCGTCGGCTATAAGTAAGGGCTTTGCAAGCAGGTCCACACCAGGTGGGTGGCGGCAGCAATAGGTTCTTGGGACAGATTTAGTGCTCATTGTCTCCTCTTTGGACCTAGTCAGCAGGATGCTCAGGAATTTCTTCGCTTTCTTCTGGATGGACTTCACAATGAGGTCAACCGGGTTACAGTGAGGCCTAAGCCCAGCCCTGAGAATCTCGATCACCTTCCGTAAGTAAGAGGATACTGCTGTAGGAAAGCAAAGTGTTGTGAACTGGAGCTTTTACTTCTATTTTTGGGTCATGATTTGGGGAGATTTTTGAATATAAAAAATTTAGATTGCGGCCCTCCCTGGTGGCGCAACGGGTTAAAGCACAGCACTGAGAATCTAAGGCCGCTTCCGCATGAGTTCGATTCCCGCCTGCCCCGGAGGTGACCACATGGCGTGGCAGACCTCTCCTGACCCGCCCGCTGCTCCCCTCAGCAGTGTGCTTTGTCGATCTGCCTGTTCTGTTCCCCTCTCTGTCTCTGGTGAAGCCTCTCGCCGCCCCTGAGCCTCTGGCCTGTACCCCAGTTCTGTATGCACAAATAAATAAATCTTAAAAAAAAAAAATTTAGATTGCTAGACCTTTAAATTATGGTTTGGGCTCTGATTCATTTGCCTTCTTTTCTCTGGTTCTTAGTGATGATGAGAAAGGGCGACAGATGTGGAGGAAATATCTAGAGCGGGAAGACAGTCGAATTGGGGGTAAGTGGATGGAGAAAAAACCTTTTTTCTCAGTTAACTATTTTGCCTGAGCAAGTCATGACAAGTTGTAAGAATTATACTCCCCGGGATCCTTCTTTCAGCCCAGAGTCCCACAAATTGAGGCAGGAACAGTGAGAAGGGACACCATGTGCTCACTTCCCTGTGCTTGAGTGTCACGTGGCCATTTTTTCCCCCAGATCTCTTTGTTGGGCAGTTAAAGAGCTCCCTGACGTGTACTGATTGTGGTTACTGCTCTACAGTCTTTGATCCCTTCTGGGACCTCTCACTGCCCATTGCTAAGGTATGCATCCCTGTTGCCCCACTTTTGAAATGCCTCCTCTTTGGTGTCATTCACCTCTCACCTTTACCTTTTTCTCTCCCAGCGAGGTTACCCTGAAGTGACTCTAATGGATTGCATGAGGCTCTTCACCAAAGAGGATGTGCTTGATGGCGATGAGAAGCCAGTAAGTCTCCGCTTCCACACAAGAGCACATGCCCAAGAGACCTCTCTTGGAACGATGTCGTCTCCAGTGATCTTACTTACTGAGTTCGGCCCGTTGACTTCTCCCCTGAGTCCTTTCTAGTTCTGTTTGTCCTGTCTTTCAGACATGCTGTCGCTGCAGAGCCAGGAAACGATGTATAAAGAAGTTCTCCATCCAGAGGTTCCCAAAGATCTTGGTGCTCCGTATCCTTCAGGTCATCAGGGCAGGGAGTTACCCTTAGAGAGGGACTGAGGACAAGGGGCCAAAAAACCAGGGGAACAGAGTAGAAAAAAGCAAGCCAGATGGCTGTTTTTCCTTTGCTTTTCTGCTTCCTAAGACGCACAGGTACCCTTAGGCTCAGTCTCCTTTATGTTGACACTGTTCGTGCTGTCCTGTCTGCCCTTGACTCACATTATTACCAGATCTGAAGCGGTTCTCAGAATCCAGGATACGAACCAGCAAGCTCACAACATTTGTGAATTTCCCACTAAGGGACCTGGACTTGAGAGAATTTGCCTCAGAAAACACCAGTGAGTATTTTTCAGCAGGAAGAGATGAAACACAAGTGTCTAAGCTACAGATGGGAGGCAAAGAGGTGGAGGAAACATGGAGGGCAAGGAAGGCCTTAGGGACTCAACCTTTGTTTCCTCCTCAGACCATGCTGTTTACAACCTGTATGCTGTGTCCAATCACTCTGGAACCACCATGGGCGGCCATTATACAGCCTACTGCCGAAGCCCAGTGACAGGCGAATGGCACACTTTCAATGACTCCAGGTGAGACAGGTCTCAGGGCTGTCACCTCTTCCTCACCCATCTGTCTGGTTTCTACCATGGCGGACCGAAAAGGTTAGAAGCTAAAACCATGTAACAGCTATAAGTCCACTGCCTATCTGAAGAATTTCTAGAAGATGATGGAAGAGATTGGCCTTGGGAGTCCGATAGAGGTAGAGACAGGTAGAGACACTGTCAGCTACTCTGCTGAGTCCGATGGCCTCCCCATGACCAGAGCTCTGACCTTTCCCTGCTCTCTCCACAGCGTCACACCCATGTCCTCCAGCCAAGTGCGCACCAGCGACGCCTATTTGCTCTTCTACGAATTGGCCAGTCCACCCTCCCGCATGTAGCAGCGAGGAGCGACAGCCCTTTCTTCTCCCGTCCCTGTGGTGGCCTCACACCCCAAGTTTTTCTAAAAAGACAAAAAAAAAACCAAAAAACAAAAAAAAAAACCTGACAAATAAGAGAAAAATAAAATAAACTAACGCTGCCGAGCCGGAGTTGCTGCAGCCTGGTCAGGGCCCGAGTTGGGAGCCGGGTGCTCCTGAGCCAGCTTGGCCAGGAAGATCGAGAGGACACGGAGACAGAGACCGAGCCAGCACAGTGCCCCTCAGCGTCTCTTGTTTGCATTTAAGCTTGTGGTTTCTTCCTGTGTGTAACAAACAGCTACGTCTGTGGGGAGAAGATCTGTGTCACTTGCTGCGGGCTCCAGTCCCTGCTCCTCCTGAGAAGACAGCGCCCTCTGGAGCCTGCTGGGAGGATCGCTGCCCGAAAGCACTGGTGCCTGAGCCAGGCACCCCATCTTCACCTGGACCCTGCTCACAGGTCCAGAAGCAAGAAAACACCCATGAGCCAAGAGCCCTCTTAACGCTGCTAACTCCAGGGGGACAGACGAGGGGACATCTTTGAAAAAAAAAGCTGTTTTGGTTTTTAAAAGCCCAACTTTTTTTTTAGTTACCATAACTAAAGTTTTCAGACTGGAGATGCTCTCCTTCACACCTCTTCACAGCTGGGACATTGTGCTGGTCTTGTCTTTTTTTTTTCTTTAATTCTTCAACGACAACTTTTCCAATGCTAGCCCCCAGTGGTGCTAGGTGGATATTGGCCAGGCCCCAAGCACAGCACAGTAGACCTGAGATACAAGTTTTTCGTTTTTGGTTTTTTTAGCGTTTTGGATGGAATCTAGTTGCCTCCAAGAATTGTGCCTTATAGCATTTGGGGACCATGGGCTAACTGCCCCTCCCTGAAATGTCCCTCAGCCTCTTCCCTTTTCCCCAGTGCCATGTTCACACCGGCTGGGGAAGAGCGGGGCATGCCCTGAGCCTCTAGCTTACTTGCACTGCAGTGAGGCGACGAGGAGAGTAGGTCAAAGATTTCTCATGATAGTGTATCGAGTTCTTCCGCCCACTTCCTCTACCAACCCCAGTCTACTTCCCAGCTGTTTGAAGGATAGCACAAGCCCCTCACCCCTAGAGCTTCTCACCTTTAATTTATTTCCCCCTAAGCTTTTCTCCCTGCCTGGCCCCACACTCCCTTCTCAGAGCCTCCTAGACATGTAGGCCCTTTGGACCGAGTTTCTCAGGGATGCCCATGCCGCCCCTCAGCTCCTCTGGGCATTGGTCGTCAGGGCTGCCTGGGAGCAGAAGCCTGGGTGAGGACATTTTGCCTCAGCTGTATGATTCTTTCCCAGGAGCTTGACTTTGTCCTAAGTGGTCGGACAAATCTCTGCTGTCCCAGAGAGTAAAGCTATTCAACACAAAGCATGGAACTCTTCAGCACCCACAAAGCTGGCCTGGCTGTGCCCCTCGAGCCTGGAGCTTTCCAAGTGCTCCCAGGAGGAGGCAGCAGAGAAAGACACCCAAGTTTAACTGGCCTGACACCCTTCTCCAAGGGAGACCTGTGAACCTGAGCCAAAGGGCCGGTGTACACTTGTTTACTGTGTAAGCAAGAGCAGAAGAATGGCTAATGTACAGCAGAACCTTGTACAGAATAAATAATAGCTTTGAGAAATTAGTGATGGAATCTTGATTTGGGAGGGGTTTGAACCCAGAAAGCCCTGACACACATTAATCGTAATAATCACGTATTTGCTTTGACCAGATTATCAATTTCAAATTAAAAGTTACACAATTTTAAAACTTTCTGTAGAGATGAAATGGTACACATTTAGAACCTCATTTTTCATCTGCCTTCACTGTTTACTAGTGTTTTGCCAACCAGTACTTTGTACTTGATTAGGGAGGCAAAGCATTGAGGAATGAGGTGTCATATCACCACTTGTAAATGCCTCATCATCCACCTCCTGAGAAAACGGTTCTAAAACCAGACCTCTGACTTGACACCTAAGGTCAGCATAGCTAGCAGGCCTTTAAAAGGACTGTCTGCTTTGTAATTGCTGACCTGGGCACTGCTGTGGTTCTCAGCTCACACCTGGGCCTGTACAGACCTACAGACCTATGACAAGCTGGCACAGGCCCCCAACTGAGGCAGCAGTTTGCTCTTTAAGCAGCGTGTGCCTGGGTATGAGGGATCCAGGTGTGGTCTTTGATAAGTAAAACCTCACCTGGCCCACAAAAACCTAGATTGACCTTTACATGAAAGGTTTTGTTACCTAAAGCGCTTTATACAAGACTTCAACAGATTTAACCCCTTATAGACTGTCCCTGTGGTTTTATCTTTGCATTTTTAGTACTGTATAGATTTTCCATCATTGCCATTGATCTTAGAACTTGGGAAGGCAAAGTGTGTACCAGCTGAGCTTAGAGTATTTTACTAGGATTTTTTCTACTTGGCACCCCTGCCCCAGACTCAAAGGTCAAGGCCTGTGTATCCTGACCCTTCCCTGACAGCAAAGCCTGCAGTCAGACTTGCCTCATGGGGTGAGGCAGACATGGGGCCATTTTTTTTCTGCCTATTTCCCAAGAATGGGAAAGGGTAACAACCCCAGATTTCTCCCTGACCTTTCCTAAAAGTGGCCTGACCCAGGATAGGAGCTTAATGCTAGGTTTTCTCTAAACTACTGGTGAACAAGATTGCCTTCAATATGGAAACAGTAAGTTAATGCAAAGTAGATGGGGGTGCCCCAAATAAATGAGTTGCTATACCTCACATTAGGGGGGAACTATATCTCCCCTTTGACTAGTTTTTTACTGGAGGCACAAGTCAGCCATACATCCCTGCGCTATAGTAACATCCGGGCAGGACTCAGCCCACTCCACCAGATCCCAGTTCTCCCTGCAGTACTTAACCTGTGGTGCTTTCCCATCCCCATGACAACAGGTAATGGTGCTATACAGATCCCAAACACAATCTGTCCCATGTTTCTTTATCCCTCAGCTTTGCTTCCTAGCAACTAGGATTGCTTCCTGCATTCTTTACTCACATTCCAGCAGGCCTCTCCCTGGGGGAGGTGCTCCCCCTGCAACTGCTGTCCTGTGACCTTGAACAAGAACCACCCTCTCTCTGAACCTTACTGCCTCATCTGTGATTTGACAGATTTGAGAGAAAATAAAAAGCGTTGGATTAAAGGATCTTGAAGGCCTCAGCTCAGACGTTCTCCTTCTAAGTCACTTTTCCTCTAAATAGCTAATCAAGGGGACTTACATGTGACTGGTCCCCTTGATACATAAATTTACAAATACACTGATGTGCAATTATACAAATATATGTGACAAATGATACATAATTTTATGTGACTTTTAAGTGACCAGTGCTTAGAAAATGAATATTCTGTCCACAAAGCTTTAGAATTAGAACCACAGAGGTCCCTTCACTCACATTTCTCAATTTGCCAGTGAGGAAACGAGTACTCAAGAAGACCTGCTCAAAAGCCCACCATTTTGTCAGTGGCAGAGACAGAACAGAAGCCTGTCTCCCCACCCTGACCTCCCTCCATCTGAGTACTCTACCGTTGTTGAAGAACAAGCAACATTTTGTAAGGTTTGCTGTAGTACATTTTCCAATCCTGAACAGAACTTCCTGACTACATACACACACCCCCAAGAGCAAACCCAGCATGACCTCGCTCCTACCTGGGTCCTAGCAGAGACTTCTGCGGGCCTCATCCTCAGCGCTGGGTAGGAGGCAGACGGCAGCAGAGACTAGCTTTTGTAATCCAAGCAAATGACTCACTCTGAACCTCAGATTCCACCTCTGTATCTAACCATAGCAATACCTTGTCTTCCATGCAGCATATTGGTTTCCCCCACCTCAGTCCATTCCCTTAGGATTCTCTCAGAGGGGGTATCCACAGACACACCACTCCCCAGCCTCTCAGGACACAGCTGCCATTTCCCCAAACACAATAAAAGCTGAGGAACAGAGTACACATAGCATTGCCCAAAACAGGCAGAACTACTGAGTCACTGGACATCCCAAGCCAAGGAAGGGGTTGCTTTTCTGACTCCTGGCCTGTGGCAGGACCTGTCTCTTGGAGACAGCAGGAGGGCCCCAATCCTTCAGCGCTCTCCAAGCCAACACAGGTTCTTGAGATGACCTGTAGCCCTTCAGGCTCCTAGAGGCTAGAGAAGACCAGGAACCTGGGGGTGACTGTCAATGCTAGGAGAGGCAGAGAACAAAGAGAAAGGAAGGGATATTCTTGACAGCTGTGGGAAAAAATAAGTGTCTAGGCCCAGTGCCTACTTATAATGTGGGCCCTGGGAGCCAGGCAGAAGAGGCACTCCAGATCAGAGCGCGAGTGTGAACCAGAGAGGTGGGGTGGCCGCAGCATGTTTCAGGGACTATGAAGAGCTGGTCCAGCTAGAGAACCGCAAGAAGACAGGGTGAGGCTGTAGCCAACCTCACATTGGCTTGCCCTACCTCACACAGAAGGGCCACAGAGCACCCAGGAGAGGGGTCAGCACAGGGGAGTCCCAGGGATCTGTGCTTTCAGGAATAAAAGCCCAAGTCCAGTGAAGCTGCCAGGGGGCTAGAGACCACCAGAGCAAGATCAGAGGGCATAGAGTAATTTGCCAGTTTCATCCATAGTAACAGCAGGCAAGGCCAAGCAAACACCTCTGCAGCAGCAAAGGAAGGGAGAGGGGGAAGGGGGTGAGGAGATCATGTCTACTACAGGCAGAGGGAGTGGGGAGACCCTGTGGGAAGGACAGGCAAGAAGGTCAAAGCCCGGGGCCTGTGAGAAGGGGAAAAGCAAGTCCAAGAAGCAGTCAAGACAAAAACAAGCAGCCTAGGGCTCCATCAGCCTAAAACTCCCCGGACCTTCAGCAGCCAGGTCCCTGCCTCTCCACATCTGGACTCCAGCAAAGGCCTCCATCTGGTGTCTTGGCTCTCAACCCCTCTGCCTGCCTTTTTATTCAAAGGTTTATAGAAAGAACTTGGAAAATGTAAAAGAAAGGAAGGGGGGAAAGGACAAAGTTGAAAACTTTGGAATCCATCAGCCTCAGCTCTGAAAGGCAGCCTGCTCCTTGCCACCTGTTTGACTTGGCCACACTCACATCCGGAGAATGGGAACAAAAACTCGTGCCTGACCTCCCCACCCAGGTCTGTGATAGTGAGTCGAGGGTGCAACACGCTTTTTCACTCTTGTCATTTTACTCACTCCTCTCCTCCAACCTGGCCCCTCTGAGAGTGGCTTCCCTCCTTTCCTGGGGAAAACTTTCATGAGCAGCCAGGGCACAGTCAAAGAAGGCCAACAGCAACACAAGTCAGAGAAAAGCTTCCTGTTCTCACAGCCTCCCCTGGCCTCCTCTCCAGTCCTCCTACAAATAGGGATTGTCCTAAAACCCAGCTCTGACTAAGGCAGTCCCTGTTCTAGTGGGGTCCAGCCCCAACTCCCTAGACCTACAGTGCTAAGCCTCCTTCTTCTGGAATTCCCTACCTACCCCCAAGTTCTACCTATTAAAATTGTTTTCAACTCTCAAACTTTAGATAAAAGCCAGCTTTTCGGGCCCTCCCTGGTGGCACAGCGGGTTAAAGCACTGCACTAAGAGGCTGAGGCCACTTCAGCATGAGTTCGATCCCCGCCTGCCCCAGAGGTGACCCACATGGCGCGGCAGACCTCTCCTGACCCGCCCGCTGCTCCCCTCAGCAGTGTACTTCATCGATCTGCCTTTTCTGCTCCCCACTCTGTCTCTGGTGAAGCCTCTCACCGTCCCTGCACCTCTGGCCTGTACCCTAGTTCTGTATGGACAAATAAATAAATCTTTAAAAAAAAAAAAAGCCAGCTTTTCTAAGTTTCCCCATGTTCCCACCATTGAGGCACTCACCGCTGTGTCTGCTCACCCAGCACTTGATCTCTGGCCTCATAACCCAGTGAACTGTCTCCATGTCTGTGCCCTAAACCAGCAGCTTTCAAAGGAGCCCTTATTATTGAGAAACCCCAGGGTACTTTTGTTTATATGGCTTATATCTATCAATATTTACCACATTAAAATTAGAACTGAAAGTTATTTAAATATTTTCCTATTAAATTTTAAATAGTAAGTGTTCAAGTAATAATAAACCTTTACATAAAAACAAAAATAACAAGTTTTAAAACTATACTTTCAGAAAAAAAATAGCGAGAAAGGAAGCATTATTTTGCACGTTTGCAAATCTCATCAGCACTTAATAGAAAACAGCTGGATTCTCATCACCTGTATTTGATCTATTAATATATGAGAAGACATCATGCAGCCTCTGGAAAACCGCCCTGTACATTCACAAATGAGTGGGGGAAACAAGTATGTCTCAGTGTTATTATGGAAATACTTTCGACCCCTCTAAAAGCTGTTCACATTTGAGGATCCTAAGAAAGACAAAATCAGCTCAGGGCGCCCAAAGGTGGGAATGGGGAAGAATCTGTGGATGAGGGACTCTCTTGAGTTCCAGGAGAGCTGCCTTAGCATCACAGAATTTGTCTGCTTTCTCTCTTCCTACTGTTCCTCACTTTGTTCCCGTCTGCCTCAACCCCAGTATAGAATGAAAGAGGTGTGTCATACAAAACATGCCTCTGATTTTTTCCTGTGTTAGGTTCAACTCCTGTCTGTGTATCTTATTAGCTGTGTGGCCCTGGGGAGACAACTTAACCTCTCTGAGCCTTAGTGACATTATTTGTAAAATGGGCATGGAGTAATTAAGAGAGAGAGACTGCATGGAAGACCTCTTGCCCAGGGCCTAATACATCACAGACATGCTATAAATGCCGGCCAGAGACACACTGTACTGCCTCCCCAACACCCGCCCTGAGAATAGCTAACACAAAATAGATTAACTATCCCTTTTCTTTCTCCCTGAGGACAACTGGGCCAGGCTGGGATTTTCCACGTTCACTACTGGAGAAAAAGGCATGAAGTGATCTAGTTTGCAGAGTGAAGGTTTCCTATGAGGCAAAAGCAGATGGCACCACCGGCCAAATCCACTGACCCAGCCTGTCCAAGGCCAAGGTCATCTCTCCTGCTCCTCCATCCTTGCTCGTGTGGACTAAGGGATGCCAGGAATAGGGAGCCCACCCCCACCAGTCCCCCACTCACATCAGCACAGCATAAGCAACCCAAATACATAATGCTCTTCCTATACTCATTTATAGGAAGTATCCTGGTCACCCAGGGGCCTTAACAGGGAAGTCCCAAAGTCCCAGGCTTGGGCTGCTAGTTCAGGGACCTTAGGACTCCTAGACCTGGAAGTGGCCAAATGAACCTTATACCAGCTTCATGCTCACAACATCAGCAAAGCAGCCCCTTTGATCCCCCCACCCCCAGTCCCAACACCCTTCAGGCAGGTGCTCAATAGATGGGTGAGGAAAGGGTGTGGCCAGCTCCCTTGGCAAACCTCCCCCACCCCCCCCACCCTTCGTGTGCACACACACAGAGCACCCAGATTTCTCCTAGGAAGGCTCTCAACCACTTCCTGTGCCTTTAAGGACGGCTGCCCTGTGCCAGGGGCTTGACCTCAGCATCCTCAGCTGAGTCAGATTAAGGGACCATTCCATGCCTTTTCGAATTCTTCTGGCTACGGTCCTTCCCCCAACACAGAGGCGGGGCAGTAGCTCAACCAGTCCATGAGGCAGTCCCAGAGCTAGTCTAGTCTGGCAGCTGTCTTCCTAGGGGAACAGAAGCTGCCCTTGAATAGAGTTTGGGTTCAGAGAGTGGGCTCCTGGGGGTCTTGGGCTGTGGCAGAAAAGGCAGAAAGTCATGCAGAGCCTTTAAGCCATGAAGGATCACTCAAATAGCATCCTCTGTGTGGAGGCAGCAGAGCTGAGCAAGGTAAGGGCCCAATGGGACCCCTCTCACTCACCCAACTTCCTGCCTGAGGCTGGCGGTGCCCACTGGACACCCTGCCGGGCCAGGATGCACGCTGCCCTCAGCCCTCAGCCCTCAGGTCTCTCCCTGTAGACGGAGTTCTGCAATCCTGCTTTTGAGCCTGAATCAGGGCCACATTGCCCCCTGTCAGCCTTCCAGGAGGAGGCCAGCTGTGGCACCAGCGCTCCCTGGCAGGGTAACCATGGTGGGGGGCTGCTAAGGGTAGGACAAAGAGCTGAAGGCTAGGGGTGGGCAGGTAGGAAAGGGGCTCTCAAAATCCCGCTGGGTCCCTGCAGGCCAGCGTCCCCGAAGGCTGCGGACTGACTGCCGCTTCTCCTGGCTGTGCGTCCTGCTGCTGGCTGTTCTGCTACTCCTGCTGCTTGGGCTGCTGGTGGCCATCATCCTGGCCCGTGAGTGCCAGCCTTGCTGGGGAGAAGCCTTCACAATGAGGCCTTATGTGCCCTTTGTTCCTCCACCCTCAGGGACCCAGCTCCTCTAAAGCCCATTCCCCCATTGCTCTGCCTCCAGAATTACAGGCTACACCTTCAGCTGGGGCCTCCTCCCACCTACTGCCCAGCCAAGGCCTCACCACCACGAGTGCCATCCCCACCCATGGCATCACTGCCACCATCACCTCTCAGGCAACTGGGACTCCTAAAAGGCCTCAGGAAGCAGGCATGAGCCCCACATCTCAGCCCAGTGAGTACTGGAGATGAGCCCAAAGTGAAAGGGGAGGCGGGGGGCGGGGGAGCAAAGAAGTTACACCTTGTAAAATGATAGTTCTCTCTCCTTTTGACTTCTGAACTAACCTCCATTTCTGCAGCCTGTGGGGGCCTCCTTCCTGGCCCCATGGGCTTCTTCAGCAGCCCCAACTACCCGGACCCTTATCCACCTAACGTCCATTGCGTTTGGCATATCAAGGTGGCCACAGACCAAGCCATTCAGCTCAGAATTGACGCTCTCAACATAGAGAATGTAGCCTCCTGTCTTTTCGATCGCTTGGAAATCTCCCCGGTGCCTGAAGGCCCCCTTCTCCGGTGGGTCCCTCTTCCCCCAGGAGATCTGACCCCTGTGCTGATACCATCCAGAGAGCAGAACCAGGGAGCTATAGTGGGAAAGGTTTGGCTAGGAGGAAAGGAAACTTGGCCTCTGGGCCCAGCTTGGCCACCGACCTTGCTCTGTGACCTTAGAAGGTCATTTCCCTCTCACCTTGGTTTCCAAATCCATGAACTGGAGCACGTAGCTATCTTTCCCATGAGTAAATACTACAAAGACAGACATGCAGGTGCTGGGGAGGTCATAGCTGCCTGGGAAGCGGAAGGAACATCTTTGCCCAGTGGTTGCCAGATCAGGGCTTGTGGGAAGAGGACTGCAAGTCCAGGCAGCTCGTCTCTGGCTGACCCAACCTGTGTCCCTCCATCACCCCCCAACCCGGCTTCCTGCAGAGTGTGCGGGAAGGTGCCTCCCCCCACACTCAACACCAATGCCAGCCACCTCCGGATGGCCTTCGTCTCTGACAACAGTGTGGAGGGATTTGGCTTTCATGCCTGGTACCAGACTGTGGCTCCTGGGCACGGTGAGTATTTTCCCCCCACGCCCCAGGCTACCTATCACATGTCCATTTCCCTCCCCTCTAGCCCCTCCCAGTAACAGCAGAAGGGGTGGAGAGGTCTCTGAACACAGATGCCACCCCCCAGGAAGCTGTGCCCCCGATGAGTTTCCCTGTGACCAGCTCGTGTGCCTGTTACCTGAATCAGTGTGCGATGGTTTTGCCAATTGTGCTGACGGCAGTGACGAGGCCAACTGCAGTGCCAAGTTCTCGGGTACGGGATCCACGTGCACAGGGAGGGAGGGAGCTGTCTTCAGGCACCTTGTCCAGGTTCAGGCTGGACTCCTCACCTCTGTCCCAGCCCCAGAGCCGTCTGGCTGATAATCAGTCTCCCCGGGGGAACTGGCCAGGACTTCTCTCTGCAGTCACTGCTAGCCTTGCTGGTGAAAGCAGAGATCCTGGCAAACTCATGAGCCGTCATCCTTCCTCCACAGGGTGTGGGGGGAATCTGACTGGGCTCCAGGGCACTTTCTCTGCCCCCAGATATCTGCAGAGGTACCCTCACCAACAGGTAAGAGCTCCATGAGAGGAGTGCCTAAGCCCCAGGGTCTGTGTGATGGCAAACAGCCTGGTAGGTGCGAGAGTCAGGGGTCCAGTTGGTAGCAGGTGACATTATCAAGTACCCACTGTGTGCCCAGATGTTCCCTTACTGGGTGAAGTTACCTCTTCGACCAGACAAAAGCCCTTCCTATCTCAAGAAACATGGCTGATGAAAGCTAGCTGGGCCACCCCTCCCTGCCTATCAGGGAGTGGGGAGGAGGCTCCTAGGAAGCTCAGCCTGGAGACCCAGGTTGGAACAGGAGAAGGAAGCCATGAGCCACTCCATCTGCACCCCGCCCGCCTTGCCCTCGCCAGCTATGCACCTGGCATATCTCAGTGCCTGCCGGACATGGCCTGGAACTACAGTTCCACAACTTCAGCCTAGAAGCCCAGGATGAATGCAAGTTTAACTACGTGGAGGTGTACGAGACCAGTAACTCCGGGGCCCTGATCCTCCTGGGCAGGTATGGCAGGGGCCCGGATGAAGTCCCTTCTCCACAGTTTGGTCAACAACAGTACATTAGCCCAACTCAGTCCCTAGCTTCATTTTCTTCTGCTCTTCCAAACCAAGGTGTCTTTACTGTCCTAAAAAAGACTGTCCTGCCTACTTCAAAATCTGTTCCTGACAAAACCCTCCTCTGGGGGGGGGGCAGGGGACCCTTTCCCAGTCCTCTCCCACCCCAGTTCTTCCCACCCTGCAGGCTTTATTTCCCTTTCCCACCAACTCCCCCCCATCTCCAATGTTTCTCAATGAGACCAACTTGAAACTCAAGTTCAAGCAGTTTGTTTAATACTTGGCTGAATACGTGTCTCCTCACCAGACTGTAAGTTCCATGAGTCAGTGACTAAGCCTCCCCTCCCCTCTGGCATTGCCCAGAGCACCCAGTTAAGAGTGAGGCTTGAAGAGCCCCCCCGCAGGACTGCTCTCTGCTTCAAACAGGTTCTGCGGAGCACAGCCACCACACCGCCTCACCTCCTGGAGACCCCAGCTGGCTGTGCTCTTTAGGACTGACCGTGGCACCAGCAGCGGGGGCTTCTCGGCCACCTACCGGGCCCTCAATGCCACAGAGAGTAGGTGCCCCTGGGCAAGTGGGTGTAGGCCACAGAAGTGCCTCCAGAAAACGAGAGCGGGATGCTAGACCCCACTCAGTAATGTGAAGGCAGTGGGATGTCCAAGCGTGCCCAAGGGCACTGCCATCCCATGCCATGCCATGCCCGCCCTCACCCTGTGCCTACAGACCCCTGTGGGCCCAGAGTGTTTTCCTGCCAGGACAGACGGTGTCAGAATCTGCAGTGGATGTGTGACACATGGAGGGACTGTGCAAGCAGCAGTGATGACAACTGCAGTAGCTCCCTGTTCCCAACCCCAGGTGAGAAGCCTGCCCCAGGTCACCCGGACACGGCAGTACTTAGTGTCAGCCCCAAGGGAAATGGGAATCCGGGATCATGGTAGGGCTTCAAGGCTAGTCCAGCTTTGCTGACATAGAGCCCCTCACCAGACCCTCCTCAGATGGCCCAGGGTCACTGCCAATGCTGGAGTCCATGCTCCCTGAGATGATCAGAGGTGCCACATGAGTCCAGGACTGGCCAGTGAGGCTTGGAGTGGGCCCTGGAGGAAGGTTCAACCCATGGGAAGCATCACTCCATGTTCCTCCCACTGCCCCCCAGAACCCCCCACCCACATAGACACATAAGGTGACTTGGCCAAGATCACATGGTCAGGGAGTGACCCAATCCTCTCCCCACTCCCCGCAGAGCTGGCCTGCGAGCCCATCCGGGTGGAGATGTGCATCGGCCTGAGCTACAACACCACAGCCTTCCCTAACATCTGGGTGGGCATGGCCAGCCAGGAGGAGGTGGTGGAGGTTCTCGGAGGTTACAAGGTGCTCTGGGTAGAGACAGGAGGCACCCCCAGGAAGGAGTGGGACCAGGAAGGGTGCCTGAGAGCTGATCTCCTCCTTCCACAGAGTCTGACAAGTCTGCCCTGCTACCAGAATTTCCGGAGGCTGCTTTGTGGGCTGCTGGTGCCCCAATGCACCCCGATCGGCAGTGTTCTCCCCCCTTGTCGCTCAGTCTGTCAGGAGGCAGAACACCAATGCCAGGGTGGCCTGACCCTAATGGGCACTCCCTGGCCCTTCAACTGCAACAGGCTGCCTGAGGCGTCTGGTCTGGAGGCTTGTGCCCAGCCCTGACCCTGAAGCCACGCCTGCCCTGTCTCCCACCCTCCTTTGCGTGTCAGGGTGGGCAGGATGGGGAACAGAGGAGGGGGCAGCGCCCGCTGTGCCCACCCCCTCTGGGCCTCATAGGGAAGCAGACCTCAAGTGCTAATGGAACTATCCCACCCCCCAACCCCCACCCAGCTCCTTCCCTGCAGAGGGGCTGGCCAGGCTCCACTGTACCGCTGATAATCTACAAACTTCCCATCCAAGTCTGACCCAGATTTCCTATTTTCTGCCTCTGCCTCTCGATCTCTTTCAGATCCTCTGTCATCCCCACCCCTTTCTGATTTCATTTATTCTACAAAAACTTATGAAGTGCCTGGTATTGTGCAGGCCCTGTCTAAACCTCGGGGATCCACTAAAACTTTTCACCCTCTCTTCTGGGCTAGTCCCTGGTACTAGTCAGTGGCATCCTTGGTGCCTGCCGCTGCAGCTCTCCTAGGATCAGCAGTGCGCTGAGCGTCAGCTCCCAGTTCTGCCTCTTGGTGCCGGCTCCCTCCCAGCTCAAGTCTCTCCCCCCCTTTCCCCTCCCCAAACTTTGGCCAGCTGCCTGGCGACACCACGAGTTATTTCCCTGCTATTTCCCGGCCCGAGCTCTTGGCCCCCGAACAACTGGTTTCCTTTGGGGAGTCTGGGAGGAGCAGAGCGGGAGTCTACCGAGAGGAGCTGGACCAGGGGAGGGGCGAGGGCGGGGGGCGGGGGGCTGAGCAGCGCAGTGGCCACAGACACGGCCAACTGGAGGGTCCAGAGCAGCCAGCACGCGGCAGGAAGAAAGAGAAGAGAAATCAAGAAGGGTTGTGAGTCTAACGGAGCAGCGTAAAAGGGGAAAGGGAATGGGAGGGGACCGCGGGGAAGACTGGGCACCAGCAGACTGGCGTGATGGGGGGAGGGAGGGGCTGCCTCTCCCTTCCTGCTCCATTGTGCTGTCAGGGTTCTGGGGTCTGGGGGTGCCGCCTTCCTCAACACCCCTGTGGCCGCGCAGCCTGGGGGTAAGGCAGTGGGTGGTGACCGACGTGGCTGCACTGGGTGGGGAGCAAGGCAATAACAGGATTCTGGGTCCGACTCTATCCTGCCTGGCCCACAGACTGCCAGAGGACCCCATCGTCCAATCTGCGGGTGCCAGCGCCATGAGGCCGTTCCTCACCCTGCTACTTCTGGGCCTGGCAGCCAGTTCGCCCCCCCTGGACGACAACAAGATCCCCAGCCTGTGTCCCGGGCACCCCGGCCTTCCAGGCACTCCGGGCCACCATGGCAGCCAGGGTCTGCCGGGCCGGGACGGCCGCGACGGCCGCGACGGCGCACCCGGGTCTCCGGGCGAGAAAGGCGAGGGCGGGAGGCCGGGTAAGAAGGCACCTCGGTGGCCGTCGCAGGGACTTCGGTCAAAGCCAGCACCGCCCCAGCTTGGCTTTTCCGTGGTCCCGGGCCCGCGGGCTCGGGGTGTCCACAAGGGGGCGCTGCTCTCGCCCCTCGGGCTCCCAGGCCCTGGGAACAGCGGAAAGAAGACAGCAGACAGCCGCTGGGAACAGCTGTAACCCTCTTTGATCACCCGGGCAGATCTGCGGGGCCTGAAGGGCTGACTGGTGCTGAGGAAAGCACCAACCTAGGATGTGGCAGCTGGGCGGGTTAGGGAGGTTGGGGGAGGGTTCTCACTTCCCGTCCCCACACTCCGCTGCAGGACATGCCACTACATTCGCCCTAACTGCTCTCCTTGCCCCCCTGCAGGACTCCCAGGGCCCCGTGGGGAGCCCGGGCCTCGAGGAGAGGCAGGACCAGTGGGGGCAATCGGGCCTGCCGGGGAATGCTCCGTACCCCCACGCTCTGCCTTCAGTGCCAAGCGCTCCGAGAGCCGGGTGCCGCCGCAGTCTGACGCACCCCTACCCTTCGACCGCGTGCTGGTGAATGAGCAGGGACATTACGATGCCGCAACGGGCAAGTTCACTTGCCAGGTGCCAGGGGTCTACTACTTCGCGGTCCACGCCACGGTCTACCGGGCCAGCCTGCAGTTTGATCTGGTCAAGAATGGCCAGTCCATTGCCTCTTTCTTTCAGTTTTTTGGGGGGTGGCCCAAGCCAACCTCTCTCTCTGGGGGTGCCATGGTGAGGCTGGAACCAGAGGACCAGGTGTGGGTACAGGTGGGTGTGGGAGATTACATTGGCATTTATGCCAGCATCAAGACAGACAGCACATTCTCCGGATTTCTGGTATATTCTGACTGGCATAACTCCCCTGTCTTTGCTTGACACGCACTGGAAAGTGAGCTCTGCTCTCACCGGTAGGGGAGAAGGGCAAGACATTGACAGTCACATCATCTGGGAGGGCTGGCTCCCCTGGAATGTTGTGAATAACTACAGAAGCAGGGTGGGGCCCCTCCACCCTGCTGCTACAGGGAACAGGACAGAGACTGACTGAGAGTGGGGCTGGCAGCATGGGGCAGTGGCTGGATTTCTGCCCGAGACCAAAGGAGCGCACTGTGCTGGGAGCTGTGGGTCTCCAGTTACCTCAGTCCAGGATCCCAAAGAAGGGTGCTCTCTTCCTGTCTGCTTGCTTCTCTGGGTCTCCCTTTGTCCCTTCTGTTCTTGGGTCCTTTCTCAGAGATCAGTGAATAAATGTAAAAACCCTCCTACTGGATTAGCCTTTCTTCTAACAAAGTAGCTATCTTGAGAGGGGGTGAAAGGGGGCTCAGAGCGGGAGACAAGGAGGGAGGATTCTTGGGCTGGCTGGAGCTAAGGAGCAGACCCAGGTGAATGACAGTGCTCAACAGAGCTGTCACCTAAGTTATGTAGGTTGTGAAGAGCTGAAGAAGGCACCCCTCTGGCCTGAGGCTCTGGCGAGGAGGAGCATCTAACTCAGATGTCCTATGAACTGGGGCAGGTATCTTCACCACACAAACCTCTGACTTTATCCACAAAAGGAAGCCCAGGATTTTCATTCATGACTGCCCTGGCTGTTAGCCTGGTCCCTCCATGACCACAAAGCTGTTTCTCTGTTCCCCACGCCAGAGGAGTGACGCGTCCTGGGTGTCTAGAGAAGTCGGTTCTTAGATGACCACCAGCGGGCGCCCCAGCTCCGAAATGCTGCAATGACCGCTAGCTAGGGCACCTGACTGTTGGCTTATAGGAGGGATGGTATTGAGGTTCACCAGAGGAATTCAGATGGGGGTGGAGGAAAAGGGGGTCTTTTGCCTCCAGCTCAGGAAGATTATATTCTCTCATAATGATGTTTATACTCCTCTTGCTCAGCTCCCTCTGCAGGGCTGGGGGAAGGGGAAAAAAAACCCTCTGGCCTCCCACCTCCTACATACATGTGAGGGAACTTTCCCCAACTGTGCTGGGCAGAGCCTGGGTGGGCTGCGCCACCAAGTCTGAGGCCAGCCACAAAGTCTCTTCAAGACTCCCCTCCTCTGTCCACTCCCACTCCAGTGACTAATAAATCAGAGCCTGTCATCCCATAATCAGCTCAGCCTCCCCCGAGAAAGTGAAGGAGCCTTTCATTTTCTTCCAGACCTTCCCCTTCCCCTCTTAGCCACCCCCCTCAAGGCAATACCAGGCATTTGGCTTCTTGATTTAACATACAATTATGGGGGGGTGTCCCCCATCTCTCTTGCTGGTCACATGGGCACAAATATGACCAAAGGGGCCAGATTAAGTGAGCCAGAGACAGGCCTAGGTGTCACAGGCCTCAGCATGCCGCTCTCCACCAGGAGAGTCTGCAGCCGTGCTCCCGCCCATCAAAACATTATTCTACACCCAGAAACAGACAAGCACCACTCCTCCAGGGATCAGAGAATTACACTGCTGGGCAGCAGGAACCCCAAGTTCCCTCCTGGGAAGAGTGGCACCAGAAGAGGGAAGCCTCACTCAGAGGTAAGAAAGTTCAGTCCTCTCCACGAGGACTCAATTCTAACAAAAACTGAAAAATCAGGGAGGGCTTTCCAGAAGCCATGTAAGAGACTACAAATTGGAGGGGGTGAAAGCTAATCATGCCAAACCTGGAGTGGCTCTCCCCACGACTCAGGACTCACTCCCACCCTATCTTCCTCTTCCCCTGCTAAGGACCCCCAGCAGGGCTGAAGGACCCCGCCCCAGCATCAGTTCCTTGACCAACTGTTCCCCTTTGCCAGGATGCACACAGAGGCTGTCAGAGCTGTGAAGGGAACTTTATTCACCAGGAACTGGGCCAGACTGACCCATCAGGGAGTCCATGTCCCCAGGTCCTGGCCCCTTTTGTTTGGACCCTAGTGAAATGGGCACGGTCTGCCCTCTCCACTGCTGGAGAGACAAACAGAAAGGGAATGCCATTTTTCTCTGTGATGTGGGGAGTGAAAGGGGTGTAAGTAGAAATCTGGTTATCCCTCCTGAGGCTCCCATTTGTACTGGAGAGCCAGAGGGTACATGGTCCCAACGTCAAGCACAGGCCCCTCCCCACTCCACCCACACCCCCTCACCCCAGGGAAAACTCTTGATCCCAGCTGTTGTACAGGTTGGGAGAGAGGCTCATAAGATCAGGCAGAGTGGTAGTTCTAAGGGCACCTGAGAGATCCTACCCGCCAAGTCTACCAGGGCACAGGGGCTCCACTTAAAACAAAGGTTCAAGGTCATCCCAAAGCCCATGAGTTGCCAAAACACCCAAATGACTCTGATGTGTGGTGGCTGCAAAAGCTGGGAAGGAAGTGAGAAGGAGCCAGGGAGAGGCCCTGCAAATCCCCAACAGAAAAACTAGAAGCAGAGAGGGGGTGCCCCAGAGGCTGGCGTCTGGAGGGGGGCCCTGGCAGGTTGAAGGAGAGTCCACAGTGAACAGTCTCAGGGCCTTGCATAGTGACACACTCACCACCCTTGGCATCACAGGGCTCCAGAGGGTAAGAAGCTGTTTCCTTGCCCCCACTCAGGTCAATATTCTTCCCGGGTATCCCATCTCAATGTCCCGGATGTATGGCTTGGAGGTGGCCTGACAGTCATGGGGCAGGAAAGGATTCAGTCCAGGACCTGGAGAGCAGGTGTTAATGCTGTCCTAGTACAGGTGGCTGTGGGGAGCGTAGAGGGCTGGGCAGGCAGGAAGGGAATCTTCAGAGGTAGACATTGAGCGTCTGCAGGATGCTCCTGCGGCAGAGTGGGCAGTTGCGGTGGTAGATGGGGTGGCGCATCAGGATTTCCGTGCAGGCCTGGCACAGGCATAGGTGCCTACAGGGTAAAAGCAGCACCGTCTTGCTCTGGTCCTGGCAGATGACACACTTTTTCCGCTCTTCTTGCTCCTTCAGCAACTTCCATGGGTCTTGTCCAGGGGTAGGCTCCTCCTCATTTAAACTCTCCCGACCACGGGAAGATGTTGTTCTGGCCATCCTGATCTCCTCCTCTCCTGTCTCCAATCCTGGCATCACCTCTGGAAGAGTGTCCTGTCGCCAGGTCCTGGCAGAAGGCACCCTTCTAGGCCCACCCTGGGGAGCCCCAGGTGCAGGTACCCCTGTCCAGTTTTGCCAACTTGCCAGCTGCAGGCTGCGGCTCCAGACTCGACGCCAGGCCTCCAAGTCCAGTGCCAGACGAGACAGTCGCACAACATCCTCTCGGAGCCGATGGTAAGATGGTCCAGCATAGAGCTGACCAAATGCCCGGGTGGCTAGCCTCAGGGTGAGGTCTGGGTGCAACACAGACACTGTCACCAACAGCACACAGGCCAGCAGCACCAGGCCAGTGAGATTGACAAGCACAAAGCTGGCTAGGAGGCGGGCAGCTGAGGCCAGGAGCTCCAGAGCCAGCTGGCAGGGGGTCCAAAGGAGGATGGCCATGGCCACAGCACTGCTGGAAATGTGTGCTAGGAAGGCAGCCACCACATCTGTCATTCTCCACAGTGGCCCCATCACTGCATCCCACAGGACCAGCACCAGGGAGAAGAGGTTCTGAGTGCCAATGAGACAGATGTTGACCAGGCTGTTGATTACATAGGCCACCAGACTCATGGCAATGGCACAAATGTCACAGGCCTGCCGCAGCAAAGCATGGCCACTGGAGACCACATTGAAGACTCCCCGGTGCAGTATCTCCCGGCCCCGCAGAGCCCCATGAGAGGCCAAGTGTCCCAGGAGCTTTAGGCTCTCCAGGCCAGAGCAGCAGCTGTATAGCAGGGTACACAAGGCTTGCAATCCCCCAAAGGTGAACCGGACCAAGGCTTCAATCAAGGCCAACAATGAAAGAAGGACTCCGCGGCCCAAGTGCAGCAGACTAGTCAGTACCGTGTGTGGCAGGTTGTAGATGAAGGCCAGGAGCCAGGCCAGGGTAGCCAGCAGGGAGGACACCAGCAGGAAGTTGAGATCCAACACCAAGGTCAGCACGTCCAGCACCAGGCCGACCCCATTCACTACCAGGTATACAGCCTCCATGATAGGGCTATGGAGGTTAGTCCAAAAGAAGTCTAGCTCCGGGTTAAGAGGTGTATCAAGGTTGTCAATATCTTGGGGAGTCGGGGATTGATTTGGAATGGAAGTGAACAGTCTCTGACCCTGGGACTCTGAGGAAGAAGAACGTTGGAGGGAAATTACGGTCTCAGTGGAGATAAAGGGGGCCAGGTGCCCGTCCAAGAGTCCCGGTTTTCAAGGCGAGCTGTTTAGGAGGGAGGAGGTCAAACATCTCTGAACTGGAGGTGCGCGCGGGATGGAGAGACCTCAGGTTTGGAGACCAGGTGGTGGCGTACCACGGCCAGGCAATGGGTCTGGCCCGGAGAAGACCGGGAACTGGTGGTTTCGGGCCGGGGCCGGGTGGGGGCAGCGCAGGCTGGGCGCGGGCTCGCGGTCCAGCTATGCAGACGCCCGGTCCCCGCCCGGCCCCCGTCCTCTAGGCTCGCGGGCCTTTGCGCCCAAAGGCAGTAGGAAAAATAATCAGCCGCAGCGAACGCCAGACGCGGCCTTCACTCCGCTGGGCGCCGCCATCTTGAGTGCGAAGGGGTGGGGCAAGAGGCGTAACAAGGTGGGCGGGGTGATAAATTCCGACCAATCGGTGAGGACGAACCTCAGGCGATGTCGAGCAGTCATTGGTCTGTTTGAACGGCGCCCAACTATTTACCTCCCAAAGAGAGTGACAGAGACTGATTGGAAATCCCCGCCCCTCTAAAGCGGCGATTGGTCAGCTGACAGACAGAGGCGGACTCTATCTACCGTTCCCGCCCCCTAAAGGAACAGGACTTTTGAATGGCGCTAAATAAGGGCCCTATTCTTGGTTCAGTACCGGCTGGGAGCCTATGCCTCTGAGCTGGACTCTGGGATTGTGCCGCCCTGGCAACTTCATAAAACTCGCTGCTTGGTCTTCCTTCTACTAATTCATTTATTTATTATTGGATGCCCTACCAAAAATGTTTAAGAAGGTGCCAGTTCTCAAGCAGTTCACAAGGGAAAACAGATTGTTACGGGGAATTTCCAAACTGTTTCCTCATTCTCCGTCAGATTTTCTGAGCATCCTCAGGAGATTACTTCTTTGTACCTAAAAAAAAAAAAGACACAGGACGGAAAGCGCTCACTCTCCTAAGAGTGTTCATTTTTCACTTAAACACTAGTTAAATGTCTGGCAGTTCCCTGTTCCTTGAGAAGTTAGGTTTCTCGTTAATATTCAAATAACTAAACTGTATTTGAGACCTCATCCCAAACTGGAAGGACTGTTCTCTACTAAAGCCAAAGATACTTGCTCATCTTATCCTTCTCCTGGGGACCATTGCTTTAATTTCATGCTTATAGTGAACTCTTGATCTTCACTTTGGCCTGGATTATTGAAAATCTCGGTCCCCTCTCACTTCCCCCGGAACACAGCCTGAATTCATACCCCCAAGCAACCATTGATGTAAAGCTCAAGTATATAGAACACTTTTATTGAGATATTAGGGTCCCTGTAGGGCTTCTACTATAGCAGGGTAAGGATTGCAGTTTCTAAAATTCCTCTGGAATTTCCCCAGTCTCCCTCCCACTACTGTAAGGCCAACTTAATATTTTCTTTTCTTTTTTTTATTCATACATACAAGAACTGGGGTGTAGGCCAGAGGTGCAGGGGGTAAGAGGATTCACTTGAGACAGAGTGGGGAGCAGGACAGATGGATCTATTGAAATACACTGAAGGGAGCAGAAGTAGAAAAGGAGAGGTCTGCTGAGCCATATGGGTCACCTCCCTGGCTGGCTGTATCTCCACATGCTCCCACCATTTTGTGTTTTCAGTGTTTTGGATTTTATCCACTTTAACAGGTATATAGTAGTATCTTACTATTGTTTTAATTGGCAATTCCCCAATAACAAATCAGGTTAACATCTTTTCATGAAGTTATTTGCCATCTGTCTGTCCTCTTTGGGAAGGTATCTGTTCAGGTCTTTGATTCGTTTTATATTAGGTTGTTTTCTTGTTGAGTTTCAAGAGTTCTTCATTTTAGATAACAGTTCTTAATCAGATATGTATTTTGCAAATTTTTCTTCCACTCTGTCTTGTCTTTTCAGTCTCCATTAAACAGTGTCTTTCACAGAACAGAAGTTTTTAACTTTAAGGAAGTCCAGTTTATCAACTTCTTCACTTATGGAATACGCCAGAAAGTCTCTGCCAAATGCAGTCGGATTTTCTCCTATGTTATCTGGAAGTTTTACAGCTTTGCATTCTACACTTAGGTCTATGATATTGCATTAACTTTTGTGAAACACATAAGGTCCATGTCTAATTCTTTAGTATATGAAAACTCAGTAGTTGTTTTACTTTTAAGAGAATTAAGTTCCTTAATTTTTTTTTTTTAAGATTTATTTATTTGTGCATACAGAACTGGGGCTCAGGGGTGGCGAGAGGCTTCACCAGAGACAGAGTGGGGAACAGAACAGGCAGATCGACGAAGTACCTTGCTGAGGGGAGCAGCGGGTGGGTCAGGAGAGGTCTGCCTCACCATGTGGATCTCCTCCGTGGCAGGCGGGGATCGAACTCATGCGGAAGTGGCTTAAGTTTCTTTGTGCTGTGCTTTAACCCGCTGCGTCACCTAGTAGGGCCTATACTTCAGTTCTTTTAAGTTTTGAGAAATGTCAGCTGTATGTACTATTCTATTATCCTATTAAGAGATGAAGCTTGATTATTATAAGATGCAACATTGCAATGGGGCTTGTAGAAATTGTTTCTGTTTGTGGTGTTCATGGTTAATAGAGGTTTAATTCATATTCCTTTCACCAGTGTTACTGGTGCATTGTCATCTTAAGATTTATTTTTATCATGAGTGTGCTTAACAAGATTAAAATACCTTGTTTGCATTTTAAAATTGTATTGGTTTTTCTCCCATGACTGCCTTTTCTTTTGTTTTTTTTTTTTAACTTTCTGTTGATAGTATTACTTTGTGCTCTGGTTTTGGGGGTATGTGTTATTTTTCCATATTTCACTGCTTCTTAACCTATATTCTTATTCTCTAAAATGTAATTTTTATGACTTCTATACACTCGATCCATGAGCGTAAATGCCACCTCTGACATACAAGCTAATTTGGATTTGTCCATTTTAGATCACATTGTTAATGAGACATATAAACAGAAATATTCATTACAGTTGAAAACTTTGTGAACATGTTTATTGAAACAGGTGACATATGTCAGAAACACATCTTCTGAGCAAGAAGAAGTAGTGGAAGCATTAAGAGAAGAAATAAGAATGATGAGCCATCTGAATCATCCAAACATCATTAGGATGTTGGGAGCCACATGTGAGAAGAGCAATTATAATCTCTTCATTGAATGGATGGCAGGTGTGTTCAATCAAATAATAGCACATGGGTTTAACTTACCAACTGAAGATAAGAAAAGCAAATTGAAAGTTTTTATTAAATATCTTGGGTTTCTAAATGCTAATCACCCCTAACATAGTAGTATAAACTGTAGCATAGTATACACTATATAGTGTGTGTGTGTGTACACATGCTATACTATGTACTACACAGTATATTGTACATGTATACATACACACAGTATATATACAGTATACCATACACTTTTAAGCTTTTTTTTTTTTTAAGATTTATTTATTTATTCATACAGAACTGGGGTATAGGCCAGAGATGTGGAAGGTGAGAGGATTCACCAGAGACAGAGTGGGGAGCAGAACAGACAGATGATCAAAGTACACTGAGGGGAGCAGCGGGTGGGTCAGGAGAGGTCTGCCTCGCCATGTGGATCTCCTCCATGGCAGGTGGGGATCAAACTCATGCAGAAGTGGCTTAAGCT
>NW_004567126.1:19048767-19060673 GCF_000260355.1 Condylura cristata
CTGCCACGCCATGTGGTCACCTCCAGGGCAGGTGGGAATCGAACTCATGCAGAAGTGGCTTTAGATTCTCAGTGCTGTGCTTTAACCTGCTGCACCACCAGGGAGGGCCAAGTTCCTTAATTTTTAAAGTACTTTATAAATCTCAAGATTGCATTCTATCAAACTATAAGGAAACTAAGTTTAACAATATACTCTGTTGGCAAGGCTCTGGGGGAAACAGGAACTCTCATGCATTGATGATAAGAAAGCAAAACATTACTGTTCAATAGAGGGGCCCTGTATCTATAATATCAACAAGATCTACACATGCATTATTACAAAGTCATTAAGACAGTGTGGTGTGGCATAAAAACAAACATTCAAATAGAGTAATGAATAGAACAGAGAACTCAAAATAAGCTCTCATACATATATGAATAGTAAATGATCTTCAACTTGGATGCCAAACTACTGAAAGAGGAAACATTTCTACAACAAGTAGTGTGGGGGAAACTGGATATCAATATGGGAAAGCATTTAGACTCTAATGCCATATGTAAAAATTAACTCAAGCTGGAATAAGACCAAAACTATAAAATTCCCGTAAGAAGAAACCATAGAAGGAAAGCTATATGGTACTGAATTTGGCAATGACTTGGAGATGACACCAAAAAGCACAAGATAAAAGACAAACGATGTATCAAGTTGGTATGCTTGTGCATTGAGTGAAACAACCAACAGAATGGGGGGTGGACTTCCTCAGAGAGGCAGTATTTGCAGTGGTATAGCTAATAAAGTTTGGCATCTGGAATGTACACAGAGTGCTTACAACTCAACAGCACAAAATCAGATAGTGCAAGTGGAGTAAGAGTTGGGGGCTTGAGTGGACATTTCTTCCAAGATGACTTTTGACCACTGAGTCAGGGAGAAAGTGAGGGAAAGTCAGGGAGGTGCTGGTAGGGCCAATGTGGATGTCACCTTGTGCTCAATGGGGCAGCTATTATCAAGGAAACAGAAAACTGCCCTGTTAGTGTGGATGTAGAGAAGGGGGGCCCTCATGCACTGTAGATGAGAATGTGGGGGGTGGTGCAGCCACAAGGAAAACAGTGTGGGATTCCCCCAAACCCCCTAGGATCCCCCAGAGGCCTCCTTGGTGGTCTAGGGATTAAGTCTCAACACTGTCACTGCTACTGCTTAAATTCAATCCTGCCAGGGACCTCATCCTCAAATGGCGCACACACCTCTCCTGTCTCCCCGCTGCACCCCTCACCAGTGCATTTCAGTAGATCTGCCTGTTTTGCTCCCCACTCTGTCTCTGATCCTGTCACTCTCCACATTTCTGGCCTACACCCCCATTCTTCTACAAGTAAATATATTGCTTTTAAAAATACATAAATAGGTTCCTCCCTGGTGGTACAAAGGGTTAGGGCACAGCACTATGAAGCTATCACAGCCACTGCAGCATGAATTCCATCCCCGGCCAGGGAACTGACCCACACAGCATGGTAGGCCTTTCCTGATCCGCCCACTGCTCCCCTCAGCAGTGTACTTTATGGATCTGCCTGTTCTGCTCCCCACTCTGTCTGTGGTGAATTCTTTCATCTCCCGCACCTCTGGCCTGTACCCCAGTTCTGTATGCATAGATAAATAAATATTTAAAAAAATACATAAGTAGTGGCCCTCCCTTGTGACACAACAGGTTAAAGCACAGCACCATGAAGCTATCTGCAGCCACTGCAACACAAGTTCAATCCCCAGCCAGGGAGTGACCCACATGGTACAGCAGACCTCTCCTGACCTGCCTACTGCTTCCCTCAGCGATGTTTTTCAATACATCTACCTGTTCTGCTCCCCATTCTGTCTCTGGTGAATCCTCTCACCTCCCACATCTCTAACCTGTACCCCAGTTCTTTTATGCATAAATAAATAAACCTTTTGAAAAAATACAGAAAAAGTAGAACTGCCATGTGACTCAGCAGTCCCACTTCTGGGTGTACATCCAAAAGAATTGAAAGCAGAGTCTTGAAAGAGCTATCACATGCCATGGTCATAGCATCACTTTCCCTATAGCCAAGCCATGGAAGCAACCCAAGTGTCCATTGACATATACACAGATTAACAAAATGTTGTGTTTTCATACAATGGAATATTAGTCAGCCATATAAATGATACCTGCTACTATATGGATAAAACTGAAAACATGCTAAGTGAAAGAAGCCAGTTACAAAAAAGACAAATATTGTATGATTCAAATTCATAGAAACAGGAAGTAGAATGGAAGTTCCTATGGGGCTGGAGAAAGGGAAAATTTTCATTTTGCAGGTACAGAATATTATTTTTATAAGATAAAAAATTGTTGAAATTTGTTTCACAAGAATGTAAATATACTTAACACTACTGAACTATACATTTAAAAATGGTTAAGGTAGCAAATTTTATGTTATGTAGTCTTTCTACCACAATGTAAAAGATAACAGAAAATCTTAAAACTACATATACATCACCCTTTGACACAGTAATCTTCTTCCTGGAATTTACTGTTAAGACACTTACAGCAAAAGGAAATGGTTACACTCTTTGTAATTGCAAAATACTGAAAATAATCTAAAAGTCCAAACATGATAGATCTATGATGGATAAATCCAATAAAGTACCATGCAGTGATTTTGAAAATTAAAAAAGGAATAAAAAATATCCCTGTAATACAGGGTGATTTCCCATCCACATGGTTAACTGGGAGGAAAAGTGCCATAAATATAAAGCATGGTAACTTTCGTGTAAAAAAAGTAGTAAGAATATATTTATATGTGCGTGCTTATTTTTTCAAAAATAAAAACACAGGAAGGTTAAAGGAGAACAATAATACAATCACCTACAAGGGGTGGGGTGGGGTGGGGTGGGGGTGGGTGGCAGGGGTGGCTGCTCATTTGGGCGTAATCCTGACTTCTGGAAGCATGCTAAGACATTACACATTTTAAAATTGAGTTAAGTAAACCAAAATGAGGGGGGAAAACAAAACTGAATGAAAACAGAAATAAATGAAACCAACTGTATTAACCAACATGCAATCACATAACACCAAAAGGAGGGAAATGAAAACAAACAATATTCCCTTAGCCCTGGGGGAAGGAAAAACCTCTGGAATTGTTTTTATTAGTTTGGCTTTTCATAGTGGTATGGGTGTAGCAATTCTGAACTACTGCTGGGAGCCAGAGTTCTTTTTTTGGGAGAAGGGAGACACAAATAATATGGGGTACAGGAAGGTGAGGTAGAACCCCAAAGAGTTGGACCGTAACTGGGTATTACCGGTATGAACTCTTTCTAACAGAGATGTTAGCTATATTAAATATGTAAATATATACTGTATATATTACTATGTATAAACATGTGTGAAAGTATATATTACATATATGAACATAAATGATACATACACCTTTTCCTCAGCTCTGTCCACTGAAAGGAGCTAGAAATAATGTACCCCAATTGTGATGAGCATATCTAATACCAGGTCTTAGTTTCTGTTTTTTAAAGATTTATTTATTTATGCATAGAAGAACTAGGGTGTAGGCCAGAGGTTTGGGGAACATAAGAGGATTCACCAGAGACAGAATGGGGAGCAGAACAGGCAGATCTACTGAAATACGGAGGGGAGCAACAGGCAACACAGG
The DNA here is from genome assembly GCF_000260355.1 of Condylura cristata. Lineage (NCBI taxonomy): Eukaryota > Metazoa > Chordata > Mammalia > Eulipotyphla > Talpidae > Condylura > Condylura cristata. The sequence goes on from NW_004567126.1 coordinate 19,052,415, forward strand.
AGAGGTCTGCTGTGCCAGTGGGTCAGCTGGGAATCGAATGAGGCTTTAGTGGTGATAGCACTGAGCCTTAACCCGTAGGCCACCAGGGAGGCCCCCCAGATATTAGTTTCAAACTACCAGTCCCCACTCAAAGGTGCCAGAATTCCTTGGGAAAATGGTTGATTCCACAGCAAGATCAGAGAAGGCCTGACACTGGTGACTGGAAAGAGCATGGTGTGTCCCAACACTTACCCTTTCTTACACAAAGGTGCATTCTGTGTAGCACTGTCTGCCTAGTTTTTTAATTCGAAAGTATAATCTGGCCATCACTCTGTAGCAGCACACAGAGATGATCCTTATTCTCTTAACCACCGTGCAGTCCTCCACTGTGTAACGTTTGTTCAGGATGGTTTGGGGCACTCAACAAATGTGTATCCCGCCTCAAACTGGATTTGGAAGAAGGAGAGGATGCCCGGAGGGTCTCCTCCCTTGGGTGACCAAGGGAATGTTTCCCCCACGCTGATGTCTCATGCTACCGTGCTGAGCCTAGGATCAGAGACACCAGCTCACTGAAAGTAAAACTAAGGCCACATCTGTGTAGGGCAGCCTCCCCGGAGGGGCTGGGTGCTTCCAACCTCAGGCACCCGAGGGAGAACACAAACTTGACACAGGAAACAGGACCTTAGAAAGTGGGACCTTCGTTTCTGTCCCGCTGGGGCCTTAGTGATGATGGATCTGAACTGGTTTATGGCTGTTCCTCTGCTTAAAACCAGTCACCCTGAACCTGATACCATGATTTACAGTCCTCTGCAATCTAGTTTCTCCCTCTCTAATATCATTTCTCCCTTGCAGGCCACTAACCAGCTGTGCTAGTTATACTGAAACAGCACAGGGCAACCCCACTCACCTGGTTATCCACCACCAGGCCTTAATATGAAGTTAGGGATCAACTCTGCCAGGAAGCCTTTCTTGCCTGCACACTTGCACCTCCACACTTGGCATGCTGTATTTTAATTGTCTTTGCCTGTCTCTTTTCTTAGAGTTCAAGTTTCTCAAGCACAGGAACCTTGTCTTAGTTATCATCCTGTCTCCATCCCCCAACTTAGTACCTGCCCTCCATGTCCTTCAGAGTTAGAGGACAGAGAGGGGACCCGCAGCAATGCCCTTTTCCTCCACCTCGAACCTTCTCCATCCACATGTCACCTCTATTTTTACTGCAGTGCGGTCATCATTCAGGAGGAATCGAAATGAGACCCAAAGAGTCTGGTTTCTCCAGCTCATCAATTCTGTTTTTCATTTCCCCCATCCTCCATAAGAGGAGGAAACAATTCAAACTAGGGGCGCTAGGGGGTGCTCTCAGGCAAAGAAGAATTAGAGAAATCACTGTAGACCCAAAGACCAATTTCATCGTAGCGTTTTACCAGGGCCTGAGACCCACGGTGGCTCCCCATTTCACCTTAACCTCCAAGAGCCTCCTCCACAACCTCACTCCATCTCATTTGCCCTGGCTCCTCTTGTCTGCACCCTCTACCTGCTTGAATCCCTACGTAGCCAGGTAACACTGCTGGGCACCAGCTGTTTGCATAAGGAAGGTGTCAGAGGTGCTAAGGGTAGTCAAAGAACTCAAAGCAATCCAAGCAAACATATAACAAAGATGAAAGTGATGGATTTGCTACGTGTGTGTGTGTGTGTGTGTGTGTTTCATAGAAGAACTGGGGTGTAGACCAGAGTTAGGGAGGATGAGAAGATTCACCAGAGACAGAGTGGGGAGCAGAATAGGTGGATTTACTCACAGCCAGTGCAGCATGAGTTCAATCCCCAGCCAGGGAGGTGATGCACACGGTGCAGCAGACCTCTCCTGACCGGCCCACTGCTCCTCTCAGCACTGTATTTCAGTCTATCTGCCTGTTCTGCTCCCCACTCTGTCTCTGGTGAGTCCTCTCATCCCTAGCCCGCACCTCTGGCCTGAACCCCAGTTCATATATGCATAAATAAATAAATGTTTTTAAAAAGAATAGGCAGATTTACTGAAATACACTGCTGAGGGGAGCAGTGGGAGAGACAGGAGGTCTGCTGTGCCTTCTATGGGTCAGCTCCCTGGCTGGGGATCAAGCTCATGCATTAGTGGTGACGGCATTGAGACTTAACTCCTAGGTCACCAGGGAAGCCCCAAATATAATTTTGAGCACGTCCTCTAGCCCCCTTCCCTCAGCCAAAGGGTTCCCCCCAAAATCTTCGTATATGGGAATCCTGTGGTAGTTGCTACATGTATTTCTTTCTTCTGCCTCATCCCTCTTTGCTTGTTCTGCCTGGAATGATCAGTCCTCACTCATGCCTCCCAGGAAGCCTCCACACTTCCCAAATGATCTCCTTGGCTGGTAGAGGCCGGATAGCCACACGGTGCTCCCTTTTCTGGGTCCCTGTTGTCCCTCCTACTTAGACCACATAATTCAGTGGCAGTCAAGTACTGCTTTCATGCTCATCCTGTGCTTGCTTGATTCAGCTCTCAGGTACTGGAAGTATGGTGCTCAGGTGTTGGAATTAATTACATCTTGGCTCAAATGGCAGTTCCTTGGGGTGATGAAAAGATTGTAACTAGACAGTGGTGAAGGTTGCAAGACATTATGAATGCACTTAATGCCATGGGATTGTGCACTTAACATGGCTAAAAGGGTAGTTTCACCTTCTGTGTATTTTACCCCAATTTTTTAAAAATGTGGTTCCATCACTCACTCACTAGCTGTGTGACTTCAGATCATGTGATTCTTTGTGCTGGTTTCCTCAAGGTTTTGTTATAAAGGTCAAGGTAAATATTGGTGATGAGAGTGAGCCTTCAGTGACATGTTCAGGTTGTAAAGCATGACACAAATGTGAGACAGGAGCGGCTTCTTCCTTATCCTGCCATGCCCAGCACTGGTTAGGTCACCTGGCCAAGTTAATTAAGTGGCAGGACTACATCAAAGCCGCCAGTTCCTTTGTGAGTCTCCCAGACAAGCACAAGCCGCTGTCACAGGGATGCCAAGAGCAGATGCAACACAGAGCAGGGCCCTGTTCTCACTTGGTCTGACCTATCCAGTGCTTTCTTCTGACTCCAAATCCTGTTCATTTCAAGTTCCCCTAAAGCCCTCGCCCCTGGGGCGTGGGTCAGCGACTCTTTCCTCCAACCTCTGTCTGCCTCTCCAAGATCAGCCTTGGCAATGACAGTGGGGATACCAGGGCAGGCCAGCGCAGAGTAAACAGGGTTCCTGGCCTTCAGGACCCCTCCTGGGTCACTCTAAGCTTCAATGGGAAAGGAAAACAAAATTCAGAAGTGACTTTGTGAGGAGAGTAAGGAGACCCAGAGGCTGGCATTCCTGGGTATCCTTCCCACAGGCTTTGCTCCTGCAGACTAACCAGCCTTTCCACAGGGAAAACTCAAAGTCAAGTTGAAATAGCTTTCGGGGACATTTCTCCCCTTGGGCGGTGGTATTTTGGGGAGCGGATGTGAACATCCCTGAGGGGGAGAGGTGTAAGCTCCCAGCATCCTGCTCCACCCCCTCCCCCGCCCAAGCCCCAAACTCCATTCTCCAAATTTAGTGTGGGAGGAGGAAGGGGGAAGGGATTTAGGCTTTCTGAGACCAGAGAACTGAGGCCCAGGATTGGGGGCAAGAGCCCCCAAAATACAGCCGACAGGAAGAGGTCCTTTAGACGTAGAGGGAGACCCAAAAGCCTCCATCCCTGTCTGTATACTGAAAAGCTGGCTAGAGGGTCCCCTTCTCCCTAGACGAGGTCACAGGCCACACGGAAAGCAGCCCCCCAGGGCCTCCCTCTGAGCTTCGGCTCAAGCCCAGCCCGCAGCCCCCACCACCAAGCACCTCCTCTTCCCACTTTGTGAAGGGGAGAGCCGGCAGACTGAATCACAGCTGTCAGTCAAAGCTAAGAAAGGCTAGGACACCGGACTGGGGCTTCCGGAGGCCCCAGGGCCCCGCCCCAAGCCTGCTCAGCCCCCAGTGGCCTGAGCATTTATGGCAATGTTTGGGTTGGGGCTGGGCCGGATGCCCCGCCTCCCCGCCGCCTCCCACGGCGGGAGAGCTGGGGCTCCCGGGAACATAGGGGAGCCTGGCGCCTGGTCGGCATCCTGGGCTGAGGTCCTGGGTGCCCGAGGCCTGAGGTCACACCGGAGGGCTGCTCACGTGATCAGGCCCAGGAGAGGGAGTCCGAGTGGACAGCACCGGCAGTCCCGGGTCTCGGTGCGCTGCAGGGCTGGACTAGGATGGGAGCGCTGGAACCCCCTTCCCAGCGTCCCCTCTCACACAGGGCTGCCCCCTGTGGCTTAAGGGTCCCTAGTCCCCAGGAAGAACCCTGTGCATCCACATCCTCTTTCTCTCTCCCCCTACTCCCTGGCAGGGAAGGGGCTGAGTGGAGCGGCCAGCAGCTCCCTGGGGAGTCGCTGGAATGCTGGGAGCCTGGGAACAGACACCGCCTTCCCTGGGAAAGTAAGGCTGTGGTGAATCCCACCCGCAGCCCCCTCCCCAGGATGAGCCACCGGATGCCAGACACCCCAGTTCCGCAACAGGGGGCTTTGTGAGGGTAGAAAACCCCAGTCCAAGCCCCAGGCTGGCGCGACCCCAGAGTTCAGTAGGGCAGCTGTGACGAAGACACCTCCTCCCCCGCCCTGGCTGGGCCGGCATAATTCTCCCCATTGTGCCAATCCCCCCTCCCCCACACCCCTTCTCTAGACCCCAGTACAATAGGGCCTTTGGCGCCTCCAGCACTCTGGGTGGAGATGAACTCACTCATGGTTTTTCCAAGTTTAAAAATAGCCCCTCCCAACCTCCCCCCAAATCAACCTCCTATTCCGTGCAGTTTCCGGGGCGCACCTCCATCCAGGCTGACCTGTCCCCTTCCTTCCTCTTGCCCTGGGTCAGGTATGAAGGACATGATGACACAGGGCTTGCAGGATAGGGGCTGCTTCCCCCCATTCAACTTCTTCCCCCACACCTTCCACACAGCCCCCCAGTATCCTGTTTCCTGGCCTGATAATATCCTCAGCAATCACTGCCCCTCACCCTCCTCCCACCCTGGTTTTCACACCCTCAGTCCAGTCCTCATTCTGGACCCTCATTCTGGAAAAATTCTCCTAACTCACCTCTGAAGAACCAGACTGAACTCTATATACTGGCCAGGCCAGGGGTTCCCCAACCTGTCTCATTGCCAAGATTGCCTGGCCACCCCCTCCACCCCCAACTCCTTTTCAATGCAGCTGCAAACATGTCTTTATCAGCTTCCTTCCTCAGTCCAGCCCGCCCTCCTCACATCCTCCTGGTCAAGCCCCTTTGACAAGAAGGCGGGGGAGGGAGGCATTGTGCCCACTGTGCTAGGGCCTAGAGAGGACAGTGCTCAGATTTCACCCCAGTGAGCCTCTGGATACTGGCCAGTCCACTTCACTTCTCCTTACTCCTTACTTGACACAAAAGTCCCACCCACACTGGAGGCCATAGCTGAGGGTCCTGGATGGTGGCCACCACCCCACCAGACCAGTCTCTCCCTATGGTCAGACCTGGGCCTGGAAGACACAAGGAGGGCAGTCCATACCCGGTCTCCCATGTCTGAGTAGCCTGGGTCTACCATGAGATAGAAGGGACCAGCAGTCCGAACTCTTCCTTCTGGCAAGAAATAAAGCAAAGAATCAGGGCTCAAGCCTGGGATCTCTTCTTCTGGTGTCAGCCTCCACCTGGAAAAGTGCTTCCAACCCAGTCCTCGCACCACAGTTGGCTGATGGAAGGCCACTGCAGCCACCTTCTTCTCCCTTCTACTGTGTGGCCCTAGCGGGCAGGCAGCAGTGTTGAGAGCAGCACAGGAAAAGACAGCTCAAAATCCAAGGAGTGAGAGAGACCGAGATACCAAGAGGGCCTTACAACTGTGGCCATACAGCCCTCCCCTCACTCCCAGACTCACATTTATTTGGTATCAGAAAGTTAGGAGAAGGTGGACAAGTCCATGGAGGAATGTGTGAGGGAATATGGGTGGTGGGGATGTGGATTGTGGGTGCACAAGCTAGGAGTGTGAATAGGTGCTGTTGCCTGGGGGGCTCCATTGTTGCTACAGATCAAAGATCAAAACATCCTATCTCTAGTTCCTATTTGCACTTAACTTCCTGCCAAGGTGGCCTAGCTGGTGATGCTAACCTGGCCATAATGTCTGCAATCTATTTTCAGCAGAAATTCTCCTACCTAGACTTTTGTCCTGGTGAGAGCCCCCTCCCCCACCAGAATCTACACCTTAGCTTGACCAGCAGCAACTATGGGTACCAAGGCTACATCCTGAGAACAAGGGGAGCTAGAGAATCCACACCACTGGACCTCAATTCTCTCTCTGAAAGTTCTTCCTCTGCCACTTTCTTTCCCACACTGCTGAACCTCCTCTGGCACCTTAGAGGAGCTGGAGAGCCGGTCCCCTCCACTTCTGGTCCCAGTCCTCTGGCTTTCACCCCATTTCTTCTTTCCTCCGGTTTCCAGTCCCCTCTGAATCTTCTCCAAGGTCCTGACCTCTCTTTGGAAGTCCAAAGTGCCCCCCTCCTTAACCCATCCCAAAGCTGTTGCCTCCAGCCCTCTACCACCCCCAGATTGCCCCAAGCTGCAGCTTCCTTAAAGGACTGCCTTTGTGCTTGCTTGGTGGGGCCTTTCTGGGAAGGGATGTCAGCCCCAGCTAACCTCATTTCCCCTTTACTGCAGAGGCAGAGTTCCTCCGCTCCTACCTGATTTCTCTCCTCAGGGCGGAAGAATCCGAAACGACTGTCCTTGGTGGTTAGCTGGCTTTGATTTCAGGGGCCAGAGAGAGGCGAATTATTAGTTAATGGTGTTAAGTGAAGGGAAGGAGTGGGTGCTGGGAAACAGCACTCCATGACCAGCTCTGCGCTTGCCAGGGCAAACGGCATCCTTCAGCCATTCCCACTCCTGCCCCTGCAGACAAACAAGCGCATCCCTTCCACTTTGGGCCCTGAGCCAGTCTATACATTCACTCTGGGGGCAGGGGAGCCATGGGCCTCCTCTTCCCCCCGCCCCCAGGCTCCACGCTTAGTTGGCTTGGCATGGCCTCTGGCTGGAGACTAATGGAGAGGGAGGAGGGGATGAGCAAGGCTCTAAAAGATGAGGCTGATGTGGTTGGTTTGCATCCCTGCGTCATCAAAAACGCCATTTTAGAGCGTTCTCTCCAGTCACCTGCCCAGCTCTGGTGTTTGCTGCTGCACCCTGCTCCTCCCCCAACCAGCTGCCCTGCCAGGTGATAGCCTCCACTCCAAATTCTGGGTCCCCGCAGCCCCTCCCTGCCAAATGAGTGTGGGCAGATGTGGACCCCTTTTTCTAGGCCAGAGTGCACAGCCCATCTCTCTCCTCAGAGCCTTAGGCCAAGAGGCCAGAAGACCAGGGTTTGGAAGAAGGGTAGCTGCAGGGCTCCCCATCTTCCTGTATGGCACACCCCACTTGGGCAGAGGCAGGGCTGCCTGAAACACATCTGATTTCTCCTCTGCACACATCCCCCTCACAACTGTGGAGCCACAATCCATAGGGTTGGGGGAGTCACTTAGAGGAGCAGCTGGGGGAGGTTGGAGCTGCTGCAACCTTCCAACCATCAAGAACAGCAACAGGTTTTCAGGGATCAGGTGGGGACCTTGCACTCATTAACTCTTTCTTCCCGCTCTTTTCTTCATTCAGGGGATGGGAAATGAAGAGGGCACAGTTTCTCAAGGTCTAGGCCTGGGCAAGCTGGAAACCTCAGGGACTGAGAATTCTGCCCCCTGCTTCTGATCAAAGACTGATTTGCCAGGAACTTGGGTTTAAAGGGGCCACCCATAAGATACCATCTCCACTCCCCAATACAGGTACCTCTGGGTCAGTGGGAGTCGGGCCCAGGGTTCTTCCCTCAAAGTTGCCAGGACTGGAAGGCTTGGGGGCAGTGCCAGGTCGTTGGCAGCCGCAGTGGTGCAATCATTCTGGGAAGCAATCTTGATGGCCAGGATTTCTCTGTGTCAGGGGTCCCGCGGGCGTGGAGGAGGTTGGAGAAGCCTGAATGGGCGGACACTGAGGACCTTGTGGCTGGTCCCCAGGGCTGCACCAGCTGGTAGAGGATGACAGCTGCTGGTTTTGCCCAGGGCGATCCTGGGCATCCCGGCCAGCTTGTCCCCGCGGCCGCCTCGGTCTGTCAGCCGGGCCCCGAGACACCTGTCACTGCCCCCTCAACCTGCCCGGGCCCGGGGTGGGGAGGCGGGCTCTGGCCCACCTCCTTGCGGCGCGACTCCGCGCA
>NW_004567126.1:19060857-19098193 GCF_000260355.1 Condylura cristata
CCTCACTTGGCTCTTGCCCTCCGGCCGAGAAGCATGGGTCTGCGGGCGTTCGTCTGCGCCTTCTTGCTTGCCGCCTGCTGTTGCAGCCGCCGGGCCGCTGGTGAGTAAGTTTGCTGGCGGTGCCCGCCCCCCGCCCCCCACTCCCAGGTCCCGGGCCGCGGGTCTTCGGCTGAACCGGCCGAGGGGCAGAGAGGGCATCTCGCGTTGGCCGGGTTTTGCGCTTCGCTGTGCGCTCCTCGTCTGGTCCCTGGCACCCGGGAGCCTAAAGCGCTTGCAACTCTTTGCATCCAGTTTGCAAAGCTTCTGTTCTCTGTATGCCGAGAGCAGGAGTGGAAAGGCGGGGAGGAGATTGCTGCCTGGAGCGGGAAGGCGTGGAGCCGACCTTCCCGGGGCTTGGGGGAGAGCTTTTCCTCAGGTGCTTTCTTGGCGGGGCGGGGGGGGGGGGCGCATTTGGAGTCGTGATGGGAGGCGCGGCCAGGGCGCTTCCCCAAATCCTGGACTCCGCGCCCGCCTGTTGCTGGGAAATGGCAGCTTTCTTAACTGGAGGGGTGCGCCGACCCCTCCCCCCTCGGCCTGGGCTTGGAGCCAGGCTGGAGGTGAGCAGGGGGAGGGATGGCGGCTCCCATAGAGCTGGGCGTTGGCAGGGTTTGGGACACGGTGTGGGTCGCCTCTCGCCTACCCAGTGGACGGGATCACAGGTGGCAGAGACGAGACCTTGAGGATCCCTAGTGCAGAAGCGCCCAAACTTATACCTTCCGGAATGGGGGCCACCCTCAGTGAGGAGAGTGCCTCTGCTGCTGAGGAGTCCACTCCCACCCCTCCACCAACTTGCTTACTGGCCAGGGCTCCCGGGTTCACGCTGCCCTTGTATGGCCCGCAGTGGTGTCGCGTGTTTCTCTTGGTTCCCTGTCCCCGGTCTCAGCCGCTATCCGGCTGCAGAAGGGGAGGGCAAGGCAGTACCCAGCTGACTGGCCTCATGCCCAGAGTCGGCAGCGTCCCTGGGGTGCCCTGGAGTCCTGCCTCCCAAACTGACTTTATTTCTGGGGAAAGGACTCAACTGCACTCCACAGCAGCAGCAGGTCCGGCCCCACCCTGCCCTGCTTTTAGCTCTGGGATCCCAAGTCCAGGAGCTGAGGCTTTGCCTCTGGGTCGAAGACCATCTGCCCTCCCGGCGTGGGAGCCAACTCGGGGCAACAAGCGAGGCATCCCAGAGTCCAGCCAGATGGCGTTGGGTGACATCACCTCCTCACAGGGCGGGCAGCACGCTGGCACCACTGACGTCACTCCTGCCCACTGCCTGGCCCTTGCCTTGACCCCTGGGGGAGACTCTGACCCCTCTAGACTCACGAGACTCCCAGGATGGAGTCTGCAAGTATGGGCCGTGCCTGGAGGTGCTGCTTAGTTAAGGAGTCTGAGATGGGAGATTTGACCCACCTGAAGGTGGGGGTGTGCGGAGGAGGGGTTTTTGGGGGGAGGGAGCAAAGGGTAGACTTAGAGAAGTCTTCCCTTGGGTGTGGGGACACAAAGCGGCCTGTGTGCCCCAGCCTGGCACATGCCTTGCATTCCCACTCTGTGAGCTCACTCAGAGAAGAGGGGCCTGGAAGGAAAGGGGCCTTCCTCTTGGCCTCAAGCCTGGCTTGCCCCTCTGTCCGGGCTCTTTCGGGAGGTGACCATCTCTAACTCCTTGAACTGGGAACAGGCTGGCCAGTGGTGTGGGAGGGGGAGGTTGAGGGTTAGGAGAGGACAGGGCCCACTTCAGAGCCTTGAAGTGGCGGAGGAAGAACAGCTGTGGCTAGAGGGTGTGAGGGGAAGGAGAGGAAGGGCAGCTGGAGCTGACACACTGCCGGGGGCTCCCTCCTCCCTCGTCCAGGTGTGCCAGGAGAGGCCCAGCAGCCCGAGCCGGAGGTGGTGGAGGTGGAGGTGGGCGGCACGGCCCTTCTGAAATGCAGCCTCTCCCACTCCCAGGGCAACTCCAGCTACGTGGACTGGTTTTCTGTGAGTGCTTGGGCCCCAGAGTGGGCAGCAGGGGTGGGGGCTCACCTTGTCTCACAGCCCCTCACCGCCTCTCTCCCCGCTCATCTCAGGTCCACAAGGAGAAGCCCACACTCATCTTCCGTGTGCGCCAAGGCCAGGGCCAGAGCGAACCTGGCGAGTACCAGCACCGCCTCAGCCTCCAGGACAAAGGGACCACTCTGGCCCTGACACATGTCACCCCCCATGACGAACGCATCTTCCTGTGCCGTGGCAAACGCCCTCGGGCCCAGGAGCACCGCCTCCAGCTGCGTGTCTACAGTGGGTGCTCTGCCGGCCGTGGGCTGTGGGGGCGTGGAAGCTGCAGGAAGCGGTGTCCCATGTTGTCCTCATTTCTGTCCCCATAGAAGCTCCAGAGGAGCCAAGCATCCAGGTCAATGGGGTGGGCATTTCTGTGACCAGCGAGGAGCCCAAGGAGGTAAGCTACCCAGGGTGCTGACTGCAGCGGGAGCTAGGGTAGGATTTGCCAGTCTCAGCGGCAGGGAGACTTACACCCCTCCTTCCCTAGGTTGCTACCTGTGTGGGGAGGAACGGGTACCCCATCCCCCAAGTCGTCTGGTACAAGAATAACCATCCCCTGAAGGAGAAGAAGAACTGTGAGTAGCCGCTCGGCCCTGAAAGCCGTGCTCGTTGGGCCCACGGACACACTTGTGTTTTAGTGTTCCTGTTTTTGTTTGCATACACAAGTGATGCCTGAAAAGTATCTTCAGAAGGATTTCAACTGGATAGAAAATGTGGAGAGAAAATTCTCAGGTTCCTTCCCAGAAATATGCTTTGCTGTTTGTTCAGGTGTATTCGTTCTAGCCTACTTGTACATAGAGGTTTTCCTCACGACGGGAAGAGGTAAAGCATTCTCACCTGGTATGATTTGGTATGTGACTTCTTGGATCTGGAAAATTCATGCAATTACCATGAATTTATATGAAAAAAAATCTTGAGCATTCTGAGACCCAAAATATAACCATACCAAAGGAGGAATATTGTTCTTTTGGATAGCAGGATACTTACTCATACAAGTAAATCTATCTGGGTATATACAGACTCTTGTTTTATTTATCTAATTCAGGGCTTCTCAACCAGAGTGATTGTGTTCCTCCTTTGGGAGAGTGGACGATGTCTGGCTATAGTTTGGGTTACCATGGACGGGTGGGGTGCGACTGCATCCCTGGATAGAAGCCACTAGGCATCCTACAGTGCGCAGTCAGCCTCACCCCAAAGAGTGGTCTGGCTCCCAATATTGGCGGTGCTGGGACTGAGGAGCCCTAAGTGGCACTACATAGTATATTATACCATTCCGCTGTGTTTTAAGATTATTTATTTGTGCACACAAGAACTGGGGTACAGGCCAGAGGTGCGGGGACTGAGAGGATTCACCAGAGACAGAGGGGGGAGCGGCACGGGCAGATTGACTGAAACACACTGCTGAGGGGAGCAGCGGGTGGCTCAGGAGAGGTCTGCTGTGCCATGTGGCTCACCTGCCTGGCCAGGGCATTGAACTTGAGCTTCAGTGGCTTCAGTAGCCTCGTAGCCTGGTTTTTGTTTTTTTAAGATTTACTTATTTATTTATACAGAGCTGGGGTACAGGCCAGAGGTGCAGGGGCAGATCAACAAAGTACCCTGCTGAGGGGAGCAGTGGGTGGGTCAGGAGAGGTCTGCTGCGCCATGTGGGTCACCTCTGCGGCCGGGGTCAAACTTGCACTGAAGCGGCTGTGGCCAGCCAGCAGTGCTGCATCCCAACCTGTTGCTCCACCAGGGAGGGGCCCTTGGTTTTTGTTTTTAAGTAACATGTCTTGGAAATCTCTCCAGGTCAGTATATTTAGATCTACCTGATTGTTTTGACGACTGCCTAGAATTCCAGGCAATGTGCACAATAGACTTTAGGTAGCCATTCATTCTTCTGGGGGTGGACATCTAGAATGCTTTCTCATTTCATCACTGTGGCATCATTTTCACACACCTTTGCTATGTGCCTGTGTGCATTTCTCAAATGTCAATCGTGAGCACAAAGACTGCTCCCGGCCTCTGTATCTGGCCCTCCCTGCCAACCCCGGAGGATACAGCCTGTGGGGTGGGAGGCCAGACCTTTTCACCTTCCTGCCTCCCCAGGGGTCCAGATCCAGTCCTCCCAGATTGTGGAATCCAGTGGTTTGTACACCTTGCAGAGCGTTCTGAAGGTGCGACTGGCTAAAGGCGACAAAGATGCCCGGTTTTACTGTGAGCTCAGCTACCGACTGCCCAGTGGGAACCACATGAAGGAATCCAAAGAAGTCACTGTCCCCGTTTTCTGTGAGTGCCAACCCACTGAAACCCACTGTCTCGGGGCTGTGCCTGGTGGAAACTCCTGTAAGCTCACTCCTCCCACCCAGCCCAGGGGCAGCTCTTGGGCTGAGAGCCCCTCTTTGCCTATGCAGACCCGACAGAGAAAGTGTGGTTGGAAGTGGAGCCTGTGGGAATGCTGAAGGAGGGGGACCGTGTGGAAATCAGGTGTATGGCTGATGGCAACCCCAAACCTCACTTTAGCATCAGCAAGCAGGTGCGGAGGCCTCATGGGGGTGTCATGCAGGGGTGGCTGAAGGCTGAAGGTGCACTCTGCTCACTCCTCGATCCTCCCCCAGAACCCCAGCACCAAGGAGATGGAGGAACAAGCTGCAGGTGACAACGGGATCCTGGTCTTGGAGCCGGCCCAGAAGGAGCACAGCGGGCTCTATGAGTGTCAGGGTCTGGACCTGGAAACCACTATATCGCTGAGTGACCAGCAGGAGCTGCTGGTGAACTGTGAGGCGCTGGGGACCCAGGAGAGGTGGGCAAGAGGGAATTTGGCCTGCCCACTCTCTGCCCTGCCAGCTTGACACTGCTGCTGTGTCCCCAGATGTGTCTGATATCCGGGTCAGTCCGGCAGCCCCTGAGGGCCAGGAGGGCAGCAGCCTCAATCTGACCTGTGAGGCAGAGAGTAACCAGAACCTTGAGTTCCAGTGGCTGAGAGAGAAGGTACCCAGGTGGGCCCAGAGCCAGGGAGTGAGGGGCTGACAGGTGGGTGGGCCTAGGAGTGATCTTCTGCCATCTCTCACCCAGACAGGCGAGGTGCTGGAAAACGGGCCCGTGCTCCAGCTACACAACCTGCAGCGGGAGGCAGGGGGAGGCTACCGCTGTGTGGCATCCGCGCCTCACGTGCCCGGCCTGAACCGCACTCAGCTGGTCAGCGTGGCCATTTTTGGTGAGCCCCTCTGGTGGCTTTTTTTTTTTTGAAGGAAAAGAGCCAGCTGTGACTGGGATGCTCTGGTGGGGTGGGGAGGCAGGCGAGCAAGTCTGTGCCTCACCTTCCCTGCTTCCCCAAGGCTCCCCGTGGATGACGTTGAAGGAGAAGGTGGTGTGGGTGAAGGAGAACACAATGTTGAATCTGACTTGTGAAGCAACAGGCCATCCTCTGCCCACTATCTCCTGGAATGTCAGTGGCACGGTGAGTGGCCCAGCTTGTCTGCGGGCTTCCATTCACCCCTGCCCAGGCTCTGCGGCCAGGACCGGACATCCTCCCCCTGCCCTGAGCTGCACCTGCTTCCTTGCAGACAAGTGAACAAAACCAAGATTCCCAGAGTATCCTGAGCGTCCTGAATGTCCTGGTGACCCCAGAGCTGCTGCAGACAGGTGCCCAATGTGTGGCTTCCAACTCTGTGGGCAAAAACAGCACTGTCATTTTCCTAGAGCTGGGTAAGGACCTAGTCCTGCAGAGGATGGCAGGGGTGTGCCCAGGCAGAGGCATTAACTGTGCTTTTCCTAACCCACCTCCCAATCTGTCCCTTCCCTCTCACCAGCCTCCAACACAACCACTGACCTCAGCACCTCCACTGTCAGTCCCCACTCCAGAGCCAACAGCACCTCCACAGGTAAGTCAGGAGCAGGGCTGTGCCTGGGTCTCCTCATTCTGCCCTGGCCCTCACAGACAAACAGCAGCCCATCATCTGTCAGCCTGGCCCGGTGGGACAGTGATGACAACCCAGGGCAGGAATGACTGACTGTCCTTGTGGAACAGAGAAGAAGCTGCCAGAGCCGGAAAGCAAGGGTGTGGTCATCGTGGCAGTGACGGTGTGTGTCCTGGTCCTGGCTGTGCTGGGAGCTGTCCTTTACTACTTCTACAACAAGGGCAAGCTGCCATGCGGGCGGTCAGGCAAGCAAGAGATGTAAGCATGCACCTGGCACCCTGTGCCCACCCCATCTCGTGCTGGCCAGCTTGCCACCTCGTTGGGGACACTGCCCCGCCTGCCCCCGTGCTGCTTGCCCCCCAGAAGGAAGAGTGGAGACCCGGGTGTGAGTGCTCCCTGCCTTACTGCCACTACCCCCAGCTTCCATCACCCACCTCTTTCTGAACAGGCCCTTAAGTCCAGCATCCTTCCTGATGGCCCCTTCTTTCCCCTCCCCTTGCTCGAGTTGCCAACCTCTTGCCTCCCTCCTCCTCCCAGCACGCTGCCCCCGTCTCGTAAGGGTGAATTTGTAGTGGAAGTTAAGTCAGATAAGCTCCCAGAAGAGATGGGCCTCCTACAGGGCAGCAGCGGTGACAAGAGGGCTCCAGGAGACCAGGTAGGAGGCGGCTCGTGCAGCCCGCGCCTGACACCTCTTCTGGGGTTGGGGCTTGTGGTACTTGCTCCCCCGACACTAACTCTCTTCTTCCTCCTTTGTTGGAGACTGGGAGCAGGTCCCGTAGCTTGCCCTCCTAACACTACTCAGACGGTAGGGCCAGTGGCTGAGGGACCCTGGAGAGAGGGCGGCTCCCGACAAGGAGCACAAAGGCCCTGTCCAGCACTTGTGCTCGCACGTCACTAGGTGTGAAGTGGGGCCAGTGCCTTTGGGGGCTGCGTCGCCCTGCCCTGCCTGCTGTCATTCCCCTCAAGGCTGCTGCGCCGCGTTCATCAGCTTTTGCTTCGGTTGCACCTCTCAGCGCTCCTGCCCTGACCTGCCGACACTGTCTCCGCACTCCCCTTACTTCTCCTTTTCACCAATTTTTAGGGAGAGAAATACATCGATCTGAGGCACTAGCTGGCTGAATCACAGCTTCCTTCCTGCCTGGAACATTTCCTGCTCCCTGCTCACCCTCCTCCCCAGCACTGAGGATGGTTGCCAAAGCCTCTGAAGGGAACTAGAGAAGACCTGCTCCAGCTCACCTGCAGAACCCCCTCGGGACAAGTGGGCTAGGAGGAGAGTGTCCCCTGCAAGACCTCCTGTGGCCCTGGAGGCCCTTCTTCAGGGACCAACCCATCATCACCCCAATTTTTTGAGTGACACTCATCCAAGGAAGGGGCCTTGGTAACCCAGCAATGGGTAGGAGAATTGGCTCGGAACATGTTTCCTCTTTCCACACATTATGGGTATAAATAACTGTCTTCAACCAGCAGCTGAACTGGGTGGCCTGTTTTCTGAGCTGGACTGTGCCCCAAAGGCTGGCTTCATATTTCAGCTGTATCACTGAAGTGAAGATACCCAGGCCCCTCTCACTCGTAAAGTATGTTGCTCCCACTGATTCTACAAAGTAGCTCATTAGTATCTAGAAGTGCTGCCTGCCTGCCTCTGGGGTCCCTTATGTGACACTCCAAGCAGAAGCCAGGAGCTAGTGTCACTCCTTAACAGGTGTGGGGCTATCCCATTGTCCTTGCAATGGGGACCCATGGAGTTTGCCAGGATTAAGGCTACTGAGGCCAAGCTGCCTACTTTCGTTTGGCTCCTGATACCCTCAGGGATCATGTGAGACTGAAAGATGGCAGGAGGAGGCAGAGATGACGTCGAGAGTCTCCTTTATGGGATAAGGGCTATAGTTACACTAGTACCTAACTTCTGCAAACTGAGCGAATGGGCCTAGGCCCTAGCAAAATGAGTCCAGTGGCAGAATGGTACTTAGGGATGAGAAACAGGGGCCTGGCTAGAGCTTGGGGTGTGTGTGTGTATATGTATCTGCGTGGGCGAATATATATATATGTGGTTTTGTTAGGTTGTGTGTAAATTTGCAAACCTTCCTTTGTGTGTATGTGTGTGCGCGCGCGTGTGTGTGTACAATAAAGCTTAATTGTCTCAGAAATCTTGCTTGTTTTTTATTCACCACAGTACATTAGCCTGGGGCCTCTGGAATTAGAATTGCACCAACAGGAAAACAAACCGTTTGGTGGTTGGAGTGAGGTGATGGTGTTACCTCTGTTTGGCCAATAGCTCCAGCTCTTGTGCAGAACTATGGTCACCCTCCTCACAAAGCTGACAGGGAGCAGCTGGCCTTTGTCATTTGCGTTCTGGTCACTCAGGTGCCCTGGAGGTAGCAGCATGACTTCGGGATGAAGATGGGCCTCAACACTTGGTCCTGGGGTTAACCCGTGTTTTAGCCCCTACCACGGATGAGCAAGAACTCAGGTCTTGCTACAACAAAAGAAACTTTATTTAAAAATATTTTTTTTTTACAGACAGGTGCTTGAAAAAGCTCTTTAGTTAATTGTGTATGGAAATGAAAAAAAAATTAATAAATAACATTAGTATAACAGACCTTTAAACATAATACATTGGCAAAAAACAAACTGGACTTAAAATGAAAATGAATCTTAAAGCTCTGCTATTCTCTGTAAGAATATTTATCTTCTGTTTTTTCTTATTCTTTACAGGTGAGAATGATTAAATACTGCTATTATAAATTTTTTTATATTAATGACACATTTTTAAAATAGTCCACAAAAATTCATCTAAGTTTTCATTTTGTTTTATTTTTAACACTGATATACAAATTGGGACTCTTCACTCTGGAGAAAGCATCAAGTTCTCTCCAGTCCCACCCAGGCCAAAAGGTCAAAATCCTGAATAAGGAGGACTGTAGAAAGCATGATTTTCTATCTCCCAATTCTTTATTAGTTAAAGGCAGAGGGGAAATAAGAAAAGGAAAGAAATAAGTAAATGTCATTACATAGAAAACTTTTTTCTCTTCCACCATAACCTACAGTGGCCACAGCACCACACATAGGCTTCTGGTGCACTAGGACCGTCCCTGATGGTCCTTGCTGCTTTCCCAAGAGAAAACTAGGCCCTGGAAGAGGGAACTAGCTGCTTAATGCTTTAAGTCTGACGTCTTCTAAGGAAAGGAACGCCACAGTATGGAGAGGCAGGAGAGCTAGGTCAGTTCAGGATCCAGCACAGAGGAAACACAGGAAGAGTCCATTCTATACTTTTCCATGCAGTTGGGTCATTAGTAAGACCAGAAGCTGGGACATTTGAAATGTCCAGAGAATACCCGGAAATCATGGAATATTCTGTCTCCTTGCTGGAGATAGAGCATTCAACCTGATAAATGAGATTCCAATTGGAACCAACTAAATGAGCCCAGGAAACAATGCTTACTTCCTCCTCCAAGCAGTTGGTAGGGAGAAGAGACCACCGAGAGGCTGCACCGTGTGCCATCTCTCCAGTCACACACTTCCCCTTCTCAAGACTGTAGAAAAGACTGACACCCAAGGTAGAGGAACTAAGACTCTGGTATTTCCATATTAAGTCCTAAAATGCAGCCTGAGATACAGTGCTGCCTTAGAAAGGCACAAAATGTTTGGCTTTTTTTTTTTCTTCAATGTGCTAAAAATTGTTCTGTTTTGAATAAAGGAAAAAAGATATGTAAGGTTAAAAACCCCAAGTCACCACAGTCAGATAGCAGATGTAGGAGGTACCTCATAGCTGCCATGTCCCTACCGCATTTCAGTGGGAGATCAAGATCAAAACACTAAAACAACGCTGAGAAGGGGAGGTCAGGGGATATCCACTCTCCTGGGCGTTGTGCCTGCAGGCTTACTCACCCAGACAGCAAAAGGAAGAAACCAAGGAAGAGAAAACACGTGGTCTACAGCCTCCTAAGTAGTTTGCCTCTTCAGTTTCAAGACAGCCAAAAAGCATGGCTACACTCACTTATAATGGGTTAGAGATGTGGGGGGGGGAGAATGACATCTAGGGCATGTTAACACACATGTAAGAGTGCCAGGAGTGGCCCTTCCTTCATTCCACTCCAGGGCCTCAGGCTCAGTATGAGGCTGGAGGGATTGCCCAGAGCACAGATTGAACATTTTTCCTCTCTGTCCTCCCAATCTGGTTTAGGAATGGAATGGAAGGAGAACTTGAGAAGGCAATGTGAAAAGTGCCTCTCAGTCAGCTTTGGGGCTGAATCAAGAATATGGAGTCTGAAATCAGAACTTATTTGTTAGGCTGCCAAATCAGTAGGAGATCTGAGGTTGGCTCTGAAATTTTGCTCCATACACAGGGAGGGGTCAACCAGATTTCCAGCACTGTATGAGAGGAGGGGCAGAAAGATCTCCAAACAGCTGTTAGTCTGCTAGTCAACTGCTGGCTCCTCAGCAAGACACTTTCCATATGACTATGAATGCGCCTCTAAACAAAGCTCCCTGCTCTCCCTCAACCCTACTGCCCCATCTCACTCTTGAGCTACTTTCTAGAATCAAGAAAAAACTGGTACTCCCTCTGGAAAGCAAACTCATACTTCCCAGGCCACTGAAGGCAACAGCATTGCTGTCCCTCTGGTCCTTAACACTAGAACCTAGATTAGGAAATCTAAAGCCACGTCTGATGGGTGACCCTTCTTCAAGTGCCTCAATGTGTATCTTTGGATTAGGTTTTTTTATGGATTTATCATATGACTCCAGAAGTTAGAAAAAAGTTTTAAGTGATTATGAAATGCCTTAACTCAGGGCAGTCTCTAGGATGATATAAAAATGATCAAAAAGTTCAAGCAAGTAGATGCATAATTTTAAAAGTGAAAAGATAAAGCATTTAAATTCAGGAGCACAAAGAAAGTAACTGGACAGTGAAGGGCAGCCTGTCTAAAGAGCTCTCAATAAAGACTTCAACACTGGAATCAACATCTAGTTTACACCCTGCTATAGCAAAGAACTTTCTTAGGTAGCAAAGAAGGCTTGCTAAGAATACTATTGCAGAGTTCCTCTCATACAGGAAGGACCAAATGAAAGGGTAAGGAGTGCACAATGGAACATAGGCCACGGGCCACAGGATAAATATATTTTCAGTGCTAAAATCTGACAAGAGTCCAGAAGTCCATGGGTGGTGACTGCAGTGTGACTTGCGATCTACTCTCTAAATGATGCGAAAGAAGGCTAAAACCTGAGCATGAATGAAACCTAAGAAATGCCACTGAAGGACAGACCAGCTCTAAGACAGAAGAAACTGGTCCCAGGGAGGGAGATAAGAAATCTTGGATGCTGAGATTGAGAAAGGGACAAAAAGAAAGAAACAAGGAAAGGAAGAAATTAAGGAAACCTAAGAATTTCCTTTGCTATCCCAGACACAGTCCCACGCCTGCCTTTCCACCCTCAGAGACAGTACACAGTTGCAGCTCACTGCTCCGGTATTCTGGGAGTAGCTGTGCTGTCTGCACCCTCTGCTGTGGGCCCACTCTACACTCCCTGTTGTCCCGTGTGGTAAGTCAACTGGTTAGGGGTAGATACTTGCTGGCAGGCTGTAGGGATTAGATTCTCTCTGGAAATAATAAACCAAGAAGCACTGGGAACCTGTTAGCAGTGAACCCTAGAACTGGAGGGTGTGAACTTGAGGATTAGGGTACCTACTTTGGGGTTATGCATACTGATGAACAGATTGACGAGCAGTAGAACGGATATGTAGAAAGCTTTACAGTTCCAGCTCAGTTTTACTTCTTATCATAGGTTCTGTGAAATACCCTGCATCCTTATGACTCCCTCCTTTCCTTAGCTGGAGTACTTGTTTCTCTCACTCAAGCGATTCCTAAACAAGATAGTCAAAGATGCAACCTAGAACTTCTTCCAGTATGCACCCTTTCCCGTTTCATTAAATGGCTCTATGCATTTCTAAAGAAAGACAGATAGTACAGACTGGGGTCAGAGCAGTGATAGTTATGTTTTAAGCTGAGATGGCTACTTTAAATAGAATCTCTAAAGTTTAAAAGCCTAGCAAAATGATGATGTACTGATTTTTACATTGCCTCTAAGCTCTCTAAGTTTCTTAATCCAGGAGAAAGAGATGGACTTTTCTGAGATCTAATTGAATCCAATCTATTTTATTGAGACCCAAACAACTGGTAGGAAGATCAGGACCCAAAGATGGGTGCTTCTCCCTCTCCCATACCTTCATCCCTTCTAGGACATAGGGTTAGCTGCAAAGGCTGTTGAAAGATTAGAAAACAAGTTCAAATAGAATGAGAGATGGTGACAGATTCCAGAAAAGCAAGAAAGAAACTTCCCCAACATGGAGGACTAGAGACACAAGCAGCTCAGTAAAAAGATCAAGGAAGGCACTAGAGTGCAAAGGGAGACTATGGACTAAAAACACGATTTGCTAATAAACATTTGCTTAAACATTTAACTGTCTGTCCCACTGCACAACTCTGAATCAACATACCCCTCATCCAACCAAATAAGATTCCACTGAGAAAAGTAAAAATGGTGGGTATCTATGAGACTTACACTGAGTTACCTCCACTGAGACATTAACAGAATGACAGGAAGACAATAAAGTTCATGGGAGATTTTATGGGCTGATTTTAACCAGAATAGCTCCATAAGGAAATACATGTCTACATTAAAGAGCTGTGAATAAATATCGCAGACTCACTAGGAAGGGCCAAATACAAGTGCTAGGCAACCCACATCCAAGCCCCAGCATCAGTAAATCACCATGTGGTGGCAGGGAAAAGCACAGAGCTCACACTTCTGGCACATGGTAACCACTTCCAAACATCTGCTGAGTGAACAAATGAACTGGGACAGCCAGACCAATGGTTCAAATACCATTGTCCCACGGGCAGTGGTCATTTCAGAGTCAGAGAGGCCAATGGCAAGAAGGAGGATTTATAGTTTGGGAATGTGTATGACCCTCTGACTTTCATGATGTGAGGTAGGAGAGTACTCGGCATTAACACCATACCTGATCACATTACGAAAAGGTCTAGATCTTGTTAATGGTGTCTTAGGTAATAGATAGGTGGTCCGTAATTTGCAAGCAAATTCACAAAAATTAATTAGTAAGTTTGCTATTTGGACCATAAAATATATCTTACTTTTCTATAGAGGAAATAAATACTTTAAGTAAGAAGAATAACACCCCCCCACACACACACACCCCAATATATTTTTAACCCACAATCAGCTAACTGGTACTTACAGAACTATCCCACATCCTGTGCCCTGATGCTGAGCGTCTGTACCAAGAGAGAACAGTTGAATACCTAGAACAGGGTCGGGCAAGAGACTGGCCACCCAAAGGTATACATCTCTAGTTACACATACATTGACAAATAAATTCTGAGCCAATAAACTGTCCAATCTATTATTTGTGTGAAGGGAGGCAAAGAGCCCACAGGTTTTTCCACCATAATCTACATGTTACTTGAGTGGAAGGAATACTGCAACAGAGTCCACTAGTGAAGTATTGGGAAGCAGCCTTCCAGCAACAGGACAGGCTATGTACAGTGACTTGAGGAGACAGGAAAAGCAGGGAGAGTGGTCTGAAATGACTAGCCTAAAGCACATCAAAGTGGCTTTTACCTTTTCCACCTGACAGCTGGCACAGAAGGAATCATTTATACCTAGGAAGGGGAAGTAGGATGAGTTTGTCAAAAATGGCAAAATGCAAAGCTAGCTTGGGGAAAGGACAATTTTTGTTAAATTCAGAGCAGAGCCAAAGAATTTAAAAGTTGTCTTACAAATGGAGGATGATAAATGTGTTATTGGTTCCTTAGTCAAAGGAAATTAAAGTTTTGGAAATATCTTTAGAGCAAGAGGATGTAAAAACCTTCCTGAGGCATGAACCCAGGCCCTTACCCACAGCACCCAACAAGAAAAGCCCCACACAATAGTCTAAAACCTTAAATGCCTGTAGATGCATAGCTAGCATGGTGCACAAATTCAACACAGGGCCCCGACACCAAGTTTCAGAGCTAACTCAAACTGTGCCACAGGTTTTCAGTTAGAAAAAGAAAGGATGAACCTGCTCTTAGTCTACATTAAGGACATACCCTCCAGAGAAGAGGATTCTGGATGCAATGAAGAAGAACCAGAGCTTTGTTCTCTTAACAGATCCATGAGATTTGACTGCCATAGATAGTGGGCAGTAGCGACAGAAAAGGGGAAATTCCAGCACAAACAGGCATGCTGCTATTTTTTCCTGGTTGTTTTTGGGGCCTTCAACAACAAAACAAAACTCACAACCAAATCTTACCACAGACACAACACTATTCCGGCTTTTTGAAGGAGATGCTTGCTGGTTTCCAACTCACTGCCACTTTCCCTGCTTTTTCACCTTCATCAGGACCTCTCACCCCTGATGGTGGGCCCTGCTGTCTGCTGCCATGCAGAAGAGACACTAAGGGCAACCATGATAAATCAACAAGAAGCCCAGTACTGTCTACTAGGTCAATGTAAATAAATGGCTCTGAGCCAAGAAGAGAAAGTCAAAAGAACCAGAAGTAGCTGAAGTCAAGAGAAAAGCGAGAAAACATTTTTATCTACAAACATGACATCATGGGAGAGAAAGAGATCTAAAAGGAATCATTTCTGCCTGGATCTAAAGACAAACGCCTGCTATGGATTTCAAGGAAGCAGATTTATCAGAGAGCAGACTGGCTAGCCTCTGAGGAGGACAATTACAAACTCCCAGGGAAATCAGCAAAGACTCAGAGGTCTAACTGAACTCCAGGGCTCAGGTAGCAGCTACAGGAACTGACGGATGATGCCACACATGTGACAGGCTTTTCCTTTGAACTTGCAATTATATATACTGCTGGGCTTTTCACATACTGGCTCTGAATATCATAAAGTCATTATACCAAGGAATGTCTAATTACCACAGAGAACGCAATCATTAAAGAACATACAGAACTAAGGTGAAGAAGGGGAAGGAAAGGAGAAGGAGATGCTACATTTCCAAAGCCACAGGCACACGAGAAACCAAGTCACCACGTGGCACCGATGTAGAAAAGAAGCCTATTATCAGAAAAATGCTGTGCTATCACCACCATGTGTGGAATCCCCAATTCCTTAAAGAAAAAAAACTGATTCTGAAAATATAAACTGGCTCAAGTACATATAAGCTGAAATGAACAATTCATTAAGAAGAAACAATGAACAGATAAACCCTTATCTTCTACTTGTGCATTTTTTGTGTAACACGGTGAACAGCGTGTGAATAAAGCTTCTTAAAAGCTTCATACCATCAGAAGACAGAAGCCATGCTGGAAACAAAAGTCCTTTCCTTCCTCAATAGGTAGAAAAACTCAAGACCTACATCAGAACACATACCTGGCACCAAGGCAACTGACTCCCACAGACTCTTTTCTGGGGAGGGCATGGAATGTATTTGAAGGCCTCTATCTCAAATCAGTCATTACATAATTAGGATAATTAAAACATCTTAGTTTAACAGACTCAATGTTCCTACAGAAACAGTGCTTTGGAGTGACCAGTGTTAGCTGCTAGTATCAAACATGACCACACTGATATAGCAACAGTACTATCCCCCCACCATCTTCCAAACAAACCAGCACATCACACGGAATAAAGAGCATCCTATAAGCCACTTGGCTTCAGTCAGGCTGGTCACAGCAAGCCCACTGCCAGTGACAAGACACTGAGGAGGAGGAGGAAACAGGGGAAAGGACAGAGGGAGGGTGTTCTAAAAATACAAGACTTTAGCTATGCACGTGATAATCCAAGCCAAAGGGGAGTGTTAAAGCTGTAATACACATTGGGGTTGGGAATAATACCACAGTAGATGGAAGTCTTTAAAAGATTCCTTTCTAAACCTCTTGTGCTAATTCCCCGCCTGGGATTAACACAGACAGCAGGTTAATCTTATAATCACAGGACACACACACACACACACACACACACGCACACGCACACGCGCACACGCACACACACACACACACACACACACACACACAAACTCCTTTCACAACCCAGGAAAGTCTTAAATCCTAACTAGGATCTACAGCACAATACTTTTACCGCTGTTTCCTGGACCATTCTCCAGGCATGTTACCATTAAATAAAAGTCCACACTCTTGCAAGTGGGGAGACCTGCAAACACACTCTCAAACAAGTAAGATAATAAATCATACTAGCTGCTCCATTTTCCTTCCACTGCTTTGAAATCCTGGAGCCACAGGTGCGATACCCAGAGAGGGTAAGACTTCATTGTCACGTCTCCAAGGAACCTCTGCCCTCCTAGGTGCTACTTGAGTAGGGGCTCTCGGCTCACTGGTCCTCTAGAGTGCAACAGGGAGGTAATATGCTAGGTGGCTATGTGGGCAGGAGAAGAAATAGAAACAAACTCTCGGAGGATATTTTTGGCCATTTCAATGTTGTTGTGGGCAATGACCAACGCTTTCTGAATGTCCTGGTAGGAGTATCCCTGACTCATGAGCTTCTCAATCTCACTGGAAAGCTGTGGTGAGGCGGAGGTGGTAACAGCAGCGGAGGCAGCAGAACCACCTTGCTGACAGCTACCTGCTTTTCGTTCAGAGTTGATTCTCCGAGGGAACGGTTTGGGAGGTCTCTCAGGAACTTGAGAACCCTCTGTGAAGTCTAGAAGAAATAAGAAAGAATATATTTGCAAAGCTGGGTGGGAATCCACATTCATGCCAGCAGTAGCAGTAACAGTGTACTATCAAGATTATTGCTCCTCTGCACTGTAAGTTGGGTACGTGTGCTCTTCGGTCACAAGGCTGGTTCTATGGGCTTAAGGGTTTTAGTGTACAGTCTCAATTCTATCACAACAGGAGCAACCTTCTACATATACCACACACCTGTTCTACTAACAACCATTGCTGTCACAGGCATGGAACATCTGCATTTGTATCATACTCTACACACAGCAACAACAGGTTTCACACATATTGCCTGAGGAGGCCAGACAAGATACTGAACTTCTCTTACAAGTAAGTAAACAGAAAGAAGTCTGTTTAAACAAGGTTGGGTGGGTGGAGACGGGTGCTTATTTGGGGAACTGGACACTGTATCTTTTTCACCAGCTGTCCTGAAGGCTGTCTTTAATTCACATGTGACAGTAACTCTGGCTGTTGCCCACCCCAGCAGACACAGGTGCAAGAAGAGCAGCCCAAATGGAAGCTGGCTCCAAGCCAACATGGTATGGCCTCCAGAGCCAGCATGCATCCCTTACAATGGGGAGAGCCCAGAAGTCAGGAATTAAGGGCTGAAACATTAATATTGTCCCTGTTATACATGCACTCTGAGGAGCCAAAGTCTCTTTTACCCCAGCAAAGAGGAAGCCATGATTTAAGAAACAATCTTATTTCTAAGTCTGACAAAATCCTAAAGGATTTGATCATGTTTAACTTCCTAATTTGGGAACTAAGACTAGTTTCTTCCCATTTAGATATAACTTTTATTTTACTACTTCCACATACTGACTTACCATTACCATGTAGTCGTTTCTATTTTAGTACAAATAAGCAGCCATATAGTATCTGAATGCAAACCCAAGATAGCCTGGGGACTCACTTGTAGAATCCCGGTCCAGGGACAGCCAGCCAAAGGAGGAGCTGGCATTGGAGATATCTGAGAGAGTTCGGCGGGCCAGCACTGCTGGCACAGGTGGCTTGGGGACATCATACCCATCATCCTCATTTTCTGATTCCTCAAGGCCAGTGTTGGCATGAGTTGTAGGCAAATTCCCTTCACCTAGAGAAAAACCTGCATAGTTATTTTCTTCTTATAACATACTTCACTTTCTAATAATACATCTCAGCATAAGGACATCAGGTTATTCAGGCATGTGGAAACCCAGTTATTGAATGTTTACTATGGGCCAAACCCCATGTGAGGCCCTGTGAGTACAGATAAAAGAAAGAGAAAATAAGACCTACACCAATCCTGTAAGCTCTACTTTTTGAGCACGTCAAAAACTATCATTGGGTCCTCCCTGGTGGTGCAATGGGTTAAAGAACAGCACTCTGAAACTATCATGGCCACTGCAGCGTAAGTTTGATGCCGGGCCAGGGAGGTGACCCACATGGCACAAAGGACCTCTCCTGTCTCACTCACTGCTCCCCTTAGCAGTGTACTTCATGGGTCTGCCTGTTTTGCTCTCAACTCTGTCTCTGGTGAATCTTCTCAACGCTCCCCACCACACCTCTGGCCGATACCCCAGTTTTGTATGCATAAATAAATAAATCTTTAAAAAAAAAAAAAAACTATCATTGCCAAAGTTAATAGCCGTGGGTACCAAAGACTCAAGAGTCAATTTTCAGTAGTCACTCAACATTTCTATCTGTATTTCACCTTGGATGATCAGCCAAAGAGCCCTGTGTGTGCTGCCTTCTTGACCTTTCAACTTGGTAAGCTAGTTAACAAGGGAATTGGGTATTCACCACCCACACACACAAAAGATTTTTATCAATGCTAAAAAGGAGTAGGAATAAAAAGGAGCTGTCAGTATTGCAGGTTCAGGCCCTGTAACACAAATGTCTCCAAGTCTTAGAAGGATGAAAAAGAACAAAAGGAGCTAGCTCTGTAATAGTAAATAAGAGGAGAAGGTTTTATTATGAATGGGTAGAAGATATTTTTGGGGAGAAATAAAAAAGAATTTTCTACTTATATAAGATTAATAATAAAGATTCATTCCTGTGGATTTTTAGAGTAAAAGAATCTCTACTTACCAAAGGTGCCAGTCTCTGTGACTGATGGGGCAGCCTGAGACTGAATATTATACATTGCTTCATATGTACAGCTATCAATCTGCTGGTCATAATCACATGCTCTGAACCAGAAGAAAAGTAACAATAATCTTCAGAAACAGAACTGTTATTTGCAGACTTACTAAGACTCACTTATTCACAACCCCACCAGATACTGGTTCTAGCATGATAACACATCTTGCTTTTACAGTATCATTAATAAATATCATTAAGACTGACCTTTAGTGAATAATAGATGCGTGTATTTTTTTTTTGAGAGTACTGTGATGTTGAGGAAACATGGAATTGCTAAAATTCCTTACAGCTGCTTACAGCTACAAGAGGTTTAATATTGAGACAGCTATATCGGCATTGCTTATGGCTGGATAATCCCAAGTGCAGGCCGTAGGCCAATGCTGTTAACTAAATTCCAAAACAGGGCTGTGTGAACCTACCGTGAACCCTGGGTTGCCTCCAAAGGCTTCTGAATCCCTACAGGCCTAGAGGAGGGAGTCATATACTCTGTGTCTTCCTCACTTTCACACTGCTCCCCGGGTGGCAGCTTTGGCACAGGAAGAGGTCTGGAAGGTGAGTAATAAAATAAAAAAGAACAAAAACAAAAAGAATTAACAAGCTGGAAAACCCTCCAGTATGAAATAAGTGGTTTCAAAATAGACCACAACTAGAAAGATACAGCCAAATAGATACCACCAAGGGAATCAGTATTACCCCAGTTCAAGATGAGTAAAATATTAAAAACACAGGTGACCTGTGGTCACCTGAGAAATTTTTCACACAGTGTTATTAGAATACTGGGCAAATATAGTTGTCCCAGTCTAAGTGCTGATATGCCAGTTTTTTTATTCACTAGGCACAAAACCAGAAAAAGCAGGTGGGTTTCCTACCATATCCTCGGAATGTATACTAAACCCCTGTTCTAAAAAATACCTGTTTTAAAAAATATACAAATTGTCAAAAGCTTTTTGATAAACTATCTCAGTATAAATACTTTTTCTCCTTGTTTTATAATAAGTAAAGAGTGATAAAGTATCTTAGCAGTTAGCATCAATTCTGGGACTAGGTCCCAGATCTTCTGACTCCAGCTTCAGGAAGCCTGCCATTACAGTCATACATAACTCTCACTAAGAAGATTTTGAAACAAAACTTCTGCCACCTCAGCCCCATAAAACCAAAAATAAAAAAACAAAAATCCCAATTATGTAAGAAATATGCTGCAGCAAGAGCTCCATCCCCAGCTTGGGAGCTGACCCACATGGTGCAGCAGACCTCTCCTATCTCACCCACAGCTCTCCTGAGCAGTGTATTTCAGTAAACCTGCCTGATCTGTTCCCCACTCTGTCTCTGGTAAATCCTTTCACCACCCCCCACCCCGACACCTCTGGCCTACACCCCAGTTCTTCTATGCAAAAAACAAAAAAAGAGAGAGAGATTATACAAAAGGAAACACACCACTTCTGAAAATGTAAGTTAAAAAGCATTTCTCCTTCCTTCTTTATACTTTTTTTTGGCATATTCTAATGTTTAATTTTGCCTAATTATAAAGCAGTCACTGACTTTTATAAAACACAAATGCTACAGGAATGTAATGCAGAGTAACAGTCCCCTATAACCTCACATGAGATTCTTTTCTTTATTATACAAAGTACTCGTATTATTTGTAGACTACATGCTGAAATTCTGAAGTGAAAGTGTATTGGTATCTACAATGTACACTGAAATGTACCAATATAACATGGACTGATGAGTGGGTATAAGGGATGGATGGATGGATGGATGGATGGATGGATGGATGGATGGATGGATGGATGGATGGATGGATGGATGCATGGATGCATGGATGGATGAATGGATGGAAAAAATGTGTGATAAAACTGTAATAAAAGTGCTAATAGCAGAATCTAAGTATAAGTCTATGGATGTTCACTTTAAAATTCTTTTACCCTTTGTTTAAAACTTTTCATAATAAAACATTAGTGGGAAAACAACTCATAAAAGACTAAGAAAAAATACCAAGTATTGGTGAAGATGTACATAAATGAGTACTTTCTTACACATCGTTGGGGAATAAAACATTTGTGTGTTTCTAGAGTATAAGTATTTAACTAAAATAGACATGAATACTCTTGGACTTAGCAATTTCACTTCTAATAATTTTACCTAATAATGTAGCTATAGCATAGTGGAAAAACAGGCAATGACCTGCCAAATAATAATGCATTAAACACATAAATTTTGAATTACACTGATAGCAATATACCTCAAGTCAACAGTGTCCCTCATGACTCTTAGAGATTCCAAGCAGGAAACTTGGAGGCCTATTCCTTCTTATATCACAACAGGCTTGGCCTCACTTATTTTACCAACTGAGGTTCCACTTAGTCTGCTTGACTGCTTTTCAGTCATCTAAAAATCATTGTAATAGAATATATAATGACATCCTAAGATAGTTAAGATATTCCTAGTGAAAAACAATAAACAGTATATGATTCATACATGCAAAAATGCCAATATCAAATTGCTGATTCTCAGTAAAGACTATGGATAAAAAATTATATTTCTTTAGTGCTGCAGTATTATTTTTCATAATAATAATAATAATAAAGTCTTATTTAGTTATGCACACAGCATTGAGGTATATATAGGCCAGAGGTGCAAGGGATGAGAGGCTTCACCAGAGACAGAGTAAAGAACAGGATAGCAGATCAATTAAGTGAACTGCTGAGGGGAGCAGCGGGTGAGATAGGCAAGGTCTGCTGTACCATGTGGATCATCTCCATGGCCTGGGATCGAACTCGCATTGAAGCAGCTGCTCCTAGCTTGCAGGGCTGCGTCCTAACCCACTGCATTGCCAGGGAGGGCCTATTATTACTTTTTATTTAGAAGAACTGGGGTATGCATAAGAGGGTTCACCATAGAAAGAGTAGGGAGCAGAATAGGCAGACTTATTGAAACACACCTGCTGAGCCGAGCAGCAGGCAAGACAGGAGAGGTCAGTTTTGCCTTATGTGGGTCAGCTCCCTGGGTATTCAACTCAGGCCATAGAGGTGATGGCAGTGAGACTTAACTCTTAGGACACCAAGGAGGCTCATAAGTATTCTTTTCATAAAGAAAAAAAAATGATTAAAAGTGCACTACTTTCTCACAAAGCATTTTAACAATACAACTATAAAACCAAAGCAAATTTATAACAGTAAAAGCTTTAAACTAAGTAAATATCCAACAATAGGGTAATGGCTACATATGTGATGTTATAGCAATGTTATAGACTATGTAATCGTAAAAGTAAGGATTTTGAAAAGCTTTTTAAATGATAGCAAGAAATGCCCAAGATACAATTTTAAGTTTTAAAAAGGGCAATACAAAACTGTGCCTTTATATAATATTATTTATATATATATATTACATTTCTACAGCCATTGCCCAAGTATTAGCTAAGCTTCTGCTTATAACAGCCGCCTAAATAGTATAAATTACCAAAGAAAAAAGGCACTGGAGAACCACTGGTATTGGATAGCCACCAGCAGCAGTCAAGAATTTAGAGGCCAAGATTCTGAAGAGAAGAATACACTGAAATAAATCCCCTGTTAGGGGTTTCTAACTAAGAGTTTGATGAAAATTTCTAATAAATGGTGGGGAGAGAAGGACTGGAATTTCAGGGTATTGTGAGAGCCAAGATAATGTGGTGCCAAAAATCCTTGAGAAGGAAACAGCGGAGAAGTAGATTAGAAATTCTGCCTGCAATTTTCCCTGGAAGTTATTGCTATCCTAGCTGTATAAGCATGGGGCTGGACTCTGAGAAACCATGTAGAAAGCAGCAATTGAAGAGTTGCACAAATACTTCCAGTTGTCTTGCCAAGATGGAGAGGCAGTGTTAGAGCAGATAAGGCCTTAAACGAATTACAATTTATATCTTTGATTTTATAAAAAGATGGACAATCTTATGAGAAAACTAGAATCAATAAATTCTTAAATTCACAAGGAAACTCCAGAATCCAAAAATACCATGTTTGAAAATGAAAATTCAATAGATAGGTTTAGGGCAGATTAGAAATGGCAAAAGAAAAGAACTGATTACAGAAACTAAAGTACAGACAAGAAAAATAAACTCTTTATAATACCATATCCAAATAAAATATGTAAATTAGTATAGAAAGC
This sequence comes from Condylura cristata, assembly GCF_000260355.1. Lineage (NCBI taxonomy): Eukaryota > Metazoa > Chordata > Mammalia > Eulipotyphla > Talpidae > Condylura > Condylura cristata. The sequence continues at coordinate 19,083,767 of NW_004567126.1, forward strand.
CAACTACAATCAGCAGCTTAAAATTACTATTATTTTACTTTGAAAATCAGTTTCATAGCATTGGTCTTAAATCTTCAAAGGGTCTCTCTGTCAGCCGCCTGTTTAAGTCTCAGTGCTATCACCACTACAGTCAGAGTTCGATACCTAGCCAGGGAGCTGACCCACATTGGCACAGCACACCTTTACTGTCTCGCCCATTCTTAGCAGTGCATTTTAGTCAGTCTGCCTGTCCTGCTTCCCACTCTGTCTCTGGTGAATTCTCTCACCCTCCTCACATCTCTGGCCTACACCCCAGTTCTTCTACACTAAAAAAAAGAAAGAGAATTAAATCTTGAAACAATTTTAAAATCATTTACTTTTTTTTTTAAACCATTTACTTTTAATAGATTCTTTTTCAGAAGTAAACTGCTACATATGTGTTCATATACATATCTTTTTAGTTTGGGTATATTTCTATAGTGTTTTGTATGAATTAGAGATAAGAGGACCTGAGGAAAAAAAGTAAAAACACTAAAAATAAAGAAAAACACAGAAATGAGCAAAAAAGCTATACCAAAAGATCTAACATTTAGGTAATGAGAACCCCAAATTTTCTAACAAGTAGTAGCAGGTGAACTTCTAAAACTGATTTAAAACCTCAAACTAGAAATTCAATACTCTACATACCCTTAACTATACACACATGCACATACTTGCAGTTCTACAAGTAACTATGAAGAAAAGGAACACAACTGCCGCACTCCAAAGACAAAGAGCCTGAGAAAAACATCACCTTTAAAAGACAAACGTTTAGGGGTCTCCCTGGTGGTGGAAGGGGTCAGAGTGCAGCATTATGAAGCTATCTGTTGGTACTGCAGCATGAGTTCAATCCCCTGCCAGGGGAGTGACCCACATGTCGCAGCAGACCTCTCCCGTCTTGCCTGTCGCTCCCCTTAGCAGTGTATTGCAGTTGATCTGCCTATTCTGACCCTACTGTCTCTGGTGAATCCTCTCACACCCCCCACCTCTGGCCTGTACCCCAGTTCTTGCATGCATACATAAATAAGTAAATTTTTTTTTTTTTAAAGAGCAACATTAAGCCTAAGTGTTAATTTCTCAATAGAAACAATTGGAAGCCAGAGGGCAGAGTAACATATATACATTTTAAAATTTATTTTTAACATCATTCTTCACTTTGTGCCTTTTTTCATCTCAGCTGTAATCCCCATGGATTTCCCACCACTAATTCATCCCTGTACCACCACCATAGTTCCCTGCATCTTTTTTTCCCACCCCATTTTTGATCCCATTTCCTACTCCACCCCCGTAAAATGTCTTTGGTATATAGTTGTTTGTTGTTTTTCATTTTTTCTTTATTATAATTGCTTTTTTTCCCCAGGGTAATTTTTTTTATGTGCTAAAAGAAAATAACTCCACTTAAGAATACCATACTTGGTTAAATTATCTTAAAAAAAATTAAAAATACTGTCAAACAAGTTTGGGATTTTTTTTTATTATAATAGTTTATTTTTACATCATTTCGTGCCTTTTCCCATCTCAGTTGTAATCCCCATGGACTTCCCAACACCAGTTAAGTTTGGGATTTTAATGGTACTATAACAACTGCTTCCTCTCTCCCAAAAAAGGATAATCTATAGACAAATGGACAAATTCATACATACAAATTTTAACAAGACTATATGACTAAGAAATAGAAATTATGAATAGATTTATAACTAGTAATGAAAGTGAATCAGTGTCCAAAAGCTTCCCAAAAAAGAAATCTTGATGACTTCCCTGGTAAATTCTAACACTAAAGAACAACTAATACTAATCCTTCTTAAACTTCTCCAACAATCGGATGAGGGAACACTTGCTAATTCATTCTGTGAGACCAACAAAACCTTGGTACAAAACAAGACAAAGACACTACGAGAAAACTACAAACCAATATCCCTTATGAACACTGGTGCAAAATTCCTCAACAAAATAGTCTCTAAAAGAATACAGTAGCATATTAAAAGGATTGCATACCATCACCATGGAATTTATACCTCGAAAGCAAGGATAGTTCAACATATAAAAATTGATTAATATAGGGCCCTCCCTGGTGGCGCAGTGGGTTAAAGCACAGCACTAAAAAGCTAAAGCCACTTTAGCATGAATTCGATGCCCGCCCAGGAGGTGATCTATATTGCGGGGCAGACCTCTCCTGACCTGCCTCAGTGGGATCCCCTTGTTGATCTGCCTGTTCTGCTCCCCACTCTGTCTCTGGTAAATCCTCTCACCCCCCTGCACCTCTGGCCTGTACTCCAAATATTTTTTTAAAAATTGATTAATATATACAGCACATCAACAAAATGAAGTGTGTGGGGGGGGAAATCCCCACATGATCATCTATCTCAATATGGCAGAAAAGGTTTGACAAAATTTAACACCATTTCATGGGGGGGGGGGAAAAGCCACAAAATAGGAATGCAAGGAAAGCATCTCAACATAATAAAAGCCATATGTGAAAACCCACACCAAATATCACATTTAATTGCCAAAGACTGAAAGCTTTTCATCTGAAATCAGGAATAAGATAATGCTGTCTACTGTTACTACTTCTATTCAACATAGTACTGGAAGTTCTAACCATGACAATTAGGCAAGGAACAAGGTATCCACACTGACAACTTAAAGCAAAACTTATCTCTGCTTGAAAATGCTTTGATCAAATATGTAGAGAACACTAAAACTACCCTCCCCCCAAAATGCCATAAGAACTAATGAATGAAGTTAGCATATTAGCAGGCTACAAAGTCAACATACAAAGATCAGTTGCATTTCTAAACAAAAACAATGAACACATCTGGAGAGGAAATTACAATTATACTTCCACTTGCAATGCCATCAAAATAATAAAATATTTAGGAAAACCTTAACCGAAGAGGTAAAGGCCCTGGCTCAATGAAAATGACAAAATACTGCGGAAGGAAATTAAGACCTTAATATATGGAAATATATTGGAATATGGAATATCCCATATTCATGTACATCCCATATTCATTGATACATAAATATATGCACCAATACACTGGTACATGTATGTACCAATAATATAGCTAAAATGTCACTATTATTCAAAGCAATCTACATACTGATGCCAATACGTATACTCCCTATCAAGATCCCAATGACACTTTGCAGAAATAGAAAAATTCACCCTAAAATTCATAGGGAATCTCAAGGGACTCTGAACAACCAAAACAATCTTGAAAAAGAACAAAATGAAGACTTACAGTTTTTGATTTCATAACATACCACACAATGCTACATTAGTTAAAACAGTGTGTTAACAGCATAAAAACAGACATACAGACAAATCAATAGAAAGCCTTCACACATATGGCCAAATGGCCAAGACCATTCAATGGGAAAAGTATAGTCTTTTGAAAAAGTATGGTGATGGGAAAATGGGATATTCATGAGCAAAATAATTAAGTTTGACCTTTACCTAGCAGCATATACAAAAGTTAACTCAAAATGGAAAAAGGACCTAAATATAAGACTAAAAAAAAAAACAAAACTCTTAAAAAAGGACCTTAATTTGATTTAGCAATGGTTTCTTGGATATGATACCAAAGACACAGGTAACAAAAGAAAAAGTAAAGTATTTCATGAAAATGTTTAAATTTTGCTCATCAAAAGACACTATCATCTACTGAGTAAAATGGCAGTCCACAGAGTAGGAGAAAATATTTGTAAATTATCTATAAGAGGTTAATATCCAGAATATACAGAGAACATTTAGAATTCAGGTAAGCCTTAAAATAAATAAAGACTGTGGGCCTTTACTGCAGCAGTTCTGCCACTTGTTGACCAAGTATCTTGTTCAAATACTTTGCTTTACAAGATGAAGAGTTACCGGGAGGCTGGTGGGAGTGGCTGCACAACATGAGTGTATTTAATACTCTGAAAGGCATGCAGTTGAAACCATAACCAAAGGCAGCATTGTGCTTCCAGAAAACTCTCTAAGAAAATATTGCAATCAACAGTAGAAGCTGTTGCAATGGGCTCTAGAGGAAGGGATGGAAGAGATTCAATCATTTAGTATGGAAGCTGGTGATAAAGTTCTCCCAGGGTAAGGATTAGCTCTCATTTAGAGATGGCTGGTATACAGCTATGCTATAGCAACATTATTTAAACAGGTGAAATCTGGTAGCAACCCATGTGCCCACTGAACAATGAATGGATAGACAAAATGTGGTATTAAGCAAATATATGTAATCTGAAAAATGCTACAATATGAATAAACTTTGAGGACATTCACTAAGTAAATAAGCCAGTCACAAAAAGATGAGCAAGTCATTATATAAGGTACCTAAAGTAGTCAAAATCATAAAGGCAGAAAGTAGAATGGTGGTTGTCAGGAGCTAGGTGAAAGAGAGAGCTGAAGAGTTAATAATCCGCAGTTTCTGCTTTGCAAGTTGAAGAGTGATGGGGAGGCTGGTAAGGGAAGCTGTGCAACATGAGTGTATTCAACAACCAGTGATCTATCTATACATTTAATAATGGTGACATCTGATGGTAAATTTTACGTTGTGTTTATTTTACCACAATTTTAAAAAAGGAAACAGAGACATAGGAAAAATCAAAATGAGTTAAGAAATTTAAAAAATTTTTAAATGTTAAGAAATTTTAAAAATCAACAAAATCAAATTGCTTCTTTGGAAAGATTAATAAAACTGATTAATAATGATTAATAAAATACATGCACAAAGAAAAAAGAATGTAATTATCCAAAACATTAAAAATATGATAATTTTTTTTTCAAAGATTTATTTATGCATACAGAACTGGGGTACAGAAAAATATGATAATTTTTACAGGTACAAATACAGATTAATATTTCTCTTTTTTTCAGCAGCACACAGCAAATATACTAAGAAAAAGGGAAAAAAGGAGATGTCAGTGTTGCATTTTATTTTATTGAAGATTTTTAAGAATTTATTTACGCATACAAGAACTGGGGTACAGGCCAGAAGTGCAGAGGATGAGAGGCTCTTCAGAGACAGAGTGGGGAGCAGACCAGGCAGACTGACAAAGTACACTGCTGAGGGGAGCAGCGGGAGAAACAGGAGAGGTCTCCTGTGCCATGTGGGTTGGGGATTTAACTTAGGCTGCAGTGGCTGCCAATAGCTTGATATAGTTGACTTTAACCCCTGTACAACCAGGGAGGACCCAGTGTTGCATTTTAAAAGAGCTGGTTTAAAAGAAAGAAAAAGGAAAGGAAAGGATATTTGCATGGGGGAAAATGACAGCTCTTAAAGGGCACGAAGCTACCCTTTGAAATGGGCAGGTTTATTAAGAAAGACGCCTTCATCGGTAGTCCTGGGGCAAAATCTGTCTTTATTTTACATACTCTTTCGGGTTTTTAAAATTTTCTTTAAAGTAAGATGTTTAAAAGTACCAACTCCATTATATGAAATATAGCTTAGTAAATTTACCTGGCAGCCAGAGAATAAATGGCATTGGCAGATGCAGAAGGTTTGATTTTGGGGTGCTCACACTCTGGACCTGCTAATGGGCTGCTATTCACATTCTGGAAAGAAAAGTATTAGAAAAAAACCTCTCTTATCACAGTCAAGTATCTCATTTATTTTAACCTATTAAACGTAACTATAACAATACTATAGACACAGACCTCATTCCCACATCCCAAACAATGCTTAATTCTTCTTTCAAAGGCTTATCTCAAATTCAACACATCCATACATGGCCAGGTTCAAAATCTAAGGGTTATATTTGTGTGTGTGTGGACATGTCACTTCACTAATTAAAAAAAAACTTCAAGATAATGGTGTGTGTGATTTCTTGTACCTAATTTGGCTGCCCCTTCCACTCATTGTCAATGCTTCTCTCTCCCCTTTACCTACTTAACACCAGCTATATTAAAACCCCATTTCTGTTTCCCAAATACATTCTCTCAGACTTGCTTTCCCCTTTCCCCTGGAATGATTTCCCCACAGAATCAGTATTACTTACGCTTTCTATTCCCCAGGTCTTTTGCTTAGAACTATACTCCACCCTCCGAACCCAACTCCAGCTCTCCCTACACCACTTTTCTGCACTTTCAGACCAAACACCTTATATGCCTTATTATCTTAGTTTCCATCTATCCCTTACCAGAATGTAAATTTTTTGAGGGCAAGATTTTTTTGTTGCATGCATAAAACTGAACCAACGAAAGAATAAATATACCTTCTTCTACCCTTGTTCTGGAGGTCGTTATCTTATATATATGAAAAGGAAGGCCAACCAGTCCTTATTGTAGCTCCAATCCATTCTGCATACTACTACTAGATTCATCTTTTAAACCATCATTTGGGTCATGTCACTTCACAAATTAAAAAACTTCAAATGCTCTTCAATTCCTATTAAATCAACTCCTATTCTTTTGGAAAGGGGTATTCAAGGTCCTCTATGCCAGTGCTAATGTTCCTATGTTCCTTCCTATTTAATCCTTTTCCTTACTCTGATACACAAAAATTCTGCTTCACTCAAATTAAACTACTTATTCCACAATCCACCTAACCATTTCTGTCACTGTAGCTCTAATTTATCTTAAAACTATATCCAGTTTGGAAAGAGTACTTCCAAGTCCTGATGCCACTCTTTCTACAAAGTCCTCATGACTGCTGTATGTGTAATTAATCTCCTCTTTCTCTATATGTCAAACACTTTAATCCATACTAATCGTGTCATTTCTACTACTACTACTACTACACACACTTTATTGTAAAACACACACATCTTATGACCTGTTCTATTAATAGATCAATTATTGCTATATTATCTTTGAATCTTGTACCAAACCGATCACAAAATTTTGAACCATTAAATGACATCTACAAATATTTGTGAACAAGCTAAATAATTTCAAAATCAGAACTTACCATAGAGGCATCCAGACTGAATGTGCTTCCGAGCCTAGACACATCTGTTCTGGGCTCGATTTGTGAGGGCAATGAAAATGGAAGTGAATGCCGGTTGGTTAATTCTCTTCCTGTCCAAGGGTCACTAGGGTTTGGGGCAACTACTGGTACTTTGGGGATTGGCCGAGACAGCCATGATTCCCCAAGGCGGCTAGAGGGGACAGGGGGCAGTTTGTCTCTAGATGGACAGTCACCAGGTGTACAGGGCAAGGGGCGTCTCTGAGGCCGGGTTTCTGTTCCACCAGAATATGGCCGGTCTGGAGGGGGTGGTGGTGGAAGATCTCGAAGTGTGGGAGGTATTGGTAAAGGTTTGTCCTTATGAAGAGACCCAGAAGTAGCCTGCGGAAGCATGATGGAAGCAAATCAATGAAAACCTACTAATTCACAGCAAAGAATTAAAAAGCTAGAAATGGATAATGCTTTACCTTAGAAGCAGTTCCAAGGCCAGAAGCACTTGAAGGAATAGACACTCGCTGCTGCAAAAGGTCAAGTCGTGGTGGCACTGGGGGAAGGGAAGCTTGTGGGGCCATGGAGAATGGAGATGGAGGCCGTTCCACCTAACACAGATAAAATTTCCTAATAGGTTATTCTTGTTTGGGTATATAGCATCATTCAACCTCTCCTAAAGCTGTAGATAGCAAAGACTATATGACACTGAATGTAATTACCCACTGGCCTTACTGGCTTTGGATAGCCTTTGCTGAATTATTTGTTACCATAAGAGGGCACTCTCAATCCCAGAAATAACACAGAGATGCAAGCTATGGCCAATAGCTGTGCACAACAGCTATAGAGGGCTCCTGAAATTTCTTTTTAAATGACATTAAATAGTTTTATTTCATGAAGCTAAAATGAAGTGTATTTATGATCCTTTATTTTAAATATGTAATTGCCCTTTTCTAACTTCTAAATGGTAAATTAACTTTCCTGTGATAATTCCTCTTATATAGGTTATGCTTTTTTTTTTTTAAAAGATTTTATTTATTTATACGGAACTGGTGTACAGGCCAGAGATGTGGAGGGTGAGAGAATTCACCAGAGACAGAGCAGGGAGCAGAGCAGGCAGATCTACGAAGTACACTGCTGAGGGGAGCAGCGGGCGGGTCAGGAGAGGTCTGCCGCGCCATGTGGTCACCTCCGGGGCAGGCGGGAATCGAACTCATGCGGAAGTGGCTTAAGCTTCTCAGCGCAGTGCTTTAACCCGCTGCGCCACCAGGGAGGGCCGGTTATGCTTTTTTTTTTAAGATTTCTTTTTATTTACACATAAAACAACTGGGGTGTAAGCCAGAGGTACAGGGGGTAAGAGGGTTCATAAGGGACAAAGTGGGAAGAAGAACAGGTAGACTGATGGAAATACATTGTTGAGGGGAGCAGCCAGCAAGACAGAAGAGGTCTGTTGTGCCATGTGGGCCACCTCCAGGGCAGGGATCGAATTTGCACTGAAGCAGCTGCAGCCAGTTTTGCAGTGCTGCGTCCCAACCCGTTGTGTCACCAGGGAGGGCCCCCTAGTTTACAATTTTTAAAAAAATTACAACCTTAGCCTCATCTTTTAGAGAAAGTGTTTTCAAGATTAAAATTGTAAATCTACATAAAAAAGAAAGGGGAAGACATTAATCTCTCAACATCACTTGGGAAAATTAATGCCTGGGTGCATAGCAAGGAAAGAGATCAAAGATGATAAATTTTCTGTGATTATGACAAAAAGAAAGAAATGAGATTTGTAAGAGGAAAATGCCCTAAACTAAAAAGCATCTTAAGTTCTTCTAAAGGAATGTTATTTCAATCCTGTAATTAAAAGAGATTAACATCTTCTGTCTCTCTGTATGTTTCCAAAAACAGGGGAATAAACCATAGTAACAGCTCAAATGTAACCTTTTCTATTTTCCTGCCTGTAGCTCAGTGCTGAATGCTCAGTAAGCTTATCCAAATAAACTGTGTTGAGATACATAGTAATTCATATAAATGCTACTTGGCATCTGTATTTCCTAATAGGGAGCAATAAAGATGAAAAATAGGCAAATAATCAAGTACTTATATAAGATGATTAAAATATCCATCTTCATACTTAGTGCTATCATTGGTGCTGGGTGGTGAGTGAGAGAAAAGCAAGCCCTCACCATTAGGTACTTATACTCATCATTAAGAAAATGGGCTTCAGGGCCTTCCCTGGTGGCACAGAAGGTTAAAGCCCAGCACTGAGAAGCTAAGCCACTTCAGCATGAGTTCAATCCCCACCCTGGAAGTGACCCACATAGCGTGGCAGACCTCTCCTGACCTGCCTGCTGCTCCTCTCAGCAGTGTACTTCATCATCAGTCGGCATGTTCTGTTCCCCTCTCTGTCTCTGGTGAATCCTCTCACCACCCCTGTCCTATGGCCTGTACCCCAGTTCTGTATGCATAAATAAATAAATCTTAAAAAAAGAAAAGTTTATTATTAAAAAAAATAGGCTCTATGTCAACTAAGCATGAGCTGCTTAGTACCTCAAGGGTTAAGACAGTGAAAAAGTGATTTGTGAAGCTAACTGTCACTTCATCATCAGAATCTAGGTCACTCACTGTATCCTGTTGATTTCTCCATAAAAACATTTCATAGTTGTATTTTCCTTTTCATTCTATTTATCAATCTCAAATTTATTAAAATCACCATCTTAGTGATTCTTCCAATTTTCGTTTCTCATCTCACCAAATCTTTTTGCTCACCATTACCAGCTAGCAGTCCTTAAATAATATCTCAAAAACCATCCATCTTAACAGTTAACTCCCACTGTCCTATGTCATAAAATCTCATACTCCCCCCTGGCTTTCACAAGTTTCTCTAATTAGTTCTCCCTAACTAACAGTATTTTCCATAACTCCCTGTTCTATAATTCCTACCTCCCTACCTTTATTCAAATTGTTTCCCACTTTGGAAGGGTCTCTGCCTATTCTGACTCCTGCTACCATCTATTCTCTTTCCCATTCAAGAGCAGGTTAAGCTAATTGTATTCCTCAATTTATGACTCAATATCATAACTGAATCCTGCAATGCTCTTTTACCTTAACCTACAATAAAGTTTCATAAAAGGAAAAAATACAAATGAAGATATTATCTAAGATATACGGAAGCATATTTACAAAACCTAAGGGACATAAAAATGCACACAGAAAGGGTTCACTGCATAGTTCAATGAAGGAAACTAAGACCATAACTGACTGACAAAGCAAAAAAAATCCTTAATTTTTCAGGGAACCAAGTCTAAGGAAACTATTTTAAAAGCTTCTGGGGCACCAAATAGCAAAAAATACCTTAGAAACTAGAAGTCAGTGAAGCTAACTTCTACAACTTCCTACAACTACCCAGCAATTTGAGGATTTGAATGAAAACATTTCCAAATATCAAATGTTTCAAAACTATATCTTTCACCTTTTCAGAAAAAGCTATTTTGAGGACATGTTGCATCTAAACAAAGAAGTAAAGTAAAACAGAGCAAAACATGGAGCCAAGAAATACGTAATCCAACAGAGAGGAGAGGCAGTGAAGTCCCATGATGATGGCACAGGGAGAGCGCCGGGTGATGGGGACAAGCACACTTAGAGAATAACCAGTCCAGGCTGGAGCCAAACACACAACTCTTGCATACAGGAGTACACTGTGTTATATATACACTGCCTACCATATTAATAAAGGAACAGAATTTATTTCATAGAAAATTTATATTGAGAGGATACTTAAAATGTAGGAAATAGAAATAAATCCCAGGAAAAGCAGAAGGTTGAATTAGAAAGCAAAAGTAATTCTATTATTGTATGTAACCTGGCACAGTAGGAAGCAAAAACATTTAAATACTGGATAGTAATTTAGCCAAAACGTATTCAAATAACAATAAGGGAAGGAGATGGAGTCGAAAGGAGGAAAATAATAGATCTAAATCTGTTCTTTAATACTTTAAGTGTGCAGATAACTAATACTGAAGAAAGCCCAGCTTAAGGAACAGTTTTATGAACTGAAGAGTGTGAATGGGGCACAGAGAGGAGCTGGAGTGGTAAAGGCAGGGAACTGATATTTCTATAGGCCCTTTAGCCAAGTCTCTTGAACTTTAAAACTGTCATGTGCATTTACTACCTGAATTTTTAGAAAAAAAGTTTCCCTATATTAAAAAACAACAACAAAGAGTCACCATGATGTGATGAAACAAACACTCATCGTTTCATAGGTCTTTGAGAGTGATTTAGATAAAAAAAATTAGTGTCTACACAGAAATAGATATACTTTTACTCAAATATTTTATTCACAGAGAGTAGAGAACTGAAATATAAAGTATGAAGAAAAATGAAATAAAACACCCATTTACCTACCTACCACTCAGATATGAAATAAAATACTACTCATCTTGGCCCTCCCTGGTGGCGCAGCGGGTTAAAGACCTGCACTAAGAAACTAAAGCCACTTCCGCATGAGTTTGATCCCCGCCTGCTCTGGAGGTGACCCACATGGCGCGGCAGACCTCTCCTGACCCGCCCGCTGCTCCCCTCAGCAGTGTACTTCATCCATCTGCCTGTTCTGCTCCCAACTCTGTCCCTGGTGAATCCTCTCACCTCCGTATCTCAGGCCTATACCCCAGTTCTGTATGAATAAATAAATAAATCTTTTTTTAAAAAAAATACTACTCATCTTTGCAAAATTCCTATGTGCCCCTCTCCTAATTATGCCCTTCACCAATATCAAAGAATATAATGCACATACTCTTTTATCAAGCAGTTCTACCACTAGAAATTTACCCTACCTATAGACTTGCAAAAGAATGCCAATATGTGTAAGCTGGAAAGCAACATAAATGTAATTTATGTTGTAATTTACTTAATCATTAATAAAAGATTAAGTAAATTACAGAATAACCAAGTGATGATAAAATACATGAAGCTGTCTTTTCTCTATATGAATTTTTACAATGTATTTATTACTTTTATTTAAATGAATAAATTTAATACATCATATATATCAGCTTGGAAAAAAAGTGTTGATTTACTTTTCCTCTCTAAAGTCCTATAGCACTAAAGGAAACTACCCAGTATTTTAAAACAATGTGTGTTCTAAAAAAGTATTCTAATTTCAAATGAATATATACATTTGAAATTAAAATAAATACATACGTTTGAAATTATTATTCAGTTTCCCTAATATTCCAAGAATTTCCATGAATAAGCAAATAGCAATCCATATTAGAACATAAAATTGCTCTAAAGGTAAAGCAGTATCTTACAATGGAACCAAAGACTCTGTTATGATTACTGTCAACTTCAAAAACCAAAAATGTACCAATCAGCTAGTATTTATTTCCTCAACAATCCATTTTGATATATTATAGACCAACTTATCAATTCCACTTTTGAAGTGTTTTCAATTGCCAGCCAACATTCCAAGTAATTATATATGCTCAAATTTGAGTAACTATTTACAAATAATATGGCTCTTGCCTTCTAGGAACTCATATTACAAAGAGAAGTACCTGTGATAAAATATTACAAGGTTATAAGTTCTATGGCAGATAGACACTGGGTTTCAGAAACACCTGGGTAGATCTAAATTATATGAACAGACTGTTCCAGTTTCCCAACATATTTAGAGTGTGAGCTATGGGTGAAAAAAGGTTTCCAGGAAATGCAAATTAAATAGGAACTACAACGACAAAAGCATGGAGAAATTTTTAGTGAATTGTTCTTGCGGGACCACAAAATATAATATGGAAGGAAGGAGAAATGCACTTAATCCACTAAGTAAACAGAGTCAGCAAAGTGTGTGAAGCAAAGGAATGCAGTGAGCAGATTTATACTGGAGATCAAACACTGTGGCAGAACAGATGATAAAGCCTGAAACATGGTAGAGGCACTGAGGACAAGAGGAGAAATGTTCAGTAAGGATATTAATGTCTATTCTTAGAGTTACATGAGTATAGGATTATGGAAGTCAAAATAAGCAAAGTGCGTATCTCTTACATACCAAATGCATATTAGTCCTTATCATTCTTTGTAGTTTGAATGCCAATAAATTCTCTACTACTTTGAACAGAACTCATAATGGATTTTGTTCAGTCTTTTAAACTACAGTTTTACCTTGGCACCAGCTAATTCCTTCATCATGAAGAGAGAATCATCAGCTCGTTCATCATCATCATCATCATAATTTGGGGAGGGAGCTCCCTCTGCTCCTTGCCTCAACAGGCTGCCATTTCCCCTAGGATCAAATGGATCAACCACAATGGGCTCAGTACCTTTAATTTCACATCGGCAGAATGGACAGCCCTGGCCTTCTGATTCCTGGATAGGAAACAGGAGATAACAGACACATATGAGAGTTAAAATATCAGTCCATGAGAAAATACCTTTCCTACAGATGAAAAAGTAATCCAAAGTTTAAAACCTAGCCCACATACCAGGCTGTCCTATATATCTGTAAAGGATATACAAACTCCAGTTCTTCAGAGTGCTTTCCTAACTGAGAAAATGTATGGTTTGGATCCATACCTGCCAGGACGTAAGACAGGATGTGCACATGAGGTGTCCACAGGGCTCAATCTTTACGTCTTTATCATTTTCAGCACATATTTTACATAGTTGGAATGTGGAGCCCATCTCACAGTATAATTCATATTGTTCCTTTGATTAAAAAATAGTATTAAAAGGTTACTCAGCTTCTTGCAGATTATTTGTTTAGTGAATGATACCTTAAATACTAAAGACAAGGAAAATGAAAACTTACTCTCAATACAAATGTTTTTATGAAAGTATCACAACAGTGATTATATTATCTTAATAAGCTAGAAAGTACCTGCTACTGGTTCTATTTTAAGTTGCATGATTTAAAGAAAAAATGGAATACATAAATTAGCTAATCTAGTATCATTCTGTCAGTTCTATAAAGTATATACAAAAATTTGGTCTAGTGATATGGTTATAAAGTAAAATAAAACTCACCTGGGTCACTTTGATGTGGTCTTGGGGGGTTGGTTCACATAAACCTGTCAGGTCAGGATTCTGATTCCGTCCATCAGGAAACAAATAGCTATACAAAGAGTAACAAGCCAATTTATCACGACTTGCTAATACAGACAAATGAGATCTAAGAATTCCCTCATTCGAAAGGGTAATTTTTTGTTAGTGCAAAGATAAACCCCACTAATAATTCAAGAAAAATAAATAACAGAAAGTTCCAAGAAGATACTCTCCAAACACTGCTATTTTTCATCCAGGGCACAATGCTACAAGTTCTACCTTTTAATCAAGGGGTTGACAAACTTTTTCTATAAAAAGCCATATAGTAAAAATTTAGGCATTGAGGGCCCTCCCTGGTGGCGCAACGATTAAAGCACAGCATTATGAAGCTATTGCAGACACTGCAGCATGAGTTCGATCCTCAGCCAGAGAGGTGATCCACATGGAACAGGAGACCTCTTCTGACCTACCTGCTGCTCCCTTCAGCAGAGTATTTCAG
>NW_004567126.1:19099083-19115828 GCF_000260355.1 Condylura cristata
AGAAGTGGCTTAAGCTTCTTAGTGCTGTGCTTTAACCAGCTGCGCCACCAGGGAGGGCCTATTTGGTGTTATTTTAAAGTCTAATAGAACAAAAAAAATTTGGAAAAGAAGAAGTTTATTCATGGTAGTAGCTGAAGCAGTAGAGAAAAATAATTTCACTTAAGGAATCTCTCTAAATAAAAACAAAAAGTTCTTAAGAATCTGAAGGCCAAATCTGTTAATGATTCCTGAATCTTACTTTATAGAAGAAACCTAGAATAGAATAATTTATGGTGAAGTTTTATAGCCTCTAAGTTCATAGACTCTAGCAGATGGTAAATAGTAGGAACTCACAAGCCTTCTCTGAAGCCATCAATCAGTGCTTGGAAGAGAGGTTTATTATGAGGGATTGTCTGGAGAATGTTCCCATCAGCAGTGACATACCCAATGGCCCACTGACCTAGACGTGTACAGCTCAGGCGGAAAATGTAACTGAAAACAGAGATAAACAGAATCATTGATATATGTATTCCAATTAGGATGGAAGGCAAGACAGAGAGAAAAATCAAAAGGACCATCAATAATAGATTCTTTAGTGACTCCAAAACCAAAAGCACATATGTCTAATACTTAAGTGGCTTAAAAGGATTTATGAAATCACAAGACTGAATAAGTCAATTCCCCCAATAAACAAACATCAATACTATTGCAGAATTGTGATCACTAGGATATGAATAAAAGATCATGCTTCCTTAATCCCAACAAAAGTCACAGGAAAATAAAATTCAGGAGTTTAAACCTTTTTGTTTCATGGCACTGACCTCCCAGGTTTGTGAATGAATTTCTGAAGCCGAGCTTTTACTTCATCATACGTCAGGAAAGCCATGTAACCAGGATGAGTCACAGCAAGACTATTCCAGTTCCTGAGCAAAGAGGACCAGGGCTAAGGAAACAAGAGATCAATTAGGTTCAAGACATATAAGCAGCCTAAGAGCAAGGAAGAACAAAAGGAAAATCACTTCAATTCTCAATTCTCAATTTATTGTCACTTTGAGGGAAAGAAGACAGATATGTTTGGGAGATAAGGACTTTGAAAACTTAAGAGGAAATCAATATATGTTTATCAAGAGAAATGTAACAAAATAAAATTTTAAATATTTTAAAGCAACTCTAACAATAGTGAGGTTAGACAAAAAGAAAAACAGAACAGAGTACAATATACAATTAAAAAATACCAATTAAATATTTGTGCAAGGTGGTATATAAACACACATTATTTTTAGAAAAAGTATTTCTCAATGAAGCATCAATATATGTCATTATTCATTATTAACTGTTACAAGAGGAGAAAATTTTGGAAACATATATAAATATGTAACAGAATATTTAATAACAGATCATGTGAAGGAAGAAAGCAGGTTGCACAGTTATTTTTATCAATATGTATAATAAATATGTACATGAATACAAGGTAGTTTTAAATTTACCTTTATCCTTTATTGGTAAAATACCCAATTATTTTTTTTAAAGCTTTCTCTTGAAAAAAGTAGCAATAACAAGCCAACCTCTTAGTATCCTACCTGAAAGAGTCGTGTAAAGATGTCAAATTCAAAAACTGAAATATAATCATTGCAGGTTAGATCTATAGTGGATTTCAGAGCCATGGCCTCCAGCCCAGAACTGATGGGATGTACTTCATGAAGGGCCTGTCTGAAGCTCTTCCAAGGGACTATTGTCCTAGGGTGGGGGTGGGAGAGAAGGCACAGAGTGAGAAAACAGATAATTCCTGGCAAAGCTATAATCAAGGAAAAGATTCACAAAGAAAGCTCTCACTATCACTGTCAATTCTCTTAAAGCTGAGCTATATTTTGGATTGAGAACAAAAAGGAAGTAAAATATATATTCATTTTCTAATGAGTGAATTAGTATTAGACAAGTCATTTTCCACTATTGTTTGGCCAAATGTCACAAATTAATACCCTTTCTCAACTTTCTTCAGATGTTCCTCTATTAGAGAAGAATGAAGAGATGAGGTCATTCTTTTCATATAATAAATGTAATCTGTGACTATACAGTAAACACAATCTGGGGTCAGACTTTTATTAACTGAATGTTTATGTTCAAACTGACATTTAAAAAGCACATAGAGCCTTCCTGGTGGCCAGCCTAGGGGTTAAGTCTCAGCATTACCTATCACCGCCATGGCCTGAGTTCAATCCCTGGCCAGGGAGCTAACCCACATATGGTGCAGAGAACTTGTCTAGCCCATTACTCCCCTTAGCAGTGTATTTCAGTAAATTGGTCTGTTGGGCCTGGGCCTGCTCTGTCTCTGGTAAACCCGCTCACAACCCCCATTCCCTCACACCCCACACTTCTGGCCTAAACCCCAGTTTTTCTACACATGCACAAGATATTTGAAATACTATAATCTCATTATCATAGAAATGTTTATATATTTACCCATATGAAAATAGTGGTATTGGCATTTTGAATTCTTTTTTAATGCAGTTATTACATTAGAGAAACAAATTTGAACTTATATCCATTTATTTTCAGCGAGGTTTTAGATATTGCTAATTATTCTATTTCTATGTAAACATTTTTTTAAATAAAGAAGGTATTTGAAAAGAGACTTATGTTTCTAAGTTTTTGCACTCCATCTAACTGATAAGGGACTGATCACAAAGACAGAAAGAACTCACACAACTTAACATAGTAAACAATCCAGTCAAAAAATGGGCAGAAGAACTTAAAAGACTACTAAAAACGAAGCTAACATATCATCCAGCAATTTCACTCCTAATTCAAAAGGACACCTGCACCTCTATTATTTATTGCAATACTATTTACAACAGTTCAGCTATGGAAATAAACCAAATGACCAAAAAACAGATGATTAGATCAAGAAGGTGTAGTATATACACACAATGGAGTAATATTTAGCAATCAAAAAAGATAAACACATACCACTCACATCAACATGGATGGAGCTGGAAGGGATCATGCTCAGTGAAATAAGTCAGAAGGAAAAAGAAAAATATTGGATGGTTTTACTTATAGGAGGAATACAGGGGAACCAAGTAAAGGATCAAGGGGAAAAAATAACAAACAAAACAAAAATAAACAGGCAACTATAAATCAGAAATATTCTGCAGAGGACAGGGAGGGAGAGGGATCAAAACAAGGGCGGGAAGAACACAAGGGACTGTTGTGATGGTGCGCGAGTGAACTGGTAGTGGACATTTTATGGGGACAACACCTGAGAAAAGAAAGCAAATGTACAAAAATGAACAATGATGTAAAATATATATAAATAAATAATTTGTTAAATATAAAAAGAGACTTGTTTCTAGAATCTATTTGGGCAACTGAAAAATTTTATTGTTTTCTACCTTTTCAGGTTTTTTAAATTTAAATACATAAGAACATTTATATTAGAACTACACAACATAAACTTGACACAATCTGTTTACATAATTTAAAACTTCTGAACATCAAATGACAATATAAGGAAATGGAAAAACAAGCCACTGGCTAGAAGGCATTTGTAATATAAGGAATTAACATAGAATTAATATCCTAACAGTAGGAAAAGACAACGCAAGAATAAAAAGAGGCAAGTCAGAATAAGAATTTTTACTGACCTTAAATGTGAAAAGATGCTCAACTTCCCCTGACATCAGGAGCATAAGGCAAAATATGATACCATTTCATATTACTAGTGTTAGCCAAACTGTGAAACTGGTATTTATGTATGTCACTTATAGGAATATAAACTAGTACAACCACTTTGGAAAAATTAGGCAACATTAGGCAAAGCATGAGTTATGACAGACACTGACTCAGCAATTTCACTCCTAGATTGATATAACTCTGGAGAAATTCTTACTTAAATATTAAGATAAATACAATTTTGCTCACTGCAGAACCATTTTTAGTAACAAATAACTTAAAATGCAAATGTTCATTTTGCACACAATACTAATGATATGGGCCTAATTATAAAGATCTAATGAGACTCAACAAAAACAAAGTGAACAATCCAGTCAAAAAATAGGCAGAAGAGCTAAAAAGACACTTCTCCAAAGAGGAAATACAAATTGCCAAAAGACATTAAAAAATGTGCAACATCACAACTGAGATGGAAAAAGGCACAAAATGATGTAAAAATAAAGATCACATTATTTTTTTAAAAAATGCACAACATCACTTGTAATCTGAGAAATGCAAATCAAAACCACAATGAGATACCAACTTACACTAATGAGAATGGCACATATTAAAAAAACTAGCAACAACAAATGTTGGTGAGGGTATCCTGAAGAGAGAATTCTTCTACATTGCTGGTGGGTATGCAGCTGGCCCAACCACTATGGAAAGCTATGTGGAGGCGCCTCAGACTGCTAAAAATGGAGTTTCCATATGATCCAGCAATTTCACTCCTGGGAATTTACCCAAAGGACACAAAAACACTAATTTTTTTCTAAAGATTTATTTATTTATGCATAGAGAACTGGGGTACAGGCCAGAGGTGTAGGGACAGTGAGCAGGTTCACCAGAGACAGAGTAGGGAGCAGAACAGCCTGACTGACAAAGTACACTGCTGAGGGGAGCAGCGGGTGAGACAGGAGAGGTCAGCAGCACCATGTGGGTCACCTCCCATGGCAGAAATCAAACTTGTACCAAGTGGCTGCAGCTAGCTGAAGTGGCTGTGGATAGCTTCCTAGAGCTATGCTTTAACCCGTTGTGCCACCAGGGAGGGTCCAATAATAAATTTTTTTAAAAACAGCAGAATAGATGGGGAAGAGAAACAGTTTCAAAGAGTTGGTGTTTCAACTATATCTGCAAAGATCTAACTCTCTCTTTTTTTAAAATGTTGTTAGTCAAGGAAAAGAGGACAAGAAAAGTTCTCAAAATCAATGCCATAGCCAGGAAGTAGGTACACATGTATTTTTTTTTTTTAATATTTATTTCATTTACTTATGCATACAAGAACTGGGGCTCAGGGGCTCATTCATGGCACAAGGTTTTAAAGCCAGCACTAAGAGACTATCCAAGTCACTGTAGCAAGAATTTGATCCCTGGCCAGGGAGCTGACCCATGTAGTACAGCTGACCTCTCCTGTCTCCCCCATGGCTCCCCTCAACAGTGTGGTGAATCTTTTTTTTAAAGAAATGGGAGAAGCTTCACCGAGACAGAGTGGGAAGCTGAACAGGCAGATCTACTGAAATACACTGCAGAGGGGAGCAGCAGGAGAGAAAAAGAAAGGTCTGCTATGACATGTGAGTCAGTCCCAGGTGGGGGCTTGAATTCTTGCTATAGTGGCTTACTTTTCTCTTCCTTCAATGTTTTAAGTATTTCATTCGTTTAGATAAAAAAAATAAAAGCCTACAACAGAAGCTTCAATTTTTCATCGTTCAAATTTATTACTGTGAGACTTACTTTTCTCCAAAAGCTTTCCTCCAAAATTCAGCAGCATCTGCTTTAGTAATCCGAAATGTGTCTCCTTGAAAGAGTCCACTTGGAAAGATTCCTTTTAGTTCTGCCAGCATGTGGCTGAAGATCAGGGACAGTTTGGTTAAGTTTCGCCTAAAAAAAGATCAGAAGTGCAATAATTAAATAAACACATAAAATTTATTTTAAAGGCACTGAACTCACCATACCAGGTATAAAATTAATGGCATTAAAATGCTCTTACAAAGAACCTCTTCAAATATTTTCAGGCCAATGCTAGTCAAAAATACAAAAAAAACTGGGGAAAAAGAGAAAAAAGAAAAGAGCCGTGGGTAACATTAAACAATCTGTAATATTGTTATCTTTATTCAGAAGGGCTTCAGAGACTGGTTTACTCTAGCATCCTATTTAAGATGAAAACATGGGAGAAAGACTGACATTCACTAGGTCCACTATTCCTTCCATTCAAATTGCTGTTTCATAGTAAATGAGAAAAATTTATTTTTACAGTGACAGATAAGAGAATTTGACAACTAATAGGTGCAAGAATTGGTACACTGCTACCACTCACAAAAGAAATGTTAGAAAGACAATATATATTTCCTGCTTTACCTAAACTATTCTGAATTTTTAAAAAAAATTTTATAAGTTTATTTTTACATCATTTTGTACACTTTTTTTTCCATCTCAATTGTAATCCCCACGGGTTTCCCATCACCAAGTCACCCGTGTGCCATCACCATAATCCCGTGCATCTCCCTCCCCACCCCCCCCGTTTTTGATCCCATTCCCCATTCCACCCCAGCAAAATGTCTCTGGTTTATGGTTGTTCATTATTTTTGTTATTTTCTCGCCTGGTCCATTATACTCCTGCTATGAGTGAAACCATCCGGTATTTTTCTTTCTCTTTCTGACTTATCTCACTAAGCATGATCTTTTCCAGCTCCATCCAAGTTGCTGCAAAAGACATGTGTTTCTCTTTTTTGGTTGCTGAGTAATATTCCATTGTATATATGTACCACATCTTTTTTATCCAGTCATCTACTTTTGGGCATGTGGGCTGCTTCCATGTTTTTCCAATTGTAAATAAAGCAGCAATAAACCTGGGGGTGCAGGTATCTTTTTCAATCAGTGTTTTTATTTCTTTGGGTAGATACCTAGGAGTGGGATTGCTGGGTCATAGGGAAGCTCCATGTTTAGCAGTTTGAGGAATCTCCAAACAGTTTTCCATAGTGGTTAAACTATTTTGAATTTTAAAAATCATATATAGCTCACCGAAGCTTCAAAAATTAAAATTCTCAATAAGGAGTATTTAAATATCCAGACATAATAAATATTTTTTTGAGATCAGGCCTTAAAAGAGGTAAATTATTATCAAAGTAACTCCTTTTCCTTTACCAAAAAAGAAATGCTAATATGTAAAATACATAAAAATGTCACCATAAGTGATTACTCTGTTTTTAACAATTAGTTAACTTTAGTCTAATAACCTCGGTTTAATAGATGGCTAATAAAGATACCACACTGTACCCAATATAACACACCAAGTGAAGCCTGTGCTTTTAGGTGTGTACTTTAATCAGATTATCTTTGTTATTTTTAATGGTATTGATACACGAAACAAATAAAGTTGTTCAGACACTGTTTCACATCAAACCACCTACTAATTCTATTTGTTCATTGTTCCTTGCCTCAACAATTAGTACTTATGTTTTCAAAAGTCTATTATTACACAAGTGGACTAAAAAATTTTCAAGTTAACTCATGATGAAATATGATTACCTAAAAATTCTCTTCCACAGAGTTACTATTTTCTTTTCTTATGCTGTACTTGAGGGCCACTTCCAGTCCCATCCTCATCTTTTCTGGAAATGCTGCACTAAAGTAACCAAGTTTTTCAGTAAAATGCTGCTAAATCTTTCCTGTCAGTTTTTCAGCAACTCAGCTTCAATTTTTAAATATTTGTCTTCTTGTACTTGCAATAAGTTATTCTAGTTACAAATATAGATTCCTACTGGTTTTCCTCAAAGCTCCTACAAAAGTGATAAAATTAATATTCCTTGAAGACAGTAAGACAATCCACATGCTATAATTAGTTCAGTGAAAAAAAACACAAGCATATATTCAATTCCTAAACTATGTCAACCATTTTCCTCATTGCACTTTAAGATCCTTCAATTACTGCTGGCTAGGACTTTTACTATTTTACCAAAGAGAAAACAAAGATCAAGGATACATCACAGAGGGAATGCGCTACAGATTAACTTGGTAGAAAATTTGCAAAGCACAAATTATCCCAATGGCTTCACTTTCAAGTCTTCAGGACCCTGGACTTCATGGTAAAATGAACTTCAATATTATTATAATACTCTGCCCTCCCTGGTGGCACAGTGGGTTAATGCACAGCACTAAGAAGCTAAAGCCACTTCAGCATGAGTTCAATCCCCGGCCCCAGGAGGTGACCTGTATGGCAACCCGCATGGCATGACAGACCTCTCCTGACCCACCTGCTGCTCCCCTCAGCAGTGTATTTCAGTGGATCTGCCTGTTCTGCTCCCCACTCTGTGTCTGGTATATCCTCTCACTACCCCTGCACCTCTGACCTGTACCCCCGATCTATATGCATAAATAAATCTTTAAAGAAAAAAAGTTCACTATGCCCTTAAGATATGGTAAATCACTGAGAGCCAACTATATGAAGAAACAATGCTAAAAGGGATAGCTGAATAATATATAATGGTAGAAAAATATATATCTATATATATAAATATCACTTTCTTGAGGTTACCAGAGAGCTCTTTCTGGAAGAAATAGGTTTAGATTTTGTATCTTCCTGAAAACATCTTTCCTTAGTTTTCCCCAGGGAGTCCCCTTGCTTCTCCTACTTGTTTTTGTTCTTCCTTTGGTTTTTCTTCCATTCTCTTAATAGCTAAGTTCCAGGAATTTAGTTCTCTGTAATTTTCTTTTCTTTCTCCATGTACTATCTTGGCTTCTCCTTTGCAATTTCAAGGCTTCAAAAATTATTTGCAAAAAATTCCCAAATCCTAGGTTTTGGTAGCTTTCCAACTGCCTAACACATGTCTCCATTCAAATGCTAGTACCTGAAAGCAACATGTTCAAAATTAAATAAATCCTTCTCAAATCTCTTTATTTTTTGCTATTTCTTTCTTTTTTAAAAGATTTATTTATTTCTGCATGCAGAACTAGGGCACAGGCCAGAGGTGCAGGGGCGGTGAGAGGATTCACCAGTGACAGAGCGGGGAGCAGAACAGGCAGATTGACGAAGCACACTGCTGAGGGGAGCAGCAGGGAGACAGGAAGGGTCTGCAGCACCATGTGGGTCAGCTCCCAGCCAGGGATCAAACTGGCACTGAAATGGCTGCAACTGGCTCACAGTGTTTGCTTTAACCCATTGGGCCACCAGGAAGGGCCCCATGTTTCCTATTTCTATCTTCAACAGCATCATCTTTCTTCCTACAAGTTCAGAACTTTGAATCATCTTAGCTTCTTTCATTTTACATAATTTCCATATCTGATTGTCATTTTGCTGACCTTACTATCAGTTCCTTTACCTACAAGTTCTCTTTCTCCAAGTCCAGTCATCATATATAGTAACTGTCTTTAAAGAAGAGGGGAAAACAATTTCCACAGTACCAATGGGACAAAACCTAAACTCAGCCTGGAGACTGTCACTGACCTGTTCTAACATAACTTTCTAACTCATTTCTTAGCTCTTCATTAATATATTTTAGGCAAACTGAACACTTTACCTTTTCTTATACACTCTACCCTATTTACTTTCCTACCTCTCAGGCTCTGCTTATCTATTCTCTAGTTTGAAAGACCCAGCTTAAATTTCTTAACAAGCCAGCTGGAAGTAGTAAGCCTCTAAAATACCCCCTTCATTTTCAATGCAGTTTTCTTATGTCATCTGAACCCATCTTGTGCTGTAGTTATCTATGTATACGAGGGCTGAATTAATTTCCAATGTATATTTATATCCTTGTGGGCAGGTGGCACAATTTTTAACCTTCACTGTATCTTCAGAAATTATATCTGAGTGCCCACTGAAAGTGTCTGTGCTGATTGTGCTAGGCACTAGGGATGGATTATCACAATGAACAAAATTCCTGATTTTATGGCACTTACACACCTATGGGAGAGTATCAAGTGGTGAGAAAAAATGTTTTGGAAAAAACAAAGCAGAGTAAAAGAAGAGAGTCAGGTTAAGGTGGCTATTTTAGAGACAATGGTCTTTGGAACCCACGTGTTGATTTTTAAGTTAAGCCTGAAGGAAAGACAGGAAGTGAGTCTTGTGATGACCAGGTCATGTCGGCATCTTTGACTCTTCAAAAAATTTCCACTGACAACCTGCCAAGTATACAGCACTATGCTGGATGAGAGATAAAATGTATATACCAAAATAATAATGAACAGAAAGCTTTTTTAATTTTTGAAGTAAGCCACAAAAAGGCAAAGTTATTGACCACAAGGATATAATGGCACCAGAAACCCAAGAGCAGTTCTAAGTGCTGACTGAAATAGTTACTGAAAATCAATTTAAGACACTATGTTAGACTAAAAAGTTGCACCCCCCTCAAAAAAAAAAAAAAAACCAGCTTACATTCTGCAAAACCACTACAGAAGTACACCACAAGCAACACATTTCTTAAAAGGAAATAAACAATCTATAAAAGCTCATGGGTCGGAGCATCTTATAACTGATCTGAGTTGAAATTTTGTTCAATTAAGATTTTAAGGCATTAGGCTTAAGGTTCAGTGTCTACCAGTGTGTTTAGGAGAAATTTAAACAGCAAAATCAGTCTAAATGTGTAAACTTGGAACAATGAGCATGATGGACATAATAAACTTATTAAGGGTAAGCAAGTCTTTTCAAAATTCTGTCAGTAGTTATTTCAATCCATACAAAATGTTCCATCAATTCACCAAATACCCACAAAGAAATATAACTTCAATTTTTTATAAATTCCATGAAGACAAAACTTTTAAGTTCCTATAGTAGCAAGTACAGGTTTTGATTCAACTGAATATTTCCAGGAGGTCATTTGTACTATGCATATGAACCTAAATAAAAGCAAACTGTGCTTGCTCCATAGCATCCATCTTCCTCTTCTCTCACAACTTCCTCATAATCAAATGCTGATTCAGTATGTAGAGTCATTTTTTTTTTTTAAAGTTCAAAGCTGTTGTCATTTCTTTGCACTTATTTCAGGTCCAACCTGAAAAGCCAATATTCCTTTATACCTAGGAACAAATGGTATATGTTCTTCTGTGTATAACCTCAGCTAAAAGGTATCCCGCATGTCACTAATATACAGTATACTAAAAATTAAACGAGCAATTATATCCATCTCAAAAGTGGAAAGATAAAATACAGCTTGACAAGAATCACAGTCACCATATCTAACAGACCAAGCAAGACAGTTAAAAATGAGTCTTTATTTGAACATGCGATAAACAGAAAACTTAAAGCTCCTCAAGTATACAGAATATTGAAAAACAAGCTGTTTTGTAACTCTTTGTCACAAAGCAGTCTGTCTGTCTATTGTTTTAATGAGAGAATGCTTCATCCCTTAGACATATACCAGGACCTCCTTAGTAGCACAAGGGATTAAAAAGCTCAACACAATGAAGATATCTGCAGCCACTGCAGCATGAGTTTGATCCCCAGCCAGGAAGCTGACCCCCCAAGGTGCAGCAGACCTCTCCTGTCTCACCCCCTGCTCCCCTCAGCACTGTATTTCAGCAGATCTGCCAGTTCATCTTGTCACCCTCCTCCTTGCCCCTCACACCTGTAGCCTATACACATTCTTCCACACAAAAATAAATAAAGCAAAGAATTTAGAAAAACTTACATGTCTTGTTGAATTTAAATGAATAATCACTCATCTGAAAAACAAGGGTTTGAAAAACTAGTCTATCAGATAACTAAAATTATTTACTCTTACACTAGGGTCTTGCTAAATTGTAGAACACATAGTGCATTGTTTCATCACAAGAATTTTATAATTTCTGAAGAAATAACACAGAACTAAAAATCTCCACAGGATGGCTTCCCTGGTGGTGCAGGGGTCAAAGTCTTAGTGCTATCAAACTATCGCCAGCCACTGGGCATTGAGTCCACCTCTCACCAGGGAGCTGACTCACATGGCGCAGCAGACCTCTCCTGTCTTGCCTACTGCTCCCCTCAGCAGTGTATTTCAGGTCTGCCTGTTCTAATCCCCATTCTGTCTCTGGTGTATCCTCTCACCCCCACCCCCACCCACATGTCTGGCCTAGACCCAGTTTTTGTATGCGTAAATAAAATAAATCTTTAAAAAATAATCATCATAGGAATTTTAAAATATTTTCTCATGTGAAAATGGTTCAAAGACTAGAAGTTTGATTTTAAAAGAGAGAAGAAAACAGAACTTCCCTTTTGAAACAAAAACTTAATTACAGAATCTAGGTGACAAGCGCAGGATTGCTATAAAATTCTTTAGACTTTTTTGTGAGACTGAAAATCTTATTATTTTTGAAACTGGGGAAAATGGTAATAATTTAAACTGAAACCCATTTAACAGCATTTGTGGACCAAATGATCCTGTATTTCCCAGTAAGTAAAATTAACAATGATTAACCCTTTAATACAATAGTTAACAAACTACACAGTACTATTCAATAGCACTATGAAGTTGTAAAATTTTCCGAAAATGAGATCACAATATAACCCATTTTTGCCATGCAGTCATGGTATGGGCTGAAGAACTTTATATAGAGAACTAGGGATTAATTATACCGGCACCATTTCAGTGATTACTGTTGCTGTGTTTCCAATTCATTAAACTTCCAAGTCTGATAAGTAAACACTAGAGTCATCCAAAGAATGCTGAGTGAGGCACACTGGGATGACATTTACAGCTCAACAGCAGCATCCTCTGCTCATAGCAATCAGCTTTAAAAATAGATACAACGGAACTTCTTTCAACAAGGCTTCACAGGAAGTCAATGAAATACTGTTTAACTCTTATCTGCTTAAACTGCTGAAAAAAAAAAGTGCAAAACCAAAATCATCACCTACAAAAGGCGTTCTAGACCAATATATCTAAAAATATCAATGACCTTTTTTACAAAACACGTATTAAGTGTATTTCGTATGATACTCATGGTGCCTTTGAGACCCTCCCAAATTATGTGGCAACAGATTACAATCATACATTAATCACCCAAGAATATTCTGAGTTATTTCATAGCATTCTAAAACTAAAGGGATACTAATCTAAATAAACAAATAAATGAAATCCATATGAAAATCTCTAACATTTCCCTCACATATCTGTCAAATTAGTCTTAAAACACTCACATTCCTTATTCCACTACATAAAAATCTTTAACGACTTTCCAATAACCACCCAAAAAGTTGCAACTTTTCACTTATAAATGAAAACACACACAATACGGCTGTAATATGCCTTTCTAACAGTACACTACTATCCTCAATATTTCCCTAAACATTCTGTTTTCCAGGCTCCAGGACTTCCACAATATTGTTTTATCAGCTATTTATGCTTCTTTCCATCTCTAATAGCTAAGATTAAGAGCTTACTATGTATCAGATGCTTTGCTAACTACATAATTCTCATAATACTTTGAAACAGAAATTACTAATTCCATTTTACAAATGAGGAACAAAGACTTGGTGACATTAAATAATAAGTGGCATGTAAGTTTTTCTGAATCAAGAGTTAATAGAGCTGATAAGTGGCAAAGCCGGTTTTTCTGAATCAAGAGTCTAAGCCTATTGCTATGACACAGATTTCCTTTCTAATGATTATGGTTTCAGAAACCCCGCCCATTCAAAGTTTATTTCAATGCTATCTCCTGTAATAGGAGATGAGGGTTGAAAAGATTCACTAGTTTTTATTTAATGTCCATCTTCAACTTCATATCTTCCTCCCCATCACATCTTTCTCATACTTTGTATAGGCTTCGTCATGTCCACTTTGTATTAGTTGTCTTATTCCCTGACTGGGTGATAACTTCTTAAGCACAGGGGCACAGAAGGAAGTCTTAAATATTTTATATCCTGCAGTAGTGAACATACTGCCTTGAACTTAGCACACACTCAATAAATGTCAATAAATTTGTAGAACTGAATGGGAGAATGAGTATTGTTTATTTTTTAAATAAACTTTATTTTGGAATTTTAGATTTTGAGAAAAGTTATACAGACAGTACAGAGCATCCTCATATACCCTTCATTCAGTTTCACTTTTCCTTACTACTACCACCTTGTATTACTACGGTAAATTTGTCAAAACTAAGAAACCAGTTTCAGTATAGTACTATAAATTAAATCCCTGACTTCATTCAGGTTTCAGTATTTTTTTTCCATTAATAGCCTTATCTGTTCAGGAGCCTAGGAATACTATATTACATTTGTCTGTCACAGAGTCTTAGTTACTTCTGGTTTGTGAAAGTTCCTTAGTCTTGCCTTGTTTTTCCTGACCTTGACATTTTTGATGAGTACTGATGAGGTATTTTAAAAAATGTCCTTTAATTTGTGTTCTGCTGATGTTTTTCTCATATTTTGACCGTGGTTAAGAGTCTATGGTCAGTGTACCACAGAAGCAAATCTCTTGGAAGTACATGATGTCCACATGACATCACTAGGAATGTTAACTGACCAGGTAGTTAAGGCAGTGAGGATTTATCATAGCTTTTCCACAGTTAGTTACTACTGGAAAATATTTACTTTTTCACAGATAGATGCTTTCTTTCCTAACTCATGTAAAAAAGATCATTTAGAGTCAATATTTTTATTTTCATTTAGAGTCAAGATTTATTTTATTTACTCATACAAGAACTGGGGTGTAGGCTGTCATGCAGAGGGTGAGAGGATTCACTGGAGACAAAGTCAGGAACAGAGCAGGCAGATCTACTGAAATACACTCCTGAGGGGAGCAGTGGGCGAGACAGGAGAGGTCTGCTGCACCAGGTGGGTTATAGCTCCCTGGCAGGGGATAGAACTCATGCTCAGTGGTTGGGAATAGCTTGACAGCACTGAGACTAAAACCCTTGCATCACCGGGGAGGCCCCCAGAGTTAGTATTTTTAAACAACTATGTGATACTGTGTGCTGTCTCTTTAAAGAATACACAATCAAGGAGAACTCTGGTTTTTAGTGTGGTTGGGGGAAAAAAAACTAAAATAGCTTCAACTCATTGCAAATATTTAACAAATGTCACTAGCTATATTAATTTATGGTTATTATCATTGTTTTCTATTTAGTTCAAGAATCAGACTCCTCTGTTTCAAAACAACCTTTGAATTTACTCAACCCATGTTGTGAAAGACATATACAAAAGCATTTGTCCACAGCTACTATCTAACCCTGAGAAATGACAGCTACGTCTCTACATTTCCTTAAAGAATATACAAACATATCAATAATACAACGCAAAAATTTCCAAAACATCTCATGTCTTCCCCTAAACAAATGAGAAAAATCACTAAGCACCTATCCCTTGAACTTAGAAAATAAATTTTAAAACATACACAGACAAAAAACAAAAAACATATACTGTAGAGACAGAATATCAAATGTGTAGAAAGTCTATCTAGTTATTAATATTTAACTCCTGAATATATGACATATCAGATAGCCATTAAAACATATGGTTACTCTGAACAAATACAGTAGCTACTAAACTTTCCCACTATCAAAATTTGGGAAAGAAATAAGAATTTTTTTGTATTTAGGACTGCTTGGAAGAGAATTCTTCATCAGTGCCATTTTTTTCAATATGTATTTCCATAAAAAACAACCTTCTTTCAAGTTTAAGATTCCATACAAGTCTAGTATTAGTATTTAAGTTATTTAGTTAGTATTTAGTATTTAGTTAAGTGTTTTATCAAGTCTAACAAACTTATATTAAAAGACTATCAATAAAGACAATGTCAGAGAAAGGAAAAAATCTTCCTGGACCTAACTGTCCAGTTATCAAAGGAGCCTTGCAAACTGAGGTAATCTTTGGTGAGTACAAGAGTAAAAATCAAGTGCCACAAGAGTATGGGTGGGAGAATCGCTAATTTAAACTGGTACAATTTTGGAGGCTTCTTAGACTGTAAAGAATTGATGGGCTTTCAATAAGCAATATAGGAAAGGGAAAGGAAGAGGGACTGTAAGTCAAGGAAATGATGAAAATAAGAAGAGCTCACGGCCTGGCAAATAAGAATGATAATGGCCGAGTACAGAATCATAATAACGTGATAAAACTGAAAGCACAGACGGGTCTCAAGATGTAGAGATTTAACTACCAGTGTGAGAGAAATGACAAATATCGTGGGAAGAGTTGGGGAGGGACACCTAAATGTGTTTTAAGTCCACAAATGACAGCAGTAGGCAAGATGAGTGAGGGGGGATGACAAACATAGCAAGATTAATTAGGATAGAAAGCTGCAAAAGGTAATGGGGACCTGCCTGAGTAAAGTAACAAAGATTGGAGAGACACAAAGTAAATCAAGGACATAAGATGACTCAGTAGGAGAGAAGAGATGATGAACGTACACTCAGCTGAGACTGAGCACCTTGGAATAAGGTCTTTAAATAATGTTAACAAAAGCTAGTGATTTTTGAAAGATTTTACAATCAGATATTTCACATATTTTATTATATTGAATTTTATACATTCTCACTCCTTGAAGATGGATTCCACTAGTACATATGTAAAAACCTACATAAAATGAGTTAAGCTGAGAATCAATACCAGAAGATCATGCTCATTACGTAACACTAAGCTGTTACCAATCAAGAGGACACATTCTGTGTCCAGACATGTTGAGTGTGAGATGTTAATGTGGCACTGTGTGGCAGGCAGCTTGGGAAAGAGGTAGAAGATAGTTATACATTTGCAAAGGATGTGTATAAGGTTTTGACACTACTAATTTCCACATACAGAACAACCAATAGAAGAGGTTTTTAAAATCATATTAACATTCTGCAACCTAATTTACACAATGTTATGTGTCAATAACTGTTATTTCTCAATAATAAAAAAAATTGAATTAGAAAAAGCTTAAAAGAGGAGTGTATGGTGAGGGGCCAGAGGCAGGTAGGTAAAATGGAATCTAAAGGACAGAAAAGAGCAGCAATAGCAGGTTTCTCTTATAAAAAGGAGGGGGGAAAGGGCCCTCCCTGGTGGCGCAGCGGGTTAAAGCACTGCACTGAGAAGCTCAAGTCACTTCCGCATGAGTTCGATTCCCGCCTGCCCCGGAGGTGACCACATGGCGAGGCAGACCTCTCCTGACCCG
>NW_004567126.1:19115928-19141224 GCF_000260355.1 Condylura cristata
CACCCTCCACATCTCTGGCCTGTACCCCAGTTCTGTATGAATAAATAAATAAATCTTTCAAAAAAAAAAAAAAAAGGAGGGGGGAAAATCCTGTATTTAGAAATACAAGTTAGCTATATTTGTAAGAAAATCATACTAATTTTTTAGTTGTTTTCACATAAGGCAGAAATTAATATCACCTCTTTGAGATACAATCTGTTTCTTCTAGTCTTTTATACAAACTTGATGAAAACACATTTAGCATTTTAACACCTTCAAAAGATTCTCAAATTTTAGGCTCAAAGGCCTACTCAGTGATAGCTATCATATTTCCAACATGAAAATGTAATTGGAACTTACATGTTTAGAGCCACTATACAAAAGTAAACAATTTACTGTGTTCCCTAAATTGAGTACATTAAAATACATGTGTCTTTTAAATCATGCTCTTTAGTTAGGAGAATAAAAGGGATTATTTATTATCTGCCTCAATTACAACTAAAGTAAAATATTCAACTAATTATTTTAGTTGTAAATAATATGGAAAAAAGCACCATAAGAGTAACAGTGAGACAAGTTGAAAATATTGACTGCATGCTTAAACTTGAATTTCAAACATGTAGATTATATTTTTGGAAACTAAACTAGATGAGTGTTTTGCATGTAAAAAGGAGAAGGGGGAGGGTCTAAACAAAGAAAGGAAAGAAAAATGCTACCAAAGATTTTTATTCCATTTCTTTAATAAATTTAGTAATTTGGGCTTAAGCTCTCTGAAGAAAGTATGTATTTCAAGTTCAATACACAAGAAGTAAAAGATATAAATTGCCAGGATTAAAGGTCACGGAGCTTCAAATGCTTGGATACTACTAGACACCTCCAGGGAGCACTGATGCTTTGTATGCTAAGGCCTGGCAAAAAAGACATTCTTGCAGCCAGCTTTTGAGCTTGTTCTTTAAGATGTTCTAATTTAAATGCAGTTGTAGGCTTCACAAGTATTATGTTTTTAGAGCAAGTCTTGGTTGGCACTACTAGAACAAAGTGATTAGAAAAAGCCTTTGCACATTCTATTTAACATTCACTGCCTACTTCTCTATAATGCTTTGGTTTTATAAAAGTTATGACTGACTCTTTGAGAGGAAGCAAGAAGGACATTTTCATATCCCCTCTATGTAGAATGTCTTATTATAAATGTTAAATGAAATTCTCTTGTTAATGTAAACACATAACCCTGTGGTAAAACATACTATTGAACATTTTTGTGTTCTGAAAAGATGCCTAATGCATGTTTTAACTTCTTTAAGTGTACAGTTTACTATTTTATGTGACATGTGAAATACGGCCTCCAAGGGATCAGTTCTGTAACATGAAATAAAACAGTCACCATTCCTTGACATTCAAATGGTAATGGTACCAAACATTTGGTAAACTAGTTTAAAAAGCAGCTCTGGCACTTTCTAGCCATAGGTACTTCATTAACTTAATCTAACTAGCCTCAGTTTCTACATCTATAAAGTGAAAAATACTGTCCTTATACAGACACTGACCATGTTCTTGTAGACTACACAGTGGTAGCAACTAAGTGTTCCATTTATATGTGTGGTAAGGTAGGGAGTCAGTGAAGAAGACTGACTGGACTGAGTTTCGAATTTCTTGTTCATTTAACAAGCACATGATAAATATGAACTATATATGAATTTGGGGAAATTTCAAATTAAATTTTAGACTGAGACTTCTGCTTTTAGTCAAGATGGAATTGTAAGGACTGGATTTACCCTCCCACTAAAAAAGAACTGAAAAATTGAACAAAACATAATAATGGTTTCCAGACATTTTACATCAAGCAGCAGAAGACCAGGATCCCCGAGAGAGAGTAAACAAATGCACTGAGCCCTATGACTGCGAAACTTAAAGCCTGGACAATTTCCAGGTCTCAGCAAATGGAGGGGGAATCTCTGAATCAAGAAGACTGAACTAGGCTCTGGGGAAACTCTAGCAACTAGAGTTCCCAATGCAGAATACAGCAGAGGAGCTGTATAGTGCAAATTCTGGAGAGCTTATAAAGGGGACCTTCTAAGTGTTCAGCTAAGCCCTGGTTTAAGCACAGGAAAATACCTGAGTCACTCACAGAGAGAGAAATGCAGGGATGGGGCCTTGTAATTCAGGGACCATGGGGAGGAGAATTAATCCTATGTTAGAAGCTGTTTTGGTCTTGCCTAACAAAAGTTTAAAGAAATCAAGTTATTCCAAGTAATTTAGCTGTGTCCCACAACAAGACTCAAAAGCTTTTATAAGAACACAAAAATATCTGGGACCTACAAGGTGAAATTAATAGTGTCTAACATCCAATAAAAAATACCAAGCATGGAACAAACCAAGAAAATAAACCATATGGAGCACAGAACAAATCAATAGGGGCCCTCCCTGGTGGCGCAGCGGGTTAAAACATAGCACCAAGAAGCTAAAGCCACTTCAGCATGAGTTTGATCCCGGGCCCGGAGGTGATCCACATGGTGAGAGCTCTCCTGACCTGCCCGCTGCTCCCCTCAGCAGTGTACTTCGATGATATGCCTATTCTGCTCCCCATTCTGTCTCTGGTGAATCCTCTCACCCCTGCACCTCTGGCCTGAATCCCAGTTCTGTATGCATAAATAAATCTTAAAAAAAAAAAAAACACACAACAAATCAACAGAACTAAATCCATGGTGGGCACAAATGACAGAATTGAAAGACAAAACAGCAAAATGATATTTACTTACTATACAGCATGTATACAAAAAGGTAGAGAAACACATATTAAGTACATGGAAGACATTTTTAAAAAGGCTCAAGTCTGGGCCCTCCCTGGTGGCGCAGCGGGTTAAAGCATTGCACTAAGAAGCTTAAGCCACTTCTGCATGAGTTCGATCCCGGACTGCCCCGGAGGAGATCAACATGGCGTGGCAGACCTCTCCTGACCTTCCCGCTGCTCCCCTCAGCAGTGTACTTCGTCGATCTGCCTGTTCTGCTCCCCACTCTGTCTCTGGTGAAGCCTCTCACCCTCCGCATCTCTAGCCTGTACCCCAGTTCTGTATGAATAAATAAATAAATCTTTAAAAAAAAAAAAAAGGCTCAAGTCCAATTTCTAGAAATGAGAACTAAAGTGAAAGGGATTAAGAGAAGATTAAATACTGTAGGAGAAAAGATTAACTTGAAAACTGAGCAACAGAAACTACTTAAAATCAAACACTGGGAAAATATGAACATAGCATCAGTGGCTTGGGATACCTGGACAATATCAAATGGAGTACTCTTGAAGGAGCTGGGAACAAAATAAACTTTTTAAAATATAGTTAAGATAGGGCTTCCCTGGTGACACAAGGGGTTAAGTCTCAGCTCTATGAACCGATTAGGCAGCCACTGCAGCCTGAGTTCAGCAGACCTCTCCTAACCTGCCCACTGCTCCCCTCAGCAGTATATTTCAGTACATCTACCTGCTCTGCTCCCACTCTGTCTCTAGTGAATCCTCTTACAGCCCCACACCTCTGTCCTATACTCCAGCTGTTGGATGCATAAATAAATAAATCTTTAAAAACAAACAAAAGATATAGACAAAATTTCAAAATTGATAAAAACTATCGATTTTAGAATGAAAAAATACGGAAGAGCCAGTTATGATACAGTCATACCTCCTCCCCACTTCAAGAAAAACAAATCTATTTCACCCCTGGATCCTTTTCCCCATGACCTCCTCACACAGCAGTCTCAGCAGCTACCGAGGCACATTAAAACCCACTTAATAGACTTGATACTCTGTTTGCTGTAATGTCTAGTGATTCAATCCCTAAAAGAATGAGATTAGTTGGCCTGTCTTACTCCAGAATTTTAAAGTAGAATAAGAACAATTTAATATTACGAAAAGTCCACTCTTAAAGACACTAGGAGGAACTGCACTAAAATGACAGTAGCATTAGTCACTTTCAACTTTCACTACTTTTTCAATTCCCTATATTGTTGTTATAGCATTAAAATATATATGCATCACTACAGCAGTTCTCAAAATTCCTGGGGATCCTTAAGATCCATTCAAAGTGTCCACACAGTTACAATTATTTCCATAATGATACTGAGATACCACATGATTTGGTGTTCCCACCGTGTTAATGGCACAAGACAACGGTAAATGAGCCGGCTTAGCATGAGTCAAGACAGCAGCATTAAGCTGTGTATGTGTAGTCCATGTCTTCCTCACTATAACTTGTTGTAAAAACAAACCAAAAATTGTTAGTTGCATTTGAGGAATGCCCTTAATGAAACAGGAAAGAACAGTAATTTCATGAAATCTTGACTACTGAGGATATGTTTAACATTCTACATGACAAAATGAGAAGTACTCAAAAAGCACTTCTGCTGTGTTGATGGTTATGCTCAGGAAAAACACTTGTGTGGTATTTAAGTTGTTAGATGAAGTAGTTGCTTTTTTTAACATAACATTTCTTTTGGCAAACCACTTCAACCATTTCTAAGTGTACAAAGTAGTATTAAAAATATACATAATGCTGCATCACCATCCCACTAACCATTTCCAATTTTTTATTCAAAACAAAAATACAACAGAAATTACCTACTTCACTCCACCCACTCCACAGTAACCTCTATGCCATTTTCTGTTTGTATGAATTTCCCGACTCTATTATACCTCATGTTAAGTGAGCTCATTCAGTATTGGTCCTTTGGTGTCTGACTTAAATTTCACTCAGCATGGTTTTAAAGTTCAGCGAGGTTACAACATATATGAGCACTTCATTCCTTGTTATAGCTGGTTAACCTTCTGTTATGCCTATATCACCTCTTCTGCTTATCCCCTGTTAGTTACTCATCTGCTGAGGAG
Source organism: Condylura cristata (assembly GCF_000260355.1). NCBI lineage: Eukaryota > Metazoa > Chordata > Mammalia > Eulipotyphla > Talpidae > Condylura > Condylura cristata. The sequence goes on from NW_004567126.1 coordinate 19,120,775, forward strand.
CACTTGGGATTGTTTCTACCTTTAGCTATGGAATAATGCCGCTACAAACCATGTTACACAAATGTCTGTTCAAGTCCCTACTTTTGATACTTTGGGTAAAAGATCATATTGTAAAATTCTACATTCAACTTCCTGAGGAACTACCATCTGTTTTTGCAGTTGTTGCACCATTTTAAATGACTACCAGTAATGTGAAAGGGTTCAAATGTCTCCACATCTTTGTCATCAGTTGTTTTATTTGCCCTTTGTTGAAAACAGTTATCCTAATTGGTAATACGTACTATCTCTCTGTGGTTTAGGTTTGCATTGCCCTAATGAATAATGATGCCTACTATTTTTTTTGTGTTTAGTGGACAGCTGTAAATCTTTGAGAAAATGTCTCAATTAGAAAGATTTGTTTGTATCAATTTTCTATCTGATACCTCATGTTAAGTGGGGTTTTTTTTATATTAACTGCAAGATTTGTTTTCTGATTATTCCATTTCATATATATAATTTACAAGCATTTTCTCCCTATTTATGAATTGTCTTTTCACTCATTTGGTGTCCTCTGATGCATAAGATTTTTATTTTCAAGAAGTTCGGCTTATTTTTTTCATTCTGTTTTTGGTGACATCCTAAAGGAATCACCGCCTTACGCCAAGATCACAAAAATTTTCATATAAGAGTTTTAAATTTTAGTTTTTTAATTTAGATGATTTTGAAGTAATTTCTGTAGGTGATGTGAGGTATGAATCCAAAAACCATTCTTTTACATGTGGATATCCTTTTGTGCCAGGACTGTTTGTTAAATAGACCATTCTTTTCCCCACAGAATTGTCTTGTTCCCCTGTCAAGGGATCCAAGTGTAAAGGCTTATCTCTATTCTCTTCCATGAACTATATGTCTCTTTATACCAGTACTGCACCATCTTGATTACAGTAATTTTATAAACTGCAGTGATCAAAACAAAGCTTTGAAATCAGGATGTGTGACTCCTCCTATACTGATCCTCTTTTTCAAAATTGTTTTGGCTAACTAATCTGAATAGAAATGGTGACAGCAGGCATCAGTCATTTCTAATATTAGAAGAAAAGCTTTCAGTCTTTCATCATTAAGGATGGTGTTAGCTGGGGAATTTTCATAGATGGCATGGAACAACTTTTTTACGAAAAGAATGACTAATAAATAAAGCATGGTTACTCGGCCTTGGGTATTTGGCACTTTCTCCAAAATGAATGAAGTGACCTGCCACTTCAAGGAAACAACTGACAGTTTCTGTTGCTAGTGATAAACATAAACTTTTAAGAAAAAACTTGACTTTTAAAAAACTTCTACCTACCATCCCTCAGGCCCTCCCTGATGGTGCAGCAGGTTAAAAGCACAGCACTAAGAAGCTAAAGCCACTTCAGCATGAGTTCGATCCCCACCTGTCCAGGAGGTGATCTACATGGCATGGCAGACCCCTCCTGACAATGCCTGCTGTTCCCCTCAGCAACGTACTTTGTCTACCTGCCTGTTCTGCTCCCCACTCTGTCTCTGGTGCCTCTCACCACTGGCCTGAACCCCAGTTCTGTATGCATAAATAAATAAATCTTAAAAAAAAAAAAAAGCTTCTACCTACCATAATGAGCTTGAACAGCTTTGCAGTAAAACCTTTTTAACAAGATTTAATTAATGAATATGACTGTGAAAGGATATGTCAATACCTGAAAAGTAGTGAGCCAATATATTCCAAGTGACCAAGAGTATAAGGTGTTACAAAATCTTGCAAGGATAAAAGACTTTATATAAACCACCCTCCAGAAAGGCTTAACACTTTTATTCCCACCACAACCAGGTATCAACACTGTACCCACCTTTCAAACACTTATTATAAATAGACTTTCCAATTTCTGCCAATTTTGCAGGCCAAAGAAGTCTTTTGACTAGCAAACTGGATTGTTCTCTCAGCATTCATATTTAGTCTTTTATGTTTCTTCTTTTGTGCATTAATCACTTCCTTTGCCAATTTTCTATTTGTCTTCACTTTTCAACTTTCATCTTGGCTATTGAAATCTACTCTCTGTCTTCACTTTTCAACTTTCATCTTGGCTATTGAAATCTACTCTTTTTTTAAAAAATATTTATTTATTTATTCATATAGAACTGGGGTACAGGCCAAAGATATGGAGGGTGAGAGGATTCACCAGAGACAGAGTGGGGAGCAGAACAGGCAGATGGATGAAGTACACTGCTGAGGGGAGCAGCGGGCGGGTCAGGAGAGGTCTGCCACACTGTGGATCTCCTCCAGGGCAGGCGGGAATCGAACTCATGTGCAAGTGGCTTTAGCTTCTTAGTGCTGTGCTTTAACCCGCTGTGCCACCAGGGAGGGCCCTCTACTCTCTTTTTTCTTTCTTCCTCAGTGGTGCCAATTTCTGAATCCCCAAATCCACTGACCCCTTTCTCACTACATGATTCTGTTTACTGTGATGGCTTTAAATACTAAGTTGAATACCATCAATTTCACCACTCTAGAACTTTCCTCTGAACTCTGAACTTTAATATAGTCAGTTGCCTACTTGACATGTTGCCTTAAATGGCTCATAAAAATGTCTCAAACTAAATGTGTTTAAAATGGAACTCTTGATTCCCCTCACTTTCAACTTAGATCTCACTGCATCTGTTTTGTGAATTCCCATTTTAATAAATGCTGCCATCATTCGTAGCAGCCTATAAGTCATCCTTAATTCTTCCCTGTCATCTTTTTTCACCTTTCTCTTGTCCAATCCATCAGCAATTCTTATTTATTCCAACTTCAATCTATCATCCATTATTTTTCTTTTTAAACATTTATTTTTATTTATCCATACAGTACAGGCCAGAGGTGCAGGGGCAGTGAGAAGATTCACCAGAGACAGAGTGGGGTACAGAACAGGCAGATCAACGAAGTCCACTACTAAGGAGGGCAGCGGGCATCTCAGGAGAGGTTTGCCACGCCATGTGGATCACCTCCGGGACTGGGAATCAAACTTGCATTGAAGCAGCTGCAGCTAGTTTGCAGTGCTGCATCCTAACCCTTTGCACCACCAAGGAGGGTTCTCACCTGTTGTTTTTCTTTTAACCTGCTCTTCCCTAGTCGAAACTACGTCATCATTATCTGGCCTATATGACAAGAAATTAGTAATCTACCTCTGCACTTCTGTCTTTGCTGCCACAGCCCAATCCATTTTCCACACTGCCAACTAATACTATCTTTCTAAAATAAAAATTAGATTATGTTCTCCCCCTATTTAATACCTTTCTATGACTTCTCATTGCATCATCTATCCAGTTCTTCAAACCAGAAACCAAATCTATTAGCAAGTTACCTTATCAAGTACTGACCCTTTCTTGCCATGTCTACTAACTCCATTTTTCAAATTATCATCTCTCTCGGACCAAAAAGACAGAAGTATGATGTTGCATCTTTCCCAGTACTTCAAAAAGGCTTTCCTGGCCTGGGTGATAATTTTTTCCAAGCCCAAACTCCTTACAACACAAAGGTCTAAGCTGCCATTATTTATCAATAGGATTTGCACACTTACTGGAACCTATTTTCAGAGTGTTCACGAAAGACTATAAAGCAAAAACAATTCTGACTACTTTGTAAGAAACAACTGCTTTCACTGAAGGATAATCTGAAAACCAATACACTACTAGTTTAGAGGTTATGTTTTGGAAAGTTATGGTGAAAAAAGAAGAGACCATACTGATCCAATTCACAGATCTATCACTGATGGCAGAACAGTGCCTACCATAGAGAAAGTACTCAACTTTCTTTAATAAATGGTTAGACAAAAAAAAAAAAAGGTTACACATGAGCTTTTCTTGCTTTCCAATTGTCCCTAACTAGATACAACAAAACCAGACTTGATCATTTCAGCTTCTAACTACCTACCTCTAAAAAGACAATACAGCTACATTTGAAAAGTTTAATCATATTTCTGAAGTAGATACAGTAAGAGAGGAACATTTTAGAACTAACTACACTATATAATCCCATCTAGCTTCTACTGTTACATCCTGTGCTGGAAGGAAAACAGGTGCAAAAAAACAGAGTTAAAAGATCAAAGGCAAGGAAGCAGTTTATGGTTTTAAGACATTTTTTGTAAAATCTAAGAAAAAGGAGGGCAAATTTATCTCTAGACAACTGAATTCACATAATATCCCCCAAAAATAAAGACAAGAAACAACTATGTGATATACTAATAGATACACTTATCCTCACTTTAAAGACACTTAAGAGCTTGGTTAAGTTCGTTCAGGACGAACTCTATATATAGAGACACAGGTTTTGTGGACTCCACTCACACCCCAGACATCAGAACTACAAATCCCAGCATCACCAAAGGGATAACTGTTAGGGCCCGAGAGAAAAGCAGCCATTTTGTTTATAGATTGTTATAAAGCCGGGCTTTGACATGGGGGTCTCTTGGCTCGTGGCTTGCAGCTGAGCTCCTGGCTTTTCACTGGCTTTCAGTGTGGTACTAGGATTCCAGGTCTGCAAAACTGGTAGGATGCATTAACCAACTTCTCTCTCTCTCTCTTTTCCCCTGAGTTATTTATTTCCCTTTCCCTTGTAAATAAACCCATTATTAATCTTTTTGTGTGTGCCTGCACTTGAAACTTATTATAAATCCCTTTAAGTGTGCATGGGTAAGGACCCACAGTCAGACAACCCAATTCACACAGGGTGTTACCCTGTAACATTTTCTCCTCATGCACATAGCTATGGAGGGATAGACATTTTCTCCAAGCTATAGCTGGTTCATCCAGAGATGACCCCCGAGTAAACACAGCACTTAATTTTCTATCCAGAGTTGATTAGTACAAGGATAATCAATTGGCCTCTATCAAGTCAAACTCCAAACACAAACTACAGTGGAAAGCATCCTCCTATAGTGGGAACCCTTAAGATGTAAATCTTGGGTGTAGGAGAGGCCAAATTTTCCTGCCATTCAAATATTAATCTGCATTGAAATAATGTAGATGGAGTCCTGGCAACACTTTCAGTTACTCCTGGGGCTTATCTGCATTCTTGCCTTTAGTATAACTTAAGATATGTACTTTTTCTAGATTCTGAGACTGAAAACTTTCCCAAAAAGAAAAACCAGGAACAAATACACAGAATCTTGGTACCATTTCATGCTGTTAATAACCACAACAATAAACACAAGAAAAAAATAGACTGAACTTACAAAAAATACAAGGATATTTTCTCAAACCAATAACAAGCACTGAAAAATACCACAGTAATATCCTCAATAGCTAAAAACTGAAAGCTTTCTGAAATCCTCACGAGGAAGACTCTGATGCCTCTCTCCACTTCTACTCAAGTTTGAGTCCATCTAACTTAAGAAATATAAGCCAGAATAAGGCAAAAATAAATAAATAAAAGGCATACACAAAGGAAAGGAAGAACAATATTCTATTTGCAGGTGACATAATCTTGTTTATTGAAAATCTTAATGGAATCCACTAAAAAAAAGAAAACAGTAAGTGAGTTGTGCAAAGATACAGAATACTAGATGAATATTTAAAAGTCAGCTATATTCTATATATCAGCAATGAACTACCCAAAAATTAAATTGACAACTCCATTTAGCGGGTTAAAGCACAGCACTAAGAAGCTAAAGCCACTTCCACATGAGTTCGATTCCCGCCTGCCCCAGACGTGACCACATGGCGTGGCAGACCTCTCCTGACCTGCCCGCTGCTTCCCTCAGCAGTGTACTTCGTCAATCTGCCTGTTCTGCTCCCCACTCTGTCTCTGGTGAAGCCTCTCACTGCCCCTAAGCCTTTGACCTGTACCCCAGTTCTATATGCACAAATAAATAAGTCTTTAAAAAATATATATATATCTGAAAGTATAAAATAAGTGAAACAAACTTAACCAAGACACTGAAAACTACAAACACTGCTGAAAGAAATTAAAGAATCAGATGGAGAAACATCCCATGTTTATATATCGGAAGAAAGAGTATTGCTAAAGCTGACAATACTCCCCCAATTGGTCAACAGGTCCAATATAATTCTATTAAAACACCAGCTTTTCTTTTTGCAGAAATTGACAAGCTGATCCTAAAATGCATAAAGAATGTCAAGAGGTCTTTCAAAACGCAGCCAAAACAATCTTGAAAAAGCAGAAAATTACTTTTTAAAAAAGAAAGGAAAAAAAGAAAAGTCGGAGGACTCAGACTTTCTGGCTTCAAAAAAAGTTTTACTCTGATTACTGCAGTTTACAAAATTACCATACTTACCACTGGCATAAAGATAAAACATATAGACCAGGGCCCTCCCCGGTGACCCCAGTGGGTTAAAGTGCAGCACTAGGAAGCTGGCTGCAGCCACTTCAGGATAAGTTCAGTCCCCAGGCATGGAGGTGATCCACATGGCTCAGCAGACCTCGCCTGTCTCACCCGCTGCTCCCCTCAAGTAGTGTACTTCATCAATGCCTGTTCTGATCCCCACCTGGTCTCTGGTGAGTCTTCTCACCGCTCCTGTGCCCCTGGCCTATACCCCATGCATAAATAAATCTTTTAAAATAAATACCCAAGTAACAAAACCAAACAACAAAAGCACAAGTTAACCAAAGAAAAAAATATCGGACTTCACAGAGTAAAAAAAAAACCTTTGGTATTTCAACTTACATTCTCAAGAAAACAAAGAGGACCCACAGAATGGGAGTAAAGCTTTGTAAACTAGTATATGATAAGCATCTAGAGGTATCAAGAATATGTAAAGAATTCTTCTAACGCAACAAAAAATAACCCAGTTCAAAATGGAACAGGATTTGAATATACATTCTCAAATAAGATACACAAACAACCAATAAACACATGAAAATATGCTCACGTTATTACTCATTAGGGAAATGAAAATCCAAACCACAATGAGCTATCTACTTCATACCCAGGAGGATGATTATAATCAAAAAACAGGAGTTGTTGAGCAATTAGAACCATCATATGTTGGTAGAGGAATGTAAAATGGTGCAGCTGCTATATAAAGTAGTTTAGTGGTTCCTCAAAAAGTGAACATAGAATAACCAGATGACTCAGCAATTCTGCTCCTAGGTATAAAACCAGAAGAACTGAAAACATCTAGCCACACAAAAACTTGTGCCCAAATGTTCATAGCAGCATTATTCATAAGTCAAAGTAGAAAAAACTCCAATGTCCAAAATAAAAATGTAGCATATTTATACAACTTAGTATCAATCAGCCATAAAAATAAATGAAGTACTGATCCATGTTATAACATGAATGAATTGTGAAAACATTCTAAATAAAATAAGTCAGTCATAAAAGGCCACGTTACATGAAATGTCTAGAACAGGAAAATCAAAGGGAAAGAAAGCACTTATTAGAGACGGCCCAGGCTTGCAGGGCAGGAGTGCCGAGTGACCGCTAATGAGTACAGCATTTCTTTTTGGGCTGATGGAAACGTTTCAAGGTTAGACAGTGGGGATGACTGCAGACTCTGTAAACACACTAAAATCCATTGAATTTTATGGCATGTGAATTATCTCTAGTTTATTTAAATACTGAATAGGACAAAAAGTACCTAACAACAAAAATACAGATCACAAAGATCATACAGTAAAGCCATGTTGCCTTTATTAGAAAAAACCCGATTCGCACCTTTAGTTTATTCATTCTCATTTTACATATAATTTGTACAAAGTTGCTGTATGGACTCAAAGTCCATAGTGGATTAAAAGTTTCGTGTTAGGAGGAATAAAATTGATACAGACAGACATGCTGACAATAGGCAAGAGAAGAAAAAATGGAAAAATAATTAAGAAAATAAAGGCAAGAGAATCTATAAGCATAGTATAAAGCTATCTGTAAGGCAAAATGGTCCTGAAAATATATCTGATATACAATCTGACACAATAATCTATGTTTACAGTAATGAAAATAATGGTTTAAGATAAAAAGAGCTAACCCACTCAATCTTTTTGATCAGTCACTGTTCAAAGTACTGAAAATTAACTCACTTAATAATTCCCAAAACCCTACAAATAAAATACTACTATTATTACATTTTATAGATGGGGAAACTAAATAAATGGCAAAGTTAAGATTCAAACTTGGGGGCCCTCCCTAGTGGCGCAGCGGGTTAAAGCACTACACTAAGAAACCTAAGCCACTTCCGCATGAGTACGATCCCCGCCTGCCCCGGAGGAGATCCACATGGAGTGGCAGACCTCTCCTCACCCGCCCACTGCTCCCCTCAGCAGTGTACTTTGTAGATCTGCCTGTTCTGCTCCCTACTACTCTGTCCCTGGTGAATCCTCTCACCCTCCGCATCTCTGGCTTGTACCCCAGTTCTGTATGAATAAATAAATAAATCTTTAAAAAAAAAAAAAGATTCAAACCTGGGCAGTTGACTTCAAAGTGCATACTCTTAATCAGTATGCTATAGAGCCACTGGTGATGAACTAACACAAAAAAAATTAATGCCCAGCAAGTGCTAAGACCAGAAAATCTAGTGTTTATTGTGCCATAAAAATTACCTTTTTTGGAACTCTCCTGCACTGCTGGTGGGACTGCAAACTAGTACAACCACTATGGTAAACTGTTTGTGGAGGTTTCTCACACTGCTAAAAATGGAGCTTCCATATGACCCAGCAATCCCACTCCTAGGTACCTACCCAAAAGACACAAAAACACTGATTCAAAATGACACCTGCACCTCCATGTTTATTTATTGCTGATTTATTTACAATTGGAAAGACATGGAAACAGCCCAAATGCCCAAAAGTGGATGACTGGATGAAAAAGATGTGGTGTATATATACATTGGAATATTACTCAGCAATCAAAAAAGATAAACACATGCCTTTTGCAGCAACAAGGATGGAACTGGAAGGGATCATGCTTAGTGAAATAAGCCAGAAAGAAAAGGAAAAATACCAGATGGTGTCACTCATAGCAGGAGTATAAAGGACCAGGGGAGAAAATAATAATAATAATGAACAACTATATACCAGAGACTTTTTACGGGGGTGGAGTGGGGGGTGGGATCAAAAATGGTGGTGGGGAGGGAAGTGCACTGGACTATGGTGATGGCACACAAATGATTTGGTGATGGGAAGCCCATGGGGATTACAACTGAGATAGAAAAGGGAACAAAATGATATAAAAATAAACTATTATGTTATTTTTTAAAAATTACTTAAAAAAAAAAAACTTATCTATGGCTGCCTATTATCTATGGGAGACAGTCTAGAGGTCAAAGAACAGCTCTCTACAATATGACTCCAACCTATTATTTCCAGCTTAACTACATCTCCCAATTCTAGCCCAACTGATTCTTCAAGTGCCTTAAATATACAGAGCCTTCATTTTCATGTCACGGTGTTAAAGGCCTTTTCTGTCTAGAAATTTTCTACTTGCCCTTCAAAATCTAGCTCAAATAGCACTTCCTGTGCCACCTCTCCTGATGTCACTAAGTAAAACTCTGTTCACCCAACATTTCGTGAATATCTCTATTAAAATGTTTATTCCATTACTTCAGAACTGAATGATTTAATCTTTTTACTTCCTAGAATTATCCAGAACCTATTTAATTATAAGGTGGTAAGTGATTTTAATGTTCTGGTACCTAATAAAATATTTTGTTAATAACTCAGCAAGCAGACTCTCCCTAGTGGCGCAGGGGGTTGGAGCACTGCACTGTGAAACTAAGCCAAGCCATGGCCCCTTCAGTGTGAGTTCAATCCCTGGCCCTGGAGGTGATCTACATGGTGTGGCCGACCTCTCTTGCCTCGCCCGCTGCTCCCCTCAGCAGTGTACTTCATCAATCTGCCTGTTCTGCTCCCCACTCTGTCTCTGGTGAATCCTCACACCGACCCTTTACCTCAGGCCTGTACCCCATTTCTGTATGCATAAATAAAATCTTTAAAAGAAAATTACAATTTAGCGAGCAATATAAATAACTAGATAGCTAGGCTCCATACAGTCCACATTTTATGTTAACAAAAATAATGAATTTTAAATATTTAAAAGAGTAAAACACTTTCATATGAATTAAAAGTTAAACACGTTACATGTATCAGTAGCTACAAAGGTTTCACCAGTAATCTTTTTAAGAAAAAGACTGAAATTCTGGACCAAACCTGAGTAATATATGCTATAGTAAATATGAAAAATGATGTGGATAACATTTTCAGAGATGAGGTTCCCCAGATTCTGAGCCAACAGAGTCAAAGGAATAGAGATTACTAGGATACCACTCAGTAAATTACTGCTAGAGTTATGCAGGCTAATAACAAACTCAAAAATTATTGTCCCTCCTAATTCAAGTCACTCCTTGAGAGTAAGTTATGAACTAAAAAGTTCCAGTGAAATCTGCATTTTCTTTCTTGTTCTAAGTGAACTGTTATTTATTTTCAACTGGAAAAACTCAAATACAACTACACACACATAAAATCAACCTACCTCTCTCCACAATAACCAAACAATATGCAATCAACAGAGTTTTTAATATTTAAAAAGCACGAAAGAAAATATAAAGCCCCTCAAATACTTAATGAATTGCTACATTTGTGAGTACCTACCTCGTCTATCTCAAAAGGCACTTTACCTATAAAGAAATGTCATTTCACTTTTTTTTAATTAAAAAAGTTATCTAAATCATTGGCTTAGCCTTTGCCCTATCATCCCCATATTTACAATTTACCTGACAAAATCTGACCTCTTTCCAACTCATCTATCCACAAACTTTCAAAAAGCTTCAGGGTCTTTAAAGGACCTATTTATTGCCTCCAATTCAACCTCATAATTGTTAAGTCGCTGATTTTTCAGAGATAAACAATCTATCAAAAGTTAGAATGGTTCAAAATCCTCCAAGGCAACCTTTTATATAAAACATACCTTTAAATCAAATGTGAATTTCACATTCTTGTTGACATAAAATTAAAACCAACTCAACTAATTCAATGCGTTACCCATGCAGGCCTGAATAAATATGTGTGTAGTATTCTCCATTACCTAGGCTGAGAATTTTCCTCATACATTCTTTCTTTCCCTTCCTTGAAGAGGCTTATGGTCTGCTTAGTTTTCTTCATCAAATTTTCCATGAACACCCTAAAATACTCATTTTCTCCAAGTGTCTCCATCTTCCCCTCATATCTTGACAAGATAGTACGGAGATGCTGGTAGGTATCTGGCAGCAGGTCTAAGATATAAGGTGGGCTATTCTTTAGCGCCAGCTTTGGGTTCTGACACAACCGCACCACCTGCAACAAATGGAAAAGAAGGACTATTACTTGGAGGATCTTAAGGACAATTTTCTTTTTTAAATTAAAATATATATATATATGTGCTCTTTTGCAGATATTTAATATTATTAAGTGAAAAATTTTAATAATGTTAAAAATGCACAGTATATAAGAAATGATCCACAACTCCCATGTCCACAGGTAATCAATCATTCTACATTGTTAGTGATTCCCCCTAGGTGGATGGGTTCCTAAAACCATAATGGCTCAAACAATACATAGTAAGTATACTAAACAACTGAGGGGGGGGTGGGTAAGAGTAGACATGACACAAATGCCTTAAAAGGGCTAGTTGAAACACGGCAAATTCCTTTTAAATGCATGGCTCACCCCACAACAGAATAAAGAGAATGAATGCTTAAGGACAGAAATAAAGAACATGGCTGCTCTAGGAGGTAAATTTTGGTAATTCAGGGGTTTGAGTTTTAACAACCACTAAGGGACAAAAGTAGAATGGCCTCAGATGCAGCAAAAATACGTAGTAGATTTCAAACACCATTCCTTCTGACATAAATACAAGGTTCTTAGAATTTGCCTGGTAATCCTTCTTCTCATTTCTCAACTTGTTACGTTTTAAGTAGGTCTCTTTCAAATACCATATACCTAGATTTTTAAGAATCTCTGTTTTTAACTGGTTGAAGTCTATGTTATGCTAACAATTTAATTATTTATTTACCTATTCCTATCAACATAGTATGTGATTTCCATTTATATGGATTTTTCTGTGTCTGGAAGAGACAAACAAGTATAACAGAAAAGAAGTAGATCCACACATAAGCAGACCATGGACATACCACAAAGGAGTAGTTTTTTCCAAAATCTATGACAGCTGAGTATCATATGGATGGGAAAAGGGGGCAGAATCAACTAACCCTCACCTTACACTATACAAAACAAAAACAAAACACAAAAGAATAACTAGATGGGCTACTGATAGTATGAAAGGCAAATCTACAAACTTTAGAAGATTAAAAAAATTATCTCCATGGTTCCTCAAACTGCTAAACATGGAGCTTCCCTACGACCCAGCAATCCCACTCCTAGGTACCTACCCAAAAGACACAAAAACACTGATTCAAAATGACACCTGCACCTCCATGTTTATTGCTGCTTTATTTACAATTGGAAAAACATGGAAGCAGCCCACATGCCCAAAAGTAGATGATTGGATAAAAAAGATGTGGTACATATACACAATGGAATATTACTCAGCAACCAAAAAAGAGAAACACATGTCTTTTGCAGCAACTTAGATGGAGCTGGAAAAGATCATGCTTAGTGAGATAAGCCAGAAAGAGAAAGAAAAATACCGGATGGTTTCACTCATAGCAGGAGTATAACGGACCAGGCGAGAAAATAACAAAAATAATGAACAACCATATACCAGAGACATTTTGTGGGGGTGGAGTGGGGAATGGGATCAAAAACGGGGGGAGGGGGGAGAAGGGAGGGAAATGCACGGGACTATGGTGGTGGCACACGGGTGATTTGATGATGTTTGGTGATGGGAAACCCATGGGGATTACAATCGAGATGGAAAAAAAAATGTGCAAAATGATGTAAAAATAAACTTTTGTAATAATTAAATAAAAAAATTATCTCCATAAGAGAAAAATTTCTTAAACAGGACCATAAAAAGCATTAACCATAAAGAAAAATATTAATTAAAATTCTGCTAATTTAATAGTAAAAGCTTATAATTAACGAGAAACCAAAAAAGAGTAAGAAGACATGTAAAGAATCTGAGAAGATATTTTCAAGACATATAGATATCCAGAAGATATCTACCCTAAAGATACAGAATACCAGGCCTCCCTGGTGGCACAAAGGACTAAAGCACTATGAAGCTATGCAAAGCTACTGCACCTGAGTCTGATTCCTGACCAGGGAGCTGACCCACATGGAGCAGCAGCCTTCTACTGTCTCCCCCGCTGCTCCTCTCAACAGTGGAGTTCAATCAATTCACCTGTTCTGTTCCCCACTCTGCCTCTGGTAGGTCCTCTTACCCCCACCGCACCTCTGGCCTGTACCCCAATTTTTGTATGCATAAATAAATCTTTTTAAAAAATGGAATATCTACAAATCAATAAGCACAAACAAAAAGTGAACAAAAGATGAATAGGAATATCACAAAAGAAGATATCCAAATAACCGATAAACATGAAATGGTTCATTAATCACTCAGGAAAATGAAAATCATAAGATCGCAGTTAGGTAATCCTATCATGCACACCAAATTAGTAATGCCAACCATTGTAAAGGAGCAAGAAGGAACAAATACTACAAGTGAAATCTGATCTGGTATAACCAAGTCAGCGCCTGACAACTTGAAAGTAATCATGAAGTATAACTTAAATTGTTATGCTATTTAAAATAGCATAAATAAAAAATAGAGGCCCTCCCTGGTGTTTCAAGAGGTTAAAGTGCAGCATTCAGCCGCTTCAGCACAAGTTTGATCCCTGGCCAGGAAGATGATCCAAAAGGCGTGGCAGACCTCTCCTGACCTGCCCACTGTTCCCCTCAGCAGTGTATTCCAGTAGATCTACCTGTTCTGCTCCCCACTCTGTCTCTGGTGAAATCTCTCACCCCCTGCACTTCTAGCCTGTCCCCCAGTTCTTATACGCATAAATAAATCTTTTAATTAACTTTATTAATTTATATATCTATTTACACTGTTGTTCATTTTAAGACAGTATTTGCTTTCTCCCTCCCCTAAATTGCCCCCGCGTCACCACAGTCCCCCAAGTGCCTTCCTCCCTCTTTCCAAACCCTCTCTCCCCACCTCCCCTGTATCCCCTATAGGATAGCCCCATAAGCTATTGTTCATTTATAATTATCCGGTTTGGTTTTGTTCTGTTGTGTTTTGTATTGTAGTTAACAATACAATTTTTCCCCTATGTCTTATTTGATTCTCTTGTATTCCTCCTATAAGTGAAACCATTTGATATTTTTCTTTTTCCTTCTGGCTTATTTCACTGAGCCTGATCCCTTCTAGCTCCATCCATGTTGCTGCGAATGGCATGCATTTATATTTCTGACTGATGAGTAGTATTCCACTGTGTACATAAAACACATTTTCTTGATCCAATCATCTAATTTTGGGCATTTGGGTTGTTTACAGGTTTTTCCTATTGTAAATATTGCTGCAATAATCAGAGGGGTACAGGTATCCTTTTGAATTAATAATTTTGTTTTTTGGGTAGGTCCCTAGGAATAGAATCGCTGGGTCTTATGGTGGCTCCATTTTCTGTAGTCTGAGGAATCTCCAAACAGCTTTCAGTAGTTGTTGGACCAGTTTGCACTCTCGCAGCAATGTGAGGGAGCTCCTTTTTCACCACATCCTCACCAACATTTACTGTTGTTAGTTTTTTTGATATGTGTCATTCTCACTGGTGTGAGGTGGTATCTTCTCATTGTGGTTTTGATTTACATTTCCCTGATTACAAGGAATGTTGAACATTGTTTCATATGCCTATTGGCCATCTGCAAATAAGTAAATCTTTTAAAAAAGAAAAAGAAAATTATAAAACTGCTGAAGAACCATAAATCAATAGAGAATTGTATCAAGTTTTAAGAATAGGAAGTTTAAAAAAGCTGTCAATTCACTCCCATATTAGTATATGGAACAGAAGAGAGCCATTCCTTCTTTCTTCTTAGTGAAATGAACTTTTTATCAATGAAATACCCCTCTATCTCTAATATCACTTCTTGCCTTAAAGCCTACTGTGCTTATATACAGTAACTAAACCAATTTTGTTAGGTTAGTGCTTGCATGGTAGAGTTTCTCCCATTCTTCTACTTTTATGTCTTCTGTATGCATAAATTTAATGTGATTATTTATATGAAGAATTTAGTTATTTTTCTTTTAACTCATTCTGACAATCTTTGGTTTTCACTAATTTGACCTATTTATATTTGCTAAGTTATCAAACTACTAATATTGTAGGTTAAATGTTGGCACTTTTTCATATGGTTCACTATACAGTTCCTATAAAAATATTTCTATATAATAGTGCTTCTGACTGTTCTTATGCTCTTTTGGTTTCAGCACTTTTTTTCATTTTCCCATTTTTCTCCCTCATTACTTTGTCAGGTATATATTTTTTCTTAATCTCTCATTTTAGTGATTATCTGATTATCCTAGTAATTATAATTTATAATTTAACACTCATTCATAAAATCTCATATAAATTACTACTTTTACCACTTCCCACAAAATCAAGGAGCTTAATAAACTAGTCTTATTTAGTATCTTCTCATCATGTGCTATTACCGTAAGTCATACCTATACATTAGAAAGCCCACAGTAGTTATCACCACAGGTAATACCTAAAGCAGGCAATATTCATTCATATTTATCTATATAACTGCTCTTATTTCTATGTTCAGGGTCCCAGCCCAAAAACCTACCTTGAGAATAAGGTCCTCGTTTTCAGTTTTTGCTCTCCCTATTCTCTTGACTTCCAGAATTTTTTTTTAAAAGATTATTTATTCGTACAGAACTGGGGTACAGACCAGAGATGCGGAGGGTGAGAGGCTTCACCAGAGACAGAGTGGGTTACAGAACAGGCAGATCGACGAAGTACATTGCTGAGGGGAGCAGCGGGCGGGTCAGGAGAGGTCTGCCACACCATGTGGTCTCCTCCAGGGCAGGCGGGGATCGAACTAATGCGGAAGTGGTTTAAGCTTCTTTGCGCTGTGCTTTAACTCGCTGTGCCACCAGGGAGGGCCCTAGAATGTGTTTTTTTTTTAAAGATTTATTTATTATGCACATAAGAACTGGGGTACAGACAAGAGATGAGGTATGTGAGAGGACACACCAGAGACAGACTGGTGAGCAGAACAGGCAAACTGAACAAGTATACTGCTGAGGGGAACAGTGGGCAGGTCAGCAGAGGTCTGCCACACCATGTGGGTCACATCTGGAATTGAACTTGTACTGCAATGGCTATGGATAGCATCATAGTGCTGTGCCTTAACCAGTTGCGCCACCAGGGAGGGCCCAACTTCTAGAGTATTTTAAAAGTATTCACCCTCTCCTCTGTTACTCTCAGGATCCGCAATCATCAAGAAAGTCTCAAACATTACTCACATCTCAAAACTTTCCTCATCTTCCACAAATTGACCTTAATTCCTTGCTGTCTTTGTAGCTCTCTGAAGTCTTTTAACTTCCCCAGCTCACTCTTCTGCACATTTTAAAATACCTATTTTCTTGTGTCATTAAAAGCTCACTAAAATTCTTTTGAGATTGCTAAATGATTCCACTCCTCAGATATACCATAATATATAGGTCTATCTCCACACTTAATTTTAACATTTACAATGTTTTAAGTCTTTACTTTTACAAGTATCACTGTGATGAACCTCTCTGAGCATTTTATTCTTCTATATATCAGATTATTGCGTTAGGATAGAAACCTCCCCCACCAAATTATAATCATTCAGGCCATTTAAGCTCCATTTAATGATTAATCATCAGTGACTCTTCAAACATGAGTAGGGCAATATTAAATTTTAAACCTAGACATTTTATTCTATATACACCATTTCCTTAACTTCTGAAAAACAGCCCTGTATAAGCCTATCAAGTAAAGGCAAGTTGAGTCAACAAAAATATTTGATGTATGAATATTTTAAGTGTTTTATGAAGCTGTTCATCCTATCAAGGGTTTCAAGCCAAACATAAACATAGCCAAGAAAATAAGGCTCTATCCACCTCAGGAGATAACTGAATCCTAAGTGTAACAGAGTTAAGAACTCATATTAACACAGACAATCCCCAAATAATAAGTGTGATGTTCAACAACCTGATGTATAAGTCAATTGTTTAGAATTCAAAATATATATTTTAAGGAATATATACTTAAGTTAAAATATTAAAATGATATATTCCTAGGTTAGCCGGTGGTGATAGGGGAGGTTGACACTGAGACTAAGAAATGAAGGTCCAGCAAAAAATACAAGAAGTATATGATTGAAGGTTTGTATTTTCAGATAACTCAACAAGTTTTATATGGAGAAAGAACAGAAGAGAAAAAAGGGGTAAACAAAAAGCTGAATTTCTGACAAGACAGTGGGGAAAATGGGATCTAGAACACAGCACACCACCGAGAAGGTATACCTCCTTCTATAAAAGAGAAAGAAAGGGAGCAAAGACAGGTTTAGAAAGAGAAAAATTCACAGATACGAAAGCACTAAGATGAAGAACGTACCTGGTAGTTTCGATTTTCCTCGACATATTCATTCATTCAACAGATATATGTAAGGCATTTGGGCAAAGAAGGGAAAAGACAACATCCCTGAACTACAATGAATCAGGCAATTAAAAAGGTAATCAATATCCAATTCTATACTGAGAATTAAACTAGAGTAATATAGTAAGAAAATGTTGGGTGAACATTTGAGAGTAGTGAATAGGCAAAGTTTCACTGAGGTGAATTTAGGCTAAGAGTTGAAATTACAGAAGGTGCTAGTTTTGCAGAATAAGCAGAAGAGCTGTCCAAACAGAAGGAACAACTAAGTCAACAGCACTAAAGTGGGAACAGGTTTGAATTTGTTTGAGGAATAGAAAGGTCATTGCAACTAAAGGTGTAAAAGCAGGGTGGAGAGGGTGATAAGACAGAGGAGGAGCAGGCAGGAAACTAATAAGAAGGCAATATGATGAAGTCGAAAGTATAAGGTTTTAAGTTTTCACTTAAAATTAATTTTGACAAGACTACATGAAACAATACTGCTTCATTCACTTCAGTATATTGTTTAACCTGAGTCTCAGACCTGTTATCTGCAAATACAGAATACCTACCTCATAATAAAACATATGATAGGTTCCAACAATTAGGCACTGATAAGTGATAGTTCCCCTTCCCAAATATTTCCATATGACCTGACTGGAGTTATTTGCAAAGTTGGCAGAAATTATCTATTGAAGACAGAATGGGAGACCTCCTATCAACCTTTAACAACTACCAAAAGCTGGTATATTCCTCCTAATGTCAGTTTAGAGGTATTAGGTTGAGTGAACAGAGTCCTGGGGTTAGCTCTGAGAAATATCTCACCTGAGCTCCCCTTTCAGTGGCACACAGCAAGTTTCCCCACGAGGTAGAGACGTTTAGCGTTATCTAAAAGGGCAGGTTTATTATATTAAAAAAGGAAATAAAAAAGGACACTTGCACAGACACAAGCAGACAAAAAGAGCTACCAATGCTGCTTTGCAAAGAGAATAGCGTTGTGAAAAGAAATACCTACATAGTTACAGGTGGACACACCTGACGGGACAGGTTTGTTCAACAAGATGCCTGCGTAGATACATGTGGGCAGTCTTGGGACAAGAGCTGATATGGACAGTGCAAAAATTGTATTGATATAGTGTTCTTTTGGGGAGGGACTCATTCCTGTGTGGACTCTATTGTTAAATTAGTTACTTCTGAGTGTGACCAGGTTGATTTGTAAGGATCCATCTCCATATCCCCACCTCTGGTCTACACATCCAGATACTATCTGTAACAGTCTAATGCTGACTTTAGCAGTTGGCCTAAGGATTTCTCATTTCTATACCAACTTAACAACTATGTTAATTTTTTTTTTTAAAGAATAATTTATTTGTACATACAGAACTGGGGTACAGGCCAGAGGCTCAGGGGCGGTGAGAGGCTTCACCAGAGACAAGAGTGGGGAGCAGAACAGGCAGATCTACGAAGCACACTGCTGAGGGGAGCAGTGGGCGGGTCAGGAGAGGTCTGCAGCGCCATGTGGTCACCTCCGGGGGCAGGACGGGGATCGAACTCATGCGGAAGTGGCTTTAGCTTCTCAGTGCAATGCTTTAACTCACTGCGCCACCAGGGAGGGCCTATGTTAATTATTTTTGCCCACACCTCCAGTTTCTGGTCTTGTGACACACCTCTACCCTAAATTTTCTACTTTTAGCCTCCAACACTATGACTACCCTGTATGGTCTCTGAATGGCACCCAAGAAGAGAGAAAAGACAGCAAGTCACCCACGAATAGGGTAATCTGCAAAAGCTACAGTATCTTACCCCTTCAAAGATAAAACCAAGCAGCACTCCTGATAAAAGTAATGACACTTATTTCAGGGCTATACACACCAACCCCTAAATTCTCCCTCTTTAAAGGCAAGCATATTCACATCAAAGAAATCAGAACATTTACCTTTAATATTTGTATAATACATCTAGGAAAACAGAACTGTACTTCCTTTCAACAGCAATAAAAAACTAAAATCTCTTTGGCCTTACACACACTACCCAAGCTATAATATGCAAGCAATAAATGTTGTTAATGACAGTGAATGATGCAACACCTCATAATATACCAGATTTTAAAAATAATGATTTTTTAAATGTCTCCAAAACATTTTCAATGTTTGTATTTTCTTTTTTCTGTGTAGAAAAACTGGGGTGTAGTCCAGAGAGGTGAGAGGACTCACCAGAGATAAGAGTGGAGAACAGGCAGACTGACTAAATACACCTGAGAGTAGCAGGTGAGACAAGAGAAGTCTCCTGTCTGGAGAATGAGCTCAGGCAATGGATGTGATAACACTGAGACTTAACCCTTAGGCCACCAAGGAAACCCTCAAATGTCTGCATTTTCAAACTAGTGCCATGTCCCTTCCACAAATGTTATCTGTACCTCCTATGAGTGTGACTTTGTGAAGATCATTTGTAGATTAAATGTCTGCTCTTTTCCAGATCTTTTGAGATGAGCCATTTTCATGACCAGGAGATGAGCAATCCAATAACAATTCCAAGTCTTCAACATTAACACAAACCATACAGAAAATATACAGGTAGACATATTCTTTTGATACTAAAATCTGCTGGGGAGGGGATGCCCTAAATATTTATAACCTCTGGAAAAAGTGTTTCAAAAAAGCTCAGTGAATAAATAAAAACAGCTAATCAAAAGCCAAAACAACCCACCTTTATTACTTAGAGAATTTAAAATTATCAGGCAGTTAACCTCTAAAGCACAAATGTGTATCTTGACCTTAAAAAAACATTCATCAAAAATTTTTTGTAAGATAAAGTACTTTGCGGGCCCTCCCTGGTGGCACAGTGGGTTAAAGCACAGCATTAAGAAGCTAAAGCCACCTCCACATGAGTTCAATCCCTTTCTGTCCCGGAGGTGACCACATGGCCCGGCA
>NW_004567126.1:19141446-19196491 GCF_000260355.1 Condylura cristata
AAAAAAAAAAAAAAAGATAAAGTACTTTCCTGCTTGGTCTATCCTCCATGTGACAATTTATTTTGCTTCCCAGGTATTAAATAGCAAAACTGCCTGCCTTTTATTTACTTCTGCCTGCACATTTAAAGCACTATTCATAACAATATCTATAGAAAACAAAAGTGCTCAGCTCTGGGAAACCAAAAGTACCTTGTACAGTTGCCATGTACTTCATTCATGAGTGCTTTCTCACTAGCCTAACTCCTCTTTGCTCTGCCAACGCTCAATAGAAAAAAATTTTGGAAAGTGATATAACTACAACAGAGAAGAATAAAACTATGCTTGAAAATAGCTAATTTTTTTAAAAGAGAAAAGGAGCTCTAGAGAGCAGTGCCTAAGTGTAATTCTATTCTGAACATGGCAACACTTTTTTTTTAAGCTAAGGAATTTGCATTTCAAATTAGGCAGCATTTATATAGGACTATGAATGACAAAATATTTTTACCTCTGTAGTCCTCAATTTATCCAAGGAAACAATTTTCATTTCAAACGTCCCCATATGTTAAAACATGATTAGAATAAGCACAAAAATAAGTACACTGAACCATAAAACATGTAAAACTTGATGACAGTTTTAAAACAGTCAGTATTGCTCTACAAAACAAGAGGAACATACAGAAGGACAGCAGGGTAGGAATCGAGTTGGGCTCTAAAATGGTGATGGGATTAACCAGCAGAGTAAACTCAGGCAATTACTCACCTCTCTGGAGCTCAGTTTCTGACTCTATAAATGAAAAGTCAGGTCAACTAATTTCTAAAGTTTCCTTAACGTCAGGCTTTAGAAACCGATGAACTCAGAAACTTGAAAAGACTTAACATTTTCAAGTATAAATATACAATGCTCCATTTGATTTATCAAAACTCTATTCAGGGATTTGAACTGTAATTACTACCAAACAGTTCTCAAATATCACACAACAGTATTTATTAAAGACACTAGGATACTGATAACTATTGATAATTACCAATCTCATTATCATGTATCACATTACCTGCAAAAAAATACATCCAATACAACGTATGAAAGTAAATGAACTAAATATGTTAACAACTTATACATGGATTTTTATACATGGATTTTATTTTTAAAAACAAAAAAGATTTTGCTACCCAGACTCAGTGCAACTTCAAACAGTTCAGCACTAACATCAACTGGAAATTAAATAGTTTGGCACCACTTTTGGATGTCAGATACAACTGTGGATAAGGATATCACAGGAATTTGGTATAAAGTCCCTCCTCATTCCCAGTACTCTTTCCTGATTCCACAGATATTAAATTTTGCGTAATGATTCCCACAAAGGGTTTCCAGAGCCCTTTATACCTCTGTGACATGTAAGTGTGAACACTGCGTCTGTAATTCCCCAGCACCAGCCATATAGTTTGTGTTCAATAAAAGCGTGAGTATGAAAAGGTGCTAATTTTCAACTAAAATAACTGGGGGTCAGTACAGTACATTTTTATAACAACAAACTAGAACAGACTGTGGGTGGAAGCAGATGTTTCAGAGGGCAAGGTGCCACTATATATTTTTAAAAACTTTTAATGTATGATTCATTTGACTCAACACATTTCATCTCTAGTTTATTCTGAAGAAATATTTTGAAACAGCATAATGGATAGTCAATGCAGCACTGTTTCTAACCCTAACGATCAGAAATAACCTAGGTTATTAGTCTGAATTCATTAAACATATATAAACATACACATATATCCATATTATAAGATCTTATCAGTCCTTAAAGAATTCTGGGAAACATATATGCATTAATGCTATGCATATATGCATTAGCATGCAAAACTCTATAATATAGCAAATTTTAAAAAAGAAAAAAATCTAGAATTTTATGATGATTGATTTCAAAATTTAAGAACATGATTAACAAATGTAAATAAAATATGATGCCATTTCTTTAAAAATAAAAATGCAACTAATCTAAAATAGAAGTGGTAGGGAGCCTTGCTTCTTTAAGTGTGATCCTAGGCCAGCTGCACTGATGTCACCCAGGAGCTGGTCAGGAATGCAGCATCTTAGGCACCCCCCCCTTCATCCACTCAGACTCTACATTTTAATAAAATCCCCAGATGAACTGAATTTATTTAAAGTCTGAGAGGAACTGGTTTATAAGAAATCATTCAACAAAGTTAGAATACCAGTTCAAGAACCACATTAAAAAATAAAAGTATTAGCTGGGTGACTTAAACAGGTTACTTGACCTCTGTGAATCTGTTTCATTCTCATAAGACACATTATTTTGAGGTTTTCTTTCTTCCTGGTGTACAGTTTTATATGTTGACATTTGAATATACATTATGATCATCACTGAAAGCCTAGTTTCCATCCACTACATACAAATAACTTATACTCAGTTTTACTGCTCTAAACCCCTTTCCCTCTGGTAACCACCATTCTTTTATCAGAATCTAAGAATTTGTTTAGTTTCCTGTATTCATTTGCTCATTTCCTCAGCATCCACATAAGTGAAAACATATGGTATTCATCTTTCTCCATATAACCTACATCATTTTATGTATATCCCCTCAAGTTCCATCCATGTTGTTGTCAATGGCAAAAAAGCTTCCCTTTTTATAGCTGAGTAGAACGGAGACTTTTCATGTATTAGCAGATGAATTGTAAACTGCTTCACAATATAAGAAACTACTAAAATTTATCAGTCTTAGTAAATGTTGAAAAGTCAAAAACCTGTTCAAGTCAATAAATCTTTTAAGGCAATATTGTCCATCCAGCCTGCTCAGAACCACTTAGGAAAAGAGAAAGTACTAGCAGGATGGCCCCCAAACTGTGGGGGTTATCGCAAAAGAAGGCAGTCATTTAGGGGTATGAGAGTAAAAGAGAACTTGTACGTTTTGTTCTATATATTTTATGAGTACTAAACTTTTCACAAAGAGTGCTAGACCTATATATTGCCATTCAAAATAGGTCTACCAGAGGAAGAGGCAGAAGTAAGATCAGATCCTACTCACTGAGGTACCATGAATTGCCCTCATCTTAACACTTCCCCACAGCTGATAGAACCAGAGGAGAGACAACAGCAGAGATGGTTATTTGAAGGTGCCCGGACAGCAGAGTCTGCTAAGCAAGACTCACCATCCACTCAGAAGCTGCAGAAAGGACACCCAGAGCCATTGCTGATTTCTTCAGAGAAAATCAAGGTGTTTTCACAGGACAAGGCTTGAATCCCCAGCAGGTAAGCAGCACTAATGCCATCATTAGCACCCTCTCTACCTCCTCCTTTTGGAAGCTGCTGCAGGAAGGAACATTGTGGGGACCGAGCTGAGGCTGCTCCTAGTTCACTACTCCCACCTATTTCCTTCCAGCACAGAATGTGCTAATCATGAAAACATTTCACAATGACTTGCTTGTTATAATCCCCCTCTTCTAACAAACCTAATGTGCATCAGAATTAACAATTTCATTGGAAAATGTGATTAAAATTTAGGCTCAGTTTGCAAACTAATACTTAGTTCATTAGTCCATTTTACTTTTAGTACTCAAGGCTAGTCATTAGGAAAGTGATTTTTCATAGCATAAATGTCATTGTCCGTTTGGCCAAAATGTTAACTCTGCTGAAAGTGAAGAGTCAGGGGACAAGTTGCTTATGATTTTTCAGATTAATTAATATTTGACTAATAACATATTAAAGGCAGGCTTTATTATAACAAGTCACCAAAAATTTCAACCAAAGTCACAAAATAAACAGCCAATTATCTTTTCCCCTGTCTACCGCTACTGTTATTTTATATAGCTTCAAAAATTTCTATCACAAAGCACATGAATGTGCAACTGAGCTCATAGTTCATAAGGAATTATAATTATAAAGAATTTTACATCTTTTGGAGGAGTTCTTAGTAGGCACAAAAACAACACAATCATGTTTTATGATTTATATATATGTGTGTGTGTTTATGTTACTTTTAGAGGCAAAAATAGTAAAAATAATTTTAATCAGTGATACTTCAATTTAGCACTCAAAAAAAAAAAAGATTACCTACTGGATTCACCCAATTAATCATATAGAAAATAAGGAATATGTTTTGATCTCATTTTACTTTTTCAAAGTTTGTACTTAATTATGTAAGTACTATGTGTTAGACACAAAAATTAAGTCAAACCTTTGATCCAAAGGAGTTTTAGTGAGAGGATAGACAGAGAAATAAAAAGTGGCAAATATTGCCATAAATGATTTAGAATGATTCACTTATACTTACACGTAGACTGATTCAACGTACAGTTTTTCAACTTTAAATGGTACAAAAGTAATACTTCAAATTTCAGTCTTTCCCTGGGCTATGGACATGCAGTATCAACAGTCTCACCGTGCTGGGTTCACTGTCAGCCACACAATACCAAGGGCAAACCACCCACTCTCTCCAGACTTTTTCACTTTCAGTATAGTAGTTAATAAATTAAATGTTCACCATTTTATTCTAAATTAGGCTTTGTGTTAGATCATTTTGCTCAACGGTAGCCTACTGTAGGTATTCTGAGCACATTTAAGGTAGGTTGTACTAAGCTATGATATTTGGTGGGTTAGATGTATTAAATGCATTTTCAACTCAGGATATTTTTCAACTTATGATTGGTTTATTGGGTAATAATCCCAAAAGTCAAGGGAAATCTGTATAATGGGAAAACAGTGTGAACAAGACTCTGATCATTATGCAAAGTAACCAGCACACATCATTTGAAGTGACAGATATTCAAAAGTAGGTAACAGATATTTCACCAAATGGTACTAAACACTATCTCAATATCATTCTAGAAAATGTCTACTTTGCTTCAGTGTGTCAATAGCAGATATGCATAGGGTATGCGTGGGTATGTGTGTGAGGAACACTGCTGAATACCTACATAGCTCCATTTCTGAATAAATGGTGTTTATTATTGCGACTTTGTAATATACTTTAGTACACCAGTGACAAATACACTACATAAAGTTATTACTATATGGAATAAATAACTAAACCTTAGGAGGTTTCCAAGCTAGGCTTCACAATTAACTATCACATAACCTCTCTGAGCTAAGTGTCCTGATCTATAAAACAAGGATAATACCAACAAAGAGCTACTTCAAGAAATAAGCTTAGGCCCTCCCTGGTGAGACACGGGATCAAAGCGCAGCACTATGAAGCTATCTGCAGCCGCTGCGTGTAAGTTCTATCTCCAGCCAGGGAGGTGGCCCACAAGGCACAGCAGACCTCTCCTATCTCACCGGCTGCTCCCCTTGACAGTGTATTCTGGTTGATTTGCCTATTCTGCTCCCCACTCTGTCTCTGGTGAACCCTCTCACCCCCTGCACTTCGGCCCATGCCCCAGTTCTTGTGTGCATCAATAAATAAATCTTTAAAAAAAACAAACAAATATTTACAAGGAGTTATTACTGTATAAGGCCTCATGACTAGACACTGCAGAAGATAAAGCAGCTTTTAACTACTGTCCTCACGGAGGTTACAATCTTGAGAGGTTAAAATGAACATAAACTTAAGTAAATTCTGTGTTGCTTTGTATATTTACAGTTCTTCCTTAACTTAAAATGGAGTTATCCCAATCAAACCATTGTAAATTGAAAATATCCTAAGACAAAGATGTAATTTAATAAACCCAACCTACCAAATTGTCATTCCTTGGTCTAGTCTACATTAAACATGCTTCAAACATATTAGCCCACAGTTGGGTAACATCACCTAACACAAGCCTATTTTACAATAAAGTATTGACTATCTTATGTAATTTATTAATACTGTCCTAAAAGTGAAAAAGAACCAGTAGCACATCAGTTGTTACCCTGTGAGTGCATGGCTGACTGGGAGCTGGTTCGCCACTGCTACCCAGCATCACACAAGCGTTATCACATTGCTATCACTAGCCTGAGAAAAGAACAAAATTTAAAATGCAGTTTTCACACCATCATAAAGTCAAACCGTAAGTTGGAGACTGAATGTATAATATAGTCTCCCAGTGTATAAAAATTTATACCTAGTACTATGCTAGGAACTTAGCATATAAACAAGGAAGAAGCAATCCAAAGAATATAGTAATCAAATTTTATCAAATGTATTTTACCTCCAAAATATAGGAAGTTATTCAAGGTGCTGTTTATGGGCGGTAGGGGAGAGGAACGCAGAAGAAGGTAGATAGCAAGGGGAAAAGATTCACCTTTTGAATTTTTTTTTAAACTCATGCCTTAAAGAGCACTATTTCAATAATTTATATCACATTTCAAAAAAGCAATAGCTTACTATTTTAATGATATAAGCTAATGTAAAATAAAAACACAGTGCTCTGCCAGAGACGGTGTCCAAATCAGTAGTATTCTGATCTAGAGGCATTCAGAATGGTCCAGGGTTTGACAGACCTACCCTACCAAACAGCCTGCAACAAGACTAGACTGCCCTGAATCCCTGGTAATAGAACTGTTTACCTTTGTACAGTAAAGGTTGGGGGAAGCACCAAAATCTGCAGGTGGCATGTGCTCCACAGAATTCAAGGAGTTCATGCTGTGAGACCTAAAGTTCTTATGAGGCATCTAAAACAAAAAAGTGGTCAGCAGGTGTCTGGTACTCTATGTGCGTTAAGTCAAGATCAAGTGTGCTTTTCTTTTGGAGGAGCAGAAAACAGAATCAGAAAGCTAAACAAAAAAAAAATGAAACTTTTTTTAATAAATAAATCAAAAGGCTGTACCATCAGCAAAATGCTCTGTTTCAGAGGTGGGCAAATTACACCTTGCAGCCACTTTTATATGCCTGCAAGCTAAGAATGGCTTTTACAATTTTAGACTATTTTAAAAACACAACAAAGAATAGTGGACTGAGTATGTGGCCAGCAAAGCTCTGACAGAAAAAGCTTCCCAACTGCTACCCTTTTTTTTTTTTTTCATAAAAAAAAATTTTACATTTCTCATTAAATACCTTGATAGTTCTAAATTCACACGTAAGCAATTTATATGATTTCTCTCTCCACCACCTTGTCCAGTTGTCTCTTTACCTACTAGCCATTTTCTTCACGTACAAGTATTTTATTTACACAAATATTAATTACAATATACCATGGTAGCCAAAAACAAAAAGCAGAGGCTAAACACCTTTTGTTTAATAACAAGCATTTTCTAGCAATGAGTTTAAATTCCACAATGGGAAATTGGTAAATTGGGCCTGTGTCAGCCAGAACCTATGATTCATGTACAATATTGGAGAAGAGAAGAGACTACTAGTTCCCAGTTCTAAGTCAACAAATTGATTAATAGGATAGAATAATATTCGTACAGCTTCAACAAGAAGGATAAGACATTTATGAAATAGTGACTGAACTAAATTCACCGAGTGAGACTTGTGTGAATTGATGGTAAGTTTTCACCACTTACACCACATGAAATCAAGAAGGATTAATGACATATTTAAGATTTTCAGCAATGAAAAACTAAGGTGAAAAAAGGAAGCATGCTCAAAACATTAAGAGAAAAGAGACCAGGCAATCTAACGATACTACAGGGTGATTGGAAAAACCTGGAAAGCAATGGGAACCTATCAGATTAAAACATAACTAAGTTTTCATTTCAGTACAACTGGTAATATGTGATATAGGGTACAGAGAGCATGAAAAATCATCTCCCAAGACAAGCAACACAATAATGAAACATCCTCCTCCCTATACATGAGAATAGTGTGGAACTATCAGGACTAATTTGCAACTATCAAACCCTGACTCAAATTTTTATCTATTTTAATCATCCCAAGTGATTCTGCAGGAAAAAAAAAGCAAAATTCAATACACTAGTTTAAAGAAATGAAAGAGTAAAATTTGAGGAGGAGAGAGATCTTACAAACTCCAAAGTTTGCTAAAAAGTTTTAACAGGTCTCTAATAGATAAGAGTATTGATTCATTGTTAACCTGCATTAGATGAGAAACTAATCAGAAATACAAACTTTTTTTTTCCAAGAATACTTTTTTGGTCCTTTACTGTTAATCCCTAAAATACTAACCAGAATTCCAGATTACGAATACATTCAATATACACATATTTTTAGATGTCAATGCATTTAACGTTTTCTTCACAAACCTAACTTTCTGCATTTGCTTCATTACAATTTCTAATAATGAAATTAGCACTACAATACCAATACAATCAACAAATTAAAACTTGAATCACTAATTATATACAAATTACTTAACATGAGAAAAACCAGCCCAGAAAAAGTGGCTGTAAACCACTAGTATGCACTAGAGAAGTATTAATTCACACACAGGACTTATTAAGCATTGATACAGTGCATTTATATTTGCCATTGCTTCATAATCATTTTTAAGAGCTGTTTCTAGTCCAACAAAATCCATGAAGAACTTCACAGATGAGGAACCTAAACCCAGAGAGGAACCAAAGAAAACCAACTCTACTCTGGAGGAAATAACACCATTCTCTTATATTATGCCTTAGAAAAAAAGTGACTAGATCACTTTTCATCAGCAAGACAATATTGCAAAAAAAAAAAAAAAAAGGTCATGAATTAATGAGTGTGAAAAATAGTAAGGAAACACTGTATTGAATTGTCTCGAACAATGTGACTACTAAATCACTTGGGACCACTATATTTCATTATAAGGAAGCAAATGTTAAGCTTAAAGTGGCTTTAGAAAAGGCATTACTTTCTCTACTTGCTTAAAAATAAATAACCAAAGAAGCCCTGTCAAGCAAGCATAAAGTTAGGTGCTGTAATAATGAGCCAGGTCCACTACCGAAAAAGTAGAACCGAGTTTAAAAGCAGTGTGTGAAGAGGAAGTTCTGGAAGAACTCAGAATCTGCTGCTTAGCACGTTCATTCAATACATCTTTTTAGAAGATAATGGTTCTAACCAGAACTTGTGGTTTAATCAGTGCATATCTCAGCACCAGCAATAGATCACATCCAATGCTTTAGATACTAAAAACTTGAGCCGGCGCTAGATGTGGAAGAAAGTTCCTCCCTTGGCCCATTTAAACACGTTCATTTCTTTTATCTTGGTGTCACATCTGAACGCATAAAAAGAAAAAAACTAATCTCACCCCGAGCGCAGTCTGCCTGCAGACTTGTGCTGACCCCTGGTCTCGCCGTCAGATGAGCCCATAAATGCAATTCCCTAGTCAGAGCTAGACTCCTCAGCCAGCTAACAATCCTCGCCGGTAAATCAAATGCTCTTCCCGACCCCCTTCCTCCCATCTTCCCGGGCCAGCTCCCTGACCCACATCCTTATACCCTGACAGAGCCCCAAACTGAACCCTCAGTTCCAATATACTTCCGCCCCGTGACTCCCCAGTCACCGAGTTCACCCCAGCTCCCACCCCATCTTTGTCTCGTTACCCCAAACACACCATATCAACGTTCTCCCAAGTCACAACAGTAGCCCATCCCCCACCGTCGATCTTCCCCATTCCCGGCTCTGTCCCACCCCACGCCCCCCACCCCTTGGCCCCGTCACCCCAGCCCCTGGTCACCCCAGCCCTGCATGACCCGTCCCCTCCCCCAGCTTCCTCTGTCCCTTCCTTCTCTTCCCTCGGCCCCTCCGCCCACGCCCACCCCGGCTCCCACGGGTCTTCGGCAGGCCTTTCACCTTGTCCATGAGCTTCCAGCACTTCTCCACCATCTTCTTGTCCACGGTCCCCGGCGGGTGGGGGCTGAGGTGGTGGTGGTGGTGGTGCGGCTGGAAGGCGTCCTTCATGAGCCCGATCAGGCCGCCCGAGCCCGAGCCCCCGGAGCCGCCGCCGCCCGCGGCCCCAGAGGTCTTCTTCACGTTGCCGGCCATGGCCCGGGGGAGGTTGGGGGCCCAGCCGTGTCCACCGGCTCCGCTCGGCTTGGACCGGGGGAAAGAAGGAGGGCGTGAAGGAGGGGCCTCTCCCGGCCGCCGAAGCCGCCGCCGCCGCCGCCGCCGCCGCCGGCTGTCCGGGCGGAGGGAGGGGCGGCCGAGGGGAGGGGAGTGGGCGGTGCCGGGAGCGCGAGTCCGCGCGGCGCGTCCCTTCAGAGAGCGCGAGCTGGGGGGCGGGAGGAGGGCGCGGAGCTCGGGTAGCCGCAGCCGCGTCCCAACTGGGGAGCTACCATCCAGCACCACCCCCTCCCGAGTCACGGCTCCCGGAAAACCGCGACCAAGTTTCCGCGCCGCCTCCCCCGCCCCTACCTTCGGGGGCGGCCCGGGGCGGAGCCACACGGGGGCCCTTTGCACCTGCGCCCTCTGCTGGAGAAACGGGGGAAGGAAGGGGGCGGGGTCGAATTTCGAGTCTGCGCACTAGGCGGAAGCGGGGCCGTCCATGTTCCTTGTGGGAAGTACCTGGCGCTCCTCGAGTTTTTGAATTAAGACAGGTAGCAGTAGAAGAACTTTATCAGCAAGTCTTTCTCCCATGCCGGACAAATGTAGAAATTGAAGCTCTCCGCATTGTGGGAATAAAAAAAGGGAAGTCATTTCCCCACCCTCTGTGTTTTTAACCCCTCATTACGCCAGCACCAAGGACAGGAATGCGAATGTTGCAGATTGTTCAAGATCCTAAATAGACCCTAAGGACTTGGGATGCTCAGCCCAGGCCTCTTGCAGGTCCTTGAACTTCTAAAAAGAGAGCACTAAGCCACCACCAGCAGCAGCACCCCCACCCCTTTATTTTTTTCTTCTGAACATTAGTTCCTTTTCTGGGAATTGAGCTTGGACTTAAGATTGTCCTGCTCGGAGCATTGCGCTGGGCCTGCCCTCCCCCAGCAACTGTGAGACAGCTGTGAGGCTGGCTGCCCGAGGCGCTCCTCCCTAGGAACAGGAATGCCTTTCCCAGTCACTTCCACTTCTCTAATCTGAAAGGTTTTTGTTGGATCAACTTTAAAAAAAAAAAAAAAAACAGACTGAAAATGAATGAGACTGTTCCAATTAGAGGTAATCACTTTAAAAAAAAAAAAAAAAAAGGAACTTCCAAAGAAGGAAGTGACCTGCTCTAATGTGCTAATTCTGAGCCTCAGCTCTGGGGGTTTGCAGGCCCTTAAGTAAGTACACAGTTCCTCCTTAGATACCCCATCTGACTCTTCCACAATGCCCTTGTCTGATTAGGGAATTAACCTTATCAAGTACTCTTTTTTTGAGGGATGGGGGAGAGTGGAGAGGATTATCTCTGAATTCAAGAACCCTTCAGCCAGACATCCTTATCTTGCAATTCTGTAACTTTGAATTAAATGGATTATGGGGTCAGTATTGCCATTTCCTATAAGAATTTCCTTTAATCGGTTCCTACCTGGAAAGAGAATATCCCAATGGAAAAGAGGCAAAGTTCTGAGATAATTGTCAAAACTCCATCCCTAATGCCACCATCCTACCTGTAGTCCTGTTTTTCTCTCCCCTAGTCTATTGAAAATTTTTCCTCACAGTGTTCCTGTTCCCTCCAACCCATGCACCACCAGACTGTAGTTCTATTTTTTTTAAAAGATTTATTTATATATCCATACAGAACCAGGGTACAGGCCAGAGGTGCAGGGGTGGTGAGAGGATTCACCAGAGACAGAGTGGGGAGCAGAGCAGGCCGACTGACGAAGTACACTGCTGAGGGGAGCAGCGGGCAGGTCAGGAGAGGTTTGCCGCGTCATAGTCAGGAGAGGTTTGCCGCGTCATATGGGTCACCTCCGGGGCAGGGGATTGAACTCATGCTGAAGTGGCTTTAGCTTCTCAGTGCTGTGTTTTAACCTGTTGCGCCACACCACCAGGGAGGGCCCTCTTTTTTATTTTTTTTTTAAGATTTATTGATTTATGCATACAGAACTGGGGTGTAGGCCAGAGGTACAGGGGTAGTGAGAAGATTCATCAGAATGAAATGAGGAGCAGAACAATTAAATCTACAAAGTACACTGCTGAGGGGGCAGCGGGTGGGTCAGGAGAGATCTGCACCATGTGGGTAACCTCCAGGGCTGGCGGTTGAACTAGCACTGAAGTGGCTGCAGCTAGCTTGCAGTGCTGAGCTTTACCCTATTGCGCCACCAGGGAGGGCCCACACCAGACTGTAGTTCTAACAGTATCACTAAAAATCTCAAACACTGCCCATTGCCACCTGAATAAAGTTGGCAGTATGACAAACTCCAAGCTACAGCGACCTTGCAGTTTTCTATTATTCTATACAATATATGTCTTATCCTGATGATTTTAAAGTCATCAAATAGCACAATTCTTTCTTTTTTTTGAGCACATTCGCTGTGCCTGAAGTACTGCTAATGTCCAATCCATTCTTCAAAGCTCAACTCAAATATTGTCTTCCTTACCAAACATACAGCTGGAAATAAGTCTTCTGTAAATTTCCATAACCATTTATTTTTCATTCCTACCACATATTAATTTACACTATATCTTATCAACCTTAGGCTTCCAAAGTCCCTAACACAGCATAGTTTCACAAGGAAATTTTCCCCTTCTTATTGTCAAGCCCCAGATTTAACAGCATACAAGCAACAAATTAGCATTTTGAAATTGTGTGTGAGCTTGTCTAGGGCACCTACACATCTCTGGCTTGGTTTAGGGCTCCAACTTGTAGTTCCTTCAGTGTGTCTGTTCAGAATGGGACTGAATCATTTGTACTCCACTTCTGCTGCAGTAAACCATATTTTTTAAATATACAAATGACTTATCTCACATTTGAAGAAAGGAGAGTATTCTCGCCTCTAAATCGCCTCTAAAGAACTTCAGAGTTCTGCTGAAATGATCGCCCCTATTTTCACTTCCAAACTGAGGTTAGTTCATTTGAAGAGGTGAAATTATACCCCTAGAATATATATAATTATAAATCAATGAAAGTTCCCACAATTAAAAAAATTTGATATAAAAATTAAAAGATAAATAGAAGTTAGTGAAAAAAGAAAGAAAGGAAGAGTCACCTTTTTTTTTTTTTTTTGGAAGAGTCACCTTTTTGCAAACTTTTTTTTGGGGGGTTTATTTTCAAAGTGCACTAAAGATAGGATTGGATTTTTTATCACTCTGGGTTAATGTGGAACTGGCTCTATCTGTGTCACATCACATATTGCACTTTTCTTATTCTATTTCACCTTCACCCCAAACCACATCCTCATTTTGCACCTGAAAGTCGGTTGACTGAACATATTTGAAAAGTAAATGCTCTCTGAGGCATGATATGCTGTTTGTCTTCTGTAACCTCTGTCCTCAATTGCCACTCCCAACACCAACTAACAGACACTAATCTTTTCATGGAAAACACCCTCTTTCTAGATAAAGAGAAGGACTGAAGGATAGGGACGCAGACTTTACAGCACACCCAGGCAGAGAAAATGGGTTCTAGGAGAGAATAAATGAGAAATGTGCTTTAAGGTTAGGAGAAAAGTATTTTCCAGATTTGAAAAATGCCCAAAAGTTATCTCATTCTGAAATGTAGGAGCTCTAAGTGCCTCAAAGGTCAAGCCTGCTGTTTCTCTTTTCTCTGTAAAATGTCGAAGGGTCAAAGAAGTAACCTACAGACACCATGATAACGAATAAACATGGATAGGTCTCTGTCTGAATCTGCTTATTCCCCAGAGAATGTGGTGTTTTTGTTTTTTTTTTAATTCCCAGATTTCATGGCTATTCCTTCAGATCTGCTCCTGCAACAGGAAATTGACCACAAATGTTGGGAAGATTGTGATAGAAATATCTAAAAAAAAAAAGGTGTGCCTGTCTCTTAATCCACAAGGGGGAAAACCTTAAGGTTTTGCCATTTTCTTTCTAACCACTATGGTGCCCAAAAATCCAGATGACGAGGCTCCAGAATAGCACAAGGCTGGAAGGGTGGCCATGGACTACCAGACAGGGCAAGTCATTTGTCGCACCCCCTTCTCCAAATTCATTTTTCCAACCACTCATGACTCCAGCAGGATGCTAGAAGTTGTCCTCAAGATTGCACTCCAACATTGCCCATCCAATAATTTAAATACCAAAAGAAAAAACTTTCCAGTGGAAGTCGAGCATGTCCACTAGAGGGAGCCCCAACCAACTCAATGCTGCAGGGAGTCTCATGCAGGCCTTTTTCTGCAAATGAGTAACAGCAGGACTGGGGGAAAGACAATAAATTAAACATGAGAGAAGATAACCCTGTAAGTATCCTCATTGAAATCCAGACCTTTCAGGATTTACAAAATCAAATAAAGACCAGGTAACTGAGGCTGAGCAAAGGTCGTCATAACCAGAGAGGAGACTAGAACCTGGACCAGGACTCCTTTCTCTACCTTCGCATCCCTCTACATCAGCACACTGGGCCTGTGGATCCCCATTTCTCTGAAGTGGGAGACTCTCTCTTCTCCCTTTTTCTGCATTTCTTTCCCTCATACACAGTGGAATGTCTTATCAAAGGGGTGCTTCAGTTTTAAGACTAATGATGTCCTTTTGCCCATGGAACCCTGAGATGTAACTTGACCATAATGGCTACCATTGGTTCCTCTGTATCAGCCCAACAACATTGTTCCAGAGGCATTAATCTGTAATTTTAAGTCTCCAGATTTCAGGTTGTGCTACATGGAAGTAAATCATAACTGACTCCAAAGTCCTTTCTCCTCAAACTACACTAGGATTTCAGAATAAGGAAAAAATGACCCTCTGAGTCCTTGGTTATTTTATGCTTTGGGAACTGATCTAGCCTGTGAACTAATTCTATGTTTCGCAGTTGCCTGGACAACAAACAGTCTCTAGAAACCCAACCTTCCTGCTGTTAATCCTGCCCCCTTGACGGAAATTTGCCACCTGGATTGGCTCCCAGAAACCGGGCACCTCCTCAGCCTCCTAGCTGGTTGGCCCTTTTCTCTGTCCCTCCCCATGAGTGAGTTGCTCCCCAGGGAAACACAACAGAAGCAAGAGAGAGTCTTGCAAGTAGGAAGAGGTGGGGTAAGGATGGTGGGAAGAGACCAGGGGTTGAAATTTATTTTCTCCAAAAAAAAAAAGCTTAGACTGGTAGAGAGAAAGCTCTGTCCTCCCCGCTGACACAGCCTTACCTACGCTTCCAAAGAGGCCAAGAACAGAAGTGTCTGAAAAGTATAAAGAGACAGAGCTAGCGGCTCCTGGTTCAGTTTAGGAGTTGGGAAACTATCCCTATGTCCAGACCTAAACACATGTCCCTTCCCTCCTCCAGAACAGCAAGGAGATGCCACCTAAGGCCAAAAATAAAGGAATGAAAACTGGGGCACAGAAGAAAAAAAAGGATGCAGGTGCTGGTGAGTAGAACAGGTGGAGGGGTTCCCCCCAGCTTCCCCATGCTCTGACACCAAGACCAAGCAGAGGTCCTGCAGAGAGAATTCAGCCCCGTACAGGACAAGATGGGGTTGGCATGACCCTCACCCTCACATTCTTGCACCCATGTTCCATGGCCCTGGGACAGCATGGAAATCGACATTCACCCCTGACTTGCGCCCCTTCTGACTCTGAACCTTCCTTATATTTTCATATGTTGAGATTTATTTCCTCATTATTTAAGTCCCACTATGTTGGGCACTGAGGACAAAGTGGTGAACTAGGAGACTCTGCCATCGGCGGTCCTTCAGGGCAGGAGGGAAGTGAGAAAGCCTGGGAGCTTGACAAACTATGGTTCTGCCAACTTGCCAGGGCAGATGTGGAGGCCGAATCCAAGCATAGGCTGATACTGCTGGAAAAGGAACTGCTCCGAGACCACTTGGGTAAGAACAGAAGCTCTGAGCATTTCTGGGGGGTTGGGGGGGAGGGCTGGAGGGGTGG
This sequence comes from Condylura cristata, assembly GCF_000260355.1. NCBI lineage: Eukaryota > Metazoa > Chordata > Mammalia > Eulipotyphla > Talpidae > Condylura > Condylura cristata. Next base: position 19,157,197 of record NW_004567126.1, read on the forward strand.
AGGTGCTGTGGGTAACTGAGTTGGCCTTTAACCATCTCCTCGAGGAAAGAGATTGTCTCTAGTTGGCATTGTAAGGAAGGGGTGGGCAGTGAGAGTTGATGAAGGTAGTTATTTTTTCTTCTTAATAATAAAGCTCCTGTGGCTTCTAGGGAAACCAAAACAAAACCTAGAGAGAGAATGAGAGGTTGGATGCCTGCTACCAGGTTTCCAAAGATGGGCAGACTCCATCAAGCCCATGGGGCCTGATTCCCCAGCAAGTCCTAAGGGTTGCCCTGGGACTGTTCACAGCTCTGCGGAGGGATGAGGCCCGCCGGGCCAGGGCTTCTGAAGACCAGTTGAAGCAGAGGTTGCAAGGGCTGGAGGCTGAACTGGAAAAGACCCGAAGTGAAGGGAAGGCCATATATGCAGGTATGTGGTTGGTCCAGTAGGTAGACAGGAGGCAAGAACCTGGAATGGGTCAACTAGGAGGACCAGGATACAAGGGAGGGAAATGAAGAGGGCTTTCTTCTATCACGCCTTGTCTCAGCCTGCCCAGCCCAGCACAAATCAGGCAGGGTCTGGAAGGAAGCAAAGGAGGGTTTCTGGGGTCCTAGGCAGGGGACTCCCAGGATGCCTGATGCCATGCTCTTCGTGAGTTACAGCATGCCAGCATGGTCTTCATCTCATTCTTCCCCTGGGACTGAATGGAAGAAAGGACTGGAATCCCCATCCGAAACTGGCATGGTGGGAGGGGCTCTGCATCCTCTCTGTCCCCCAGGATTTCAGAATCTCCCAACTTCTCAGAATCCCATGAGCCAGAAAGGGTCTATGACCCTGCCCCACTGGACCAAGAGGAGCCCTCCCTGCCCACAACTTCTTTTCTCCACCATTCCCTCTCCACCTGGTCCTGGGTGCCACTTGTCCCCACCACAGAGATGAGTCGTCAGTGCCAGGCCCTGCAAAAGGAGATGAGCACCCGCAACAGGCAGCTGGAAGAAGAAGTGACGGGCCTTCGGGAGCAGCTAGGTAGGCTCCCTATGCCCCAAGTCCTTCCTTTCCACAGGTCATGGTCAAGACACAACCTCAGGAGTGGACACGACAATCTGTTCTGGAAGGCTGTAATGTAGCATCTGTGTCACCTTCCCACTGACTTCCCCAGTGGGTGCTAGAGCACAGCATGCAAGATGGAAACATCTTTAGTTATAAATAAAGAAGACAGAACACTCACCCCATTTTCCCTCAGTGGTTCCAAATCCAGCTGTTACTCCCCACCATTGTCCTTTCTTTCAGGAGCAAAACATATCCCCTTTTAGTTTAGCTGATTTTTTATAACAAAACTAAGGGAAAATGTTTCATCTTATTTCCATATCTTCAAGGCCTACCACCTGGCAGGTCCTCAATAACTATTTGCTAAACAAATGAATAAACCCACCAAGCGAAAAGATTTCAAACAGAACAACGGAGTTTTCACTCTTTTCCCCTTGGTTACAGGATAGAGTTGAAACATCTATCACAGTTTTGAGCTCAAAGCTTTCTTAACCTAACAAGTTTCAGTTTAATTACAGATATCAGGAGTTGCTTGGCCATCACATAGGCTGTGAGTTCCATTCTTAATCTTTGGTCTATCTCAACAAATCCAATCAACAGTTCTTTTTTTTTTTTTTAAGTGTCTAAGTACAGGGGTGTAGACCAGAAGTCAAGGGGTTAAGAGGACTCAGAGACAGAGTAGGGAACAGAAGAGGCAGACTGACTGAAATACACTGCTGAGGGGAGCAGCAGAGAGACAGGAGAGGTCTGCTGCACCATCTGGGTGTCACCTCCCTGGCTGGGGATCAAACTCAGCCCATAGAAGTGATAGCACTAAGACCTAACCCTTTGGTCACCAAGGAAGCCCCAATCAACATTTCTTGAGCACCACCCATAAAAGAGGTGCTTCTCCAGACATGGGAACATTTAACTGTCACAGCCAGCCCATGAGGGATCTGTCGTTCTCTTTTTAAAGATTATGCAACTGAGGCTCAGGGAGAGACAGGCCTGAAGTCACACAGGTAGTAAGTGACAAGCAGACTTTGGACCCAGCTCTCCTGTCCCAAGTCTACTGCCCTCTCTACTATTCCTTACTGGTGAATGGACTTCAGTTCTTACAGGAATTACTCAAAAGCTGATGACCCTGGGGGTGAGGGGGAGGTCTGGAATAATCTCACTCAAATTCTGATTGGGGGACACCTTTGAAGACTCTGTTTTAAGAGTAGTGTGCACATATCTTGCCCTGTTTCTTCCTTCTGCCTTAGAGACAAGCCAGAGGGAAGCTAAGGCTGTACAGGAAGAGGCCGAACAGGCCCTTGGAGAGCGGGACAGGGCCGTGGCTCAGCTTCAGGCCTACGTGGCAGACATGGAGGCTAAGTATGAGGAAACCCTACAAGTAAGCACCACCCTCTGAAGCCCAGCCACCCCACTGACCATCACTGTCCATCCCCACCAACCTGCCAGTGTGTCAGTGACAGACCAGCAAGAGAAGCATCTCCACAGGGAGCTCTGCCTATCTTAAGGCTGTCTTTGCCAGGGCATACAACTGTGCCCCTCTACTACCACTGAGAAGTAGTTTTAAATATATATATATATATATTTATGCATATAAGAGCTGGGGTGTAGGCCAGGGGTGTTGGGGGGTGTAGGGTGAGAGGATTTACCAGAGACAGAGTGAGGAGCAGATGGACTGGAATACACTGCTGGGTGCTGAGGGGAGCAGTGGGCAGGGTAAGAGAGGTCTGCTGCGCCATGTGTGTTAGCTTCTTGGCCTGAGATTGAACTTGTGTGCAGTAGCTGCAGATAGTTTCATAATGCTGAGACTTAAACCCCTTGCGCTGCCAGGGAGGCCCTGAGAAATACTTTAAGATAACAGTTGAAGGGAAAGCTTTCAGATAACCTGGGGCACCCCTCACTCCTATCCTCTCCCTGTCTGGGTGTCTGCAGGACAGTCTGGACCGGCTCTTGGCCAAGGTGAGAGCTGTCAAGCCTCAGTGGAGTGGGGCTGTGCCGACCCTCCAGGCCAGGCACAGGGCACAGCTCCGCCAATTTGGGCTCAACCCCCTAGATCTTTGAGGTTGTAAGTTTCTAGTCTCTGGGTTCTCTAAGGCCTCTGCAATAAAGCTGTCTTGATGGAGAACTCAGCAGAACTGTGAGCTGTGGCTTTTTGGCTAAAATGAGTACTCTTATGAGGACATCTTGGTTCTGGGCTGACCCGTTACCCAAAGACCGAATGATAGAGAAGAAGAATGAGGTCTCAGACTCTCACCTAGAGAAATGAGACCCTATCCCTTGAGCCTGGGGCCCTTTTGGTCCCTTCCAGCCACTGCCTGCTCTGCCCTCCCACACATACACAGCCAGATTTATGAGAAAGGGCTATTTCTGTAACAGACCCAGAGTGACAAGGCACCAGCCTCCACAGATGGGAGGTAGAACTGATCTCCAGATTCTTGCTTTATACCCAAGAGTCCTAGAGTCATGCCCAAGGCAAGTTCCAGATATCTTCCTTCCTAGCCAGTGCCATCCGAAAAGAGAAAACCCTCTGTGCCTCTTCTGCTCTACAAGATCTCAGTACTGCTTCACTTCTGGGCAACTATGTGTGAGGCTTGCCCCGTACCAAGAAATTCTCCAGTTCTTCTGCGGATACCAGCAGCATCCTACAATCTGTCAGGCTGCTCTATCTGGAGAGAGCAGCAGAGCCCAGGGGTCAAGGGCTCAGTTGCACAACTCTACCACTCCTTCAGGTGCCAATTACAAGTCCAGGTTGTCATCTGCATTTCTGACAACTCGCTACAAATCAGATTCCCACCACCCACTTTTCAGTTCTGTCATTTGCTAGAAACACTCTCAGACTTCAGGCAAACAGTGTAGCTACCGGGTTCCCAGTCTAGGATAAAGGACACAACTCAGAGACAGCCAGATGGCAGAGATGCACAAGGAAGGCATGGACATGGCAGCTTCATGCCCTCACCAAGAGATCCCCCTTTCAGCACCTCCGTCTGATCAGCTCCCCCAACCCGGTCCATCCCTAGGGAGTTTTATGGAGCCTTCCTTGCTTAGGCATGGCTGATTAAGCCACTGGTCATTGGTGATTAATTCAACCTCCAGCCCCTCTCCCCTCCTGAGAGATTTGAGAGTGGGGTGGGGCTGAACATTCCAACTCTCTCATCATACATCTGGTTCCCCTGAAAATCAGTCCCCCATTCTTAGATGCGTCCCAAAGTCACTTCACTAACAACGTTAGGTACAATTGAAAGGAACGTGTCATGAATAACAAAAGACCTTTATTGCTGTTATTACTTAAAAATGACAGGGGTTTTGGGAGCACTGTGCCAGAAATGGGATGAAAACCAAATAGGTAGTTCTTATTACAAATTACAATATCATCTGTAAGGCACACAACTTCCTCTGGAGTCAAGAGGAAGCTCCCTACGGGCTGACCATACCCTATTCTTGGAGGTGGGCCCATGAGAAATGGGAAGACCTGGTAATCCTGTGATTGAAGGTGTCCAGGGTCCTAGAGTCCAGCTGCTTCTGGCTTAAGAGAGTACCCAACTCCTATCACCCCAGGCTAGAATGAAATCACTGGGTAGATTTGTGCAGCGCAGGTAAGTTCTATAGACGCTCCGAGGCCAGTGCCCCATCCTAAGTAGAGAGAGAAAGAAGACCATTCAGGGACCAGAGTCCCCTTTCCCTGCCCTCAACTACCATAGAATGCTCAGGAAAGGGCCGGTTCCAGGGGGCTTCTGCCATAAGGTCTAAAGTCCCACCTGCATGCCCCATACTCCTGCTCTGCCCTTTTTCCTGACCTCCCCCCGCCTCGTCCTCTGATAGTTCACAATCATCTGTTTCTTATTCCTCACCTCTTCAGACCCTGGAAAAATCCAGGCTTCCAAGCCCTGCTGAGACCTGGCAGCCAGTGTCAGGCACAAGGGTGGCTCCTCCTCAACCAGCTGCTGAAGCCTTTCCAGGTCTTTCTCTCCACTGACAGCATACCCATTCACCTCCAGAATTATGTCTCCTCTTTGCAGCCCAGCCCGGGCAGCTGAGCCTCCTAGGGTCACCTGTAGGGTATCAGGGACAATACAGAATATGAAACACCATGGAAAACCTTGCTGGTGTTCTAAGGGTCTTTGGTGGTGGGGGTGGGTGGGTAAGCAGGTGAAGGATGGGTCATCAGGAGGCAAATGATGGAAAGGACCCAAGGCCCATGGAGCATCAGTTACCTGGGAGACGAAGAGATGAGGCACACTGGCCACACAGCAGAGCCGGAAGCCATAACCACCGCCAGGCCCAGGGTGCAGTAGACACTGGCGGGAGCCACGTGGATCAGGACTCACAGTGGTAATATCAACCAGGGGGTCCCTGATCTCAACCAGAGTGGCTGAGCAGGTGTCCTGGGGAGAGGCAGGGTCCCCTGTGCTTTCCAAGAAGAGGAGTGGGGACAAGCGAACCTGGAAGCAGGCAGGTAGAACACACCAGTTGCTTCTCCCTCTACATGAGCCCTGTTCCATGCCCACCCCCACCCTAGCCCCTCCTGCTCAGCACGCACCATGCTGAAGAAGCGGTCAGCCTCTGGATCGACGACAGTGAGGGAGAGAGAAGAGCCCTGGGCCCGGATCCTGAACACTGTCTCCGTGTGGCCCAGCCCCTCCACGCTCTCCCCAGCCACAGCCACTAGCCGGTCCCCAGCCTGCATCCCGGCCTTGTCAGCTGGCAGACCTGGGTCCACCTCCCACAGGAACTGCCCTGGGACACAGATATCCTTACTGTTCCTTCCCCGCTTACCCCCAGGGCCAGCTTAGGCCATTGTGTACGCAGGGTGGGTGTCAGAAACCCACCGGGGTACACAGCATCAGGAAGCCAGGGCTGGGCTTGGACAGGGAGACCGCTTGTGTGCACCGAGAGGTGTCTGTAGTCACCTGTGTGCTCACCCCAGGCCTCCATTCCCTGCCACCACCGAGGGCCTTCCACTCACCGAGGCGACCTTCAAGGCCCTTCTCTTCCTTGAGTAGAAACCCAAAGCCCTGAGGCCCTTTCTCTAGGTTCAGACAGCGAGGCTTGGCGGGCAGTGCCCAGCCCTCTGCCAGCGGTGCAGCCAGCGGCAATCCCAGCCTTCGACACTCTTCCTCCACCTCTGGCCCTGCCACCAGCAGGGTCACCTGCTTTCCGCTCTGCCGAAGCTGTGAAAACCCAAAGGGGCAGCAGCATCAGCTGCCTGAGTGGGGAGAGGCATCCCCCTTGTCACTGCCCCATCGCCCAGGCCCAGGAAGGGAACATTAGGGAAGGAGAAAGAAGGCCTGCAACAAACTGGAAGGAGAGGATGGGGAAGGAGGTAGAGTAGCAGATCAGAGGAAGTGCGGGGGACGAGTCTGCTTCCTGAGACAGGCCCCGGCCCAACGGTAAGGATGAATGGGGACACCGGCACCATACCTTCTTGCTGAGTTGGTTATAAGAGAGTTTCTCCACACTGACCCCATTCACTTCTAGCAGTCGGGCCCCAGGGGGCACCCCTGCCCGCTCAGCTGCTCCTCCAGAACTCAGCACCAACCAGAAAGAACCCCGACCACCTGGAAGCAGGAAAAAAAAATGAAAACAAACAGGTTTCAGCCCACTTGCTGCCTGCTCAAAATAGGAGCTGAGACAGAAAGAGAAAGAAAAATACCGGATGGTTTCACTCATAGCAGGAGTATAAAGGACCAGGCGAGAAAATAACAAAAATAATGAACAACCATATACCAGAGACATTTTGCGGGGGGTGGAGTGGGGAATGGGATCAAAACGGGGTGGGGGGAGAGAAATGCACGGGATTATGGTGATGGCACATGGGTGACTTGGTGATGGGAAACCCACGGGGATTACAATTGAGATGGAAAAAAAAATGTACAAAATGATGTAAAAATAAACTTTTGTAATAAAAAAAAAAAAAATAGGGGCTGAGATCTGATCTTCCTGTCTTCGCTCCCTAGCCCCTAAACTCACCGTGGGTGACGCTGAAGCCAAAGCCGCCCTCATCTCTCACTACGTGGCACAGCCGGGGCCGGACACCTGGGCCAAGGGTAGGACAGAGGTGGACATCGCTCTGCTGATGGTGAGCCACATCATGTATGTGTTGTGCCAGCACCGTGAGCAGCACCCGAGGACCGCTGGCCCGGATGTGACGTACCGCCTAGACGGAGGCACGAGTGAGGCTGGGTCCTGGCCTTCTTGCCAACCCTCCTCCCTGGAAGCTGAATTTTTCACCATGGAACCAGCTCCCTAGATGCCTTCACCCAACCATTCTGATCTGGACACCCCTGCATCATGGGAAGTGGCGGGTGTGCCCCCCACATGCCTGGAAAGTAAACAAGCTTCTCTCCCTGAGGTGCCACACGGAGTCCCAGCCCAAGCTCACCACTGCATATTCTTCCTGTTCCACAACTTCACGGTTCACCCCCAGGATCCGGTCTCCTTCCCGAAGCCCCTGGCACTGGGCAGAAGTGCCTGGATCCACCCTGCATACCACAGACCCAGCGCTGCCCAGCCTCTGCTGCAGGTGAAAGCCAAAACTCCCGCCCTCCTCTTTGCTCAGCAGACAAAAGCGAGGCCGTGCCAAACTCTGAGGATCTGGAGAGAGGTGGGCAGCAGAAAGGGGAGGAGACGGGACATGGGCCACGTTCAGGGCACCATGTGCCTGGCAGACCCTGACCCTTTGTTAGGGCAGTGGGTGAGTGTCTACCCAGCTAGGTGTTGGGCCGTGGGGCTGAATACCATGTGGGCGAGAGTGGCTGGGACAGAAGGAAATGCCTAGACCCCTTCTCTGTCATTGTAGCTGCATCCCACCAAGACCCTGATAAGAGGGAGACAGAGTTGTGTTTACCAAACAGCGGGAGACTGTTTGGGGACCTTGGGGTATGTGTGGCTGGGGGTGGGGAGAATATGGATGTGATTGCCCAGGGGCACAAAGATTACCAGAAGGGCCCTGGTCTTCTGCCAGGGAGAGGACAGGATTATCAATGCCCAGCTTTGGGTTAAACTCAAACTTCCTGTAAGGAAACAAGAGACACAGGGAGGAGAAAGCTGACATCTGGACTTGAGTCCCCGCTCTATTTGAGGTGCTAATGGCAGATGATGAACCTCCCCACCTTTGACTCCGCCCTCCCCTTGCCCCAGCCCATCACAGAGGCACTTACGGAGTTAAGAAGGCTGTGTCCTGCAGATCTGCTGGGCGAAGAAGGAGTGAGAGGAGGAGGGACACATTCTCTTCCACTCCCAGATTCTTCTTCCATGATCATTAACAGGAAAGACTCAGGGGAACCCCCCCCCAAATTCTGAACTTGTCTCTACATTCTGCTCCAAAAGGCTCTTCCCTTCCCCTCCCTCTCCTGCCCCCTCCCAGTCCTTGGCACAGAAATCTGCTCAGATCAGTCCAGGGCGTGGACCAGGAAGAGAGGCGTCCACTCACCTCTCCTCTCTTAACTCCCAGCCTATTGGCCTCTGGACTCCAAGCCCCAAGTATGTCCTGTTAACCCCAAAACTGTAGCCTCCCACTCTGCCTCTGTCGGCCCTAAAGTCCCCTCCAGGAAGGGTTTCTCCTGGCTTCATACCTGTCGTTGCCTCCATAGTTGGAATACTGACCCAGTGCTTGGAATAAGGACAAGGTCCATGGAAAACAGCTGACCCTCCCACCTACCGGGCCACGTCCCGCCTCCTTAAAGACGCTGCCTTGGAAGCAGTAGGGTAATGGTTAACGGGAGGAGAATCTTATCCTCTGGACAAGTGTGCGTGTTCCTTCTGCCCCCATTCCTGGGCCCCAGCTTTCTTTGCAGACTCTGCTGCTGTCCAGGTGCCTCTATACTCAGAAAAGTTTGACTGCCACTACGGTGGCCCCAAGCCTGGGATAAGTATATAGGAGAGGGTGATGGGGATCCTAGGACCCCCACAGCTGGCCACACCCCCAGCCCTCACTGCCCCGAGAACCACATGCAACAGAAAGTGGTCAGGCAAGGAAGAGGCCGCGGTGACTGGAAGACACACGGATTTTATTAGCAGTAAGTCAGTGCGCATGCCCTTCAGGGCCACCAAGCATAGGTACCATTATGGCAAAGGGGGCATGGGAGAGCACCAATGAGAAGAGAGTGGCTGCGGGCATCCTTGGTGTCCACAGAGAGGTGTAAAGGCGGGGTGGGGGCTGGATGACAACACCTGGGGAGGCAGGCAGCAGTGTGCCCTCTGGTGGACAGTCAGAGGCTCCTGGAGGTGGAGAGGCAGGGATGGCGACGAGGCCATGGCCACAGGGCAATTTGGTCACCAACACGCCACGTCCTCCGGTCGCTCTAGCCAAAGGGAGAGGGGGCACGTTCTGTGTCTGGAAACCTCAGACTTGGGAACCCTGGTTGGACATGCCCAGGACAACTGGCACATTCCGTGCTATGCCCATTCCTTTACCGCCAGCCTGGGGGACCTTTCTAGAAGGAAGAACAAAAGCCAGGAGGCCATAGAAGAAAGAGGTTTGGGGGCAGGGATCATCCATCTAGGTGCATGCTACCACCGTCTCAGCTCCCAGGGCCTCCCAGTTGCTCCAGCAGGGCCTTGACCTCCCCCTCCACGCGCAGCAGCTGGGCCTTGCGCCAAGGATTGAGAGTGCTACTTCGGCTGGCTTCCAAATCCCGCAGCAGCAGGTCAAGGTGGCGCCGGACCCGGCCCCGATCCCAGCTGTTGAGGTTCCGCTGGACTTCACTGAGGATCACCGACCAGTAATCAGACACGGATGTCCCCTCTGTCGGTGACACCACAACCCGGGCACCACCTTCAGCAGTGGCCCCCAAGTCCCGCAGGAGCTGGCAGCCCTCTGAGCTCAGCTCATTGAAGTAGAGCCTAGAGGAGAGAAGAGTTGATGCCGTTTCTCAGGGTTCTTTGAAGAGGGGCAGCGGTGGCTAGAGAGGGGACTCACAGCTCCTCCCCTGACTACAGTAAGCCAGAGGCGGGGTGGCCAGTGGGAGGCAGGATGACACTAGAATTCAGTGGGGCCCTGGATGGCAGGAATTGGGCCACAAGGACCCCTGGAGAAGCAGTGGTGGGGAATGGGGTAGGTAAGGGCCAATCAGGGTTCAGAAGAAGCTCAATAAGGACTAATCAGAAGCCTGACTGACTCAGGCCTCCCCACACCCCAAGGGAAAAACTGGTGAGAGGGAAGGAGGACCTCGGGGCGGCGGGCGGAACGGCCCCAGGCTGGGAGGGGCACCAGGGACAGGACTCACTGTAGCAGCTCCAGGGAAGGGTGCTCTCGAGCAGCCTTGGCCAGTGCCAGGGCCGCTGCATCGCCAGCGCCATTGTAGGCCACGTTCAGCTCTTGTAGTCCTTGGCTACGGTCCAGCTGGGCAGCCAGCAGCTCCAGGCCCTCGTCCCCAAGCCCCGTGTGCAGCAGAGACAGGTGTGTGAGCGAGGTGTTTCCTGCCAGCCCCTCCAGCAGCAGGGCTACACCCTCTGCCGTTACTGGGTTATTGGACAACCTGCGGCCACAAACCCCCCGAGGCCGTGAGGGTCCAAAGCAGGTGATCTGTCCTGTGCATCAGGATTTGGGTCACAGGAGTGACAGCGTGGGGCAGAGACACCCTGGGCACAGAGACATCCAAGGAGGAGCGGGAACAGAGGGTGGCCAACGGGTGGGCCACACTTCCCTACCTCCTTCCAGTCTCCTTCACCGACTGCCTGTTCCCCTCTCCCATTCCTCTCCTTCCTCCTATTTCCCTACCTCCTTTTCTGCTCCCAAGACCCTGTTCCCCACCCTTCTCGCCCTCCCTTTCCTTCTTCCCTCACTTCAGCTGGAAGTTGCAAGCCCAGGTAACTTCTGGGTTCCCAGTAAACAAGTCAGCACTGAGGAGCATCAATCTAGTGCCCAGCACGAGGGTCATCCTTGGGAGGCAACAGGGGAAATCCTGGGAGGTAACAGTGGCACTGTGGCCAGGCAACCGACATGGGTGTCACTTCTCCCCTCTGCGTCCCCTCCCCACCCAGGATTTTAACTGCGTGAGTAGTTTTCTTAACATCGCTGCTGATCTTCTTCCCCCTGCCCTGCTGCCTGTACAAGGCCTGGGGAGCAGGGTGGAGGGTGGGCCGTGGGTGGGCCTCTGTGGGTAGGTAGAGTCAGGGAGCTCACCCTTGAGGTTAGCTCAAGGGATGGCCAGCGTTTAGCTCACAAGGATGGCCAGAGTCTCTCTCCACCCCGCTTGAGGGTCACTCACCACAAGGTGGCAACTTGGCACTGGTCATGCAGCAGCAGGTCTCGAAGGTCCCTGCAGGCCTCGGGGCCCAGGCTGTTGCGTTGCAAGCTAGAACAGGCAATAGCCAGGTCGGTGGGGGGGGAGCAAGGAAGGGGTTCAACATGGAGCCTGTCCATTCTCGCCCACTTTCTCACCATCCCACCACTTGCAGTCCACCCCAGCCCTCCCTTCCGTCGTCTTATCACCCCCACCCATACCAGGCTGCTTCACCCCACCCCGGGCCTTCCTCAGGACCTTTAGTTCCCCACACACCTTCTCTACCCCCCTCTGCACCTCCAACCCTCTCCTGTCTTCTTCAGGATGGGTCCTCACCTCAGCTTCCTGGCACGCAGGAGGACAGGCATGAGTGTGCGCAGCCCTGCAGGGTCCAGCTGGCAGGAGTCCAAGTTCACCTCGTCCAGAGCATGCTTTCCGCTGCCCAGCACAGTGGCCACCACTGTGCACTTGAGGGGTGACATGCGCACCCCAGTCAGGTTGAGCTGGCGCAGGGAGCTGAGCACCTCAGCAGAGAAGCGCTGATTCTGGAACTCATAGTGGAAGAAAAGGTGGTCAAGGAGCTCTGATGGGGGCAGCACCCGCCGGCCCATCTTGCCCAGCTTCTTCTTGATGGCCTGGGCGTTCTCCAGGGCATCCAGGTTCTTGATGGGGCAGCCAAGCTGAGCCAGCATAGCCCGGTTGTGAGCTGAGAGAAGCCCACCCATGAACATGGGGAAGAGCTCAAAGACCTCATCCTCGGGGGGCTCGTCTGGGTGGCGCCGGGGGCCCTCCACACCCAGGATGCTGGCACCTATCTGGTCCAGGACATCATCGTTGTTGTAGTCTTCCTCTCGGAACATCTCCAGCACCATGGCCTGGGCCACCGACTCCCGGCTCTTGCCCACCACGCGCCCAAACACTTTGGGCACCACCTGGGGAAAGAAGCAGGGAGCAGGTGCTGCAGCCTCCTGTGTGCCCATTCAGACTTCACGCAGCTCAGCGTGTGCTGCAGGACTGCTCCCGCCTCCTGACTGCTCTTGAGCTCCCAGCACGGCAGGCTCCTCACACCTCCGTCAGGCGCCACTTAATGACAGACACGTGCTGAAAATGTGCCGTTCAGCACTTTTGTCATGTGGGAACGTCACAGAACAGAATGAGACAGACCTAGGTGGTTCAGCCTAGCCCCCACCTGGCGAGAACGCCATCTCCTACGGAGTCCAGCGCAGACCCAGAGGGAGGGCGCACTACAAGGTATGGGACCACACCCCCCTGCTCGACAGGTCTGTACCTCCCCACTGCCCTGTAGAAATAAAATTTTTCATAATTGACCTCCAATTTGAACTCTCCAGAGTCATCTCTCAACATGTGTCTCATGCACTCCAGACGCTGGGAAGCCCCTTTCCCCACAGGCCCCACCTCCAGGCCAGGTGATGGCAGCGCATGGACGCATATCATGCATCCAGCTCGGCTCCATGCTAGGTGTCATGGCGCACTGGCGTGGTGGACATCACCACCAGGGCAGCCCAGACTTATGTCGCCCCTACTTCCGGGCCCACCATGACTGGACCCCTGCATGGTCACAGACGCGTGCATGGTCACAGACGCGTGCCCGTCACATGTTCCCTTCCTGGCCTTTCAGCTGTTCTCATTTTGGTGAACAGTGCCATGGCTTCTCTTCCCTCCGAGCGGTGTCCTTTTCCTGGAGAAGCCTCCCCCCGACTCCATGTCTTCCCCAGGCACACCAGGCAGGAATCATATCAAATGTCCTTTCCGCAGAGGCTCTCCTTAGTCCCCCAAATCAAGTCCTCCCCAGGGAGTTTGCATAGCACCTCGACTTGTCTCTGCAGATATCTGCCGAGCTTTTAAATCCTATGGTTACAGTGACGCACTGGTGTGTGGGCTGTACAGTCAGAAAGGGCCGAAGCCTGGGGTTTCTTAATTATTTTTTCCTCATAATCTTACCCATTGCCTGGCACACCACAGGCACTTAGCATTTGTTGAAGAAATGAGCATTTGGGAGATTTGCCGCATCATCTCCCATCCCTGCAATGTTCTGACAGAAAAGGAGGGGTCCATCCCTTTGGCTGTGAGCCACAGATTGTCTGCTGGTGCCTCCTCTAATGTCTGGTTTTGACTTTTGCAGTTTTGATGGGTGAGGTTCCTGCCCTGGAGTTGAGGGTGTCCCTCCCCCAACATTCACTGTTGACAAGATGAGAGAATGTCACCCTGTGAAGCTGATTCCACAGGATCATGAAGAAACAGATGGGACCAGTCCTCTGTTGGCAACCCGCCCTTCCACAGGGCCTGGGGGTGGGTCTAACAATTCCGACACATTCTCAAATAACCAAGGGGCTCTTGAGTCTCACAGGAGCGCACACCCTCTCCCTCCAATACAGACAAAGCGAGCACTCACCAAGGGGGTGGAGTGCCTCAGCAGCCGCCTCCCTGTCTGTGGTGTTGGCCTGAGAAGGGGTGGGCTGTCTGCACCTGTTTTTCCTTGTAAAAAAGTGCCTACTACACCCGGGTGACATGGTGATGTGAAACCCGCAGGGATTACAATTGAGATGGAAAAAAAAATGTACAAAATTATGTAAAAATAAACTGTTATAAAATTTTTTTTAAAAAGTGCCTACTAGATGCCAGGTCCTGAGGGTGAAGCCACTGAACCCCCATGTTAGGCCAATGATACAAATTAGATTATTATGCCCACTTAACAGAAGGAGTTTGAAGCACAGAGATGTTAAATAACTTCCCCAAAGACACCAGCTGGTAAGGGCAGCGCTTAGATGTGAACCCAAGTAGCTGTGTTATTGAATCCTGCTCTTAACCTTTCTGCTTTGCTTCCTATAAAAAGGAAAACTTGGGCCCACCCTGGAGGCACAGCGGGTTAAAGTGCAGCACTAAGAAGCTAAAGCCACTGCAGCATGAGTTCGCTCCCCATCCTGGAGGTGACCCACATGGCACGGCAGACCTCTCCTGACCCGCCCCCTGCTCCCCTCAGCAGTGTACTTCGTCAGTTGGCCTGTTCTGCTCCCCACTCTGTCTCTGGTGAATCCTCTCACCCACCACACCTCTGGCCTATACCCCAGCTCTGTATGCATAAATAAATAAATCTTAAAAAAAAAAAGGAAAACTTGTTGAAATTTTGTGAACAATGACCAGGACTCTGCCTCCTGAAGACCAGTTATTGAAACATTCCTGTGAGAACAGGGTTACCTAGCAAGGCACCATGACTTGACAGAAACACTCACAATGCATCAGTGATATTTGGCAGGAAGAGCACAGGATTCGGACTCACAAAACCTGTCTCCGGCCATGAACACATCGAACTCATCAGACTCACAACACCTGGCTCAGATCCCTGCTTTACCTGAGTGACCTGAGACAAGTTAGACTTCATGCACCTCAGTTTCCTCTTCTTTAAAAGGGATCATGGATAGTGTTTCGCGTGCAAAGCACCTTGCAGACAACAGGAAACACTGTTTACCCTCAAACACAGAGTGTGTCTGCCCTGCCAACAACACAGCCCTCAGGCCTATAATATGGTTTCTGGAGTGAACGTGCCCCCGGATGGACCGGATGGACCCTCCTAAGCCAATTACCAAAGCCATTTATCCTGCTGGTATAAATGAATCAAATAGCATCTGCTTTATAAACCTATCTCTGCTGATTTAGTTAGGATGAGTCATCCCTCTTGGAGTATAATCACTTTTGGGGGAACAGATACAATCAAGTTTCTGGACTGGGAGAGCAGAGGACAGACCTTGGACTGTAGTGACCCCTGTGTCCCAGTAACAGACTAGGAGCAGAGATGCTGACAGAAAACCATCTTCAGGGGGGCCACAGGGTTACTATCAAAGTCCTGTGACCTCAAACTAGCCTCCAAGTCTTCTCTCTCCCCTTCCTTAAGCCCAACCCCACTAACAGCCAGATTGCCCACATCTAAAACCAGAGCCAAGAGAAGAATTCACACTTATGCAGAGAGTGGCAGTTTCCTCTGGGGGAAGGAGCGAAGGTGAATGTTACCTTGAGCAGGTTGAAGAGCAGAGGCAGGGCCCGCAGAGGCAGCAGCTTGGCCACGATGCCCAGCACCACACTGACTTCCTCTCCGACGCGGCCCGTGATCTCAGCCACTTCCTTGCCCACCCGCTGCAGGGTGGTCTTATGCAAACCCAGCACGATGTAGAGGGCTGCTAGGTATTCCTGCATGGCGGGCACAGTGAACACAAAGGTGCCGAGGTGCCCTGGCTCCACGCAGGGGGCCAGAAAAAACCTGAGGGCATCCCGGCGAAAGACATGCAGCAGTTGAAACTCCTCTTCTGTCTTGATGCCAGCTTCGAGGCAGCCACGGACATCCTCCTCAGAGAA
This sequence comes from Condylura cristata, assembly GCF_000260355.1. NCBI lineage: Eukaryota > Metazoa > Chordata > Mammalia > Eulipotyphla > Talpidae > Condylura > Condylura cristata. The sequence continues at coordinate 19,172,808 of NW_004567126.1, forward strand.
GTAGGTCTTGCGGGAAGACACCCCCTCGTAGGCCAGCTTGCCCATGGTTCGCGCTGCATAGGCCATCAGGGACTTCCTGGAGGAGGCAGTGCTGTCCAGCATTTCCCCACTGAAGTTCAGGCGCAGGAAACTGGTGTAGATGCTCGTGAGGGTCTGGCCTGCTGGGGTGGGGGTACTCAGGAAGTGCAAGGTGGCACAGACCAGCCAGCAATAGGAGGGCAGGAAGCAGGCGGCAGCGATCTGGTGGTGGCTCTCCAGGTTCCGCGAGAGCATCTGCACCAGGTTTTCACGCTGAGCCGGTGTGGCTGAGACACCAGCACCCCCAGGGCTGTGCCCACAGTCCGGCTGGTTGAGGCGAAGCTGGAAGTAAAGCTTCTGTAGGTTGGTGTCAGAGAAGCCGCAGATCTCACCATATCGGCCCACGTACTTGCTGGGGATGCAGCCGATGGCAGAAGGCCGGGTGGTCACCAGAATGCTGGCCTGGAAAGAATGTGGTGGGCTGGGAAGACCTGATGTCCTGATTGCCTCACACACACACCCCACCACCACCACCACCAAAGAAGAAAGAAGCCTCTAGGGACGTAATAGTGTTGGCCATAGTAGTTGTAACTACCAGGGAACACCTTCTGAGTGTCAAGGCACTGTGCTTTATCTGCAGGGACTCATTCGGATGAGTACAACTCAAAGGAAAAAGGAGACAGAAACTTGGGGAAGTTAGTGACTCGCTCAAGAAGGCACGTTGGGAAGTGAGGACCAGGGTCTACATTAACCTAGAGGCTGAGCTTCTACCCAATAAACACGTGACCCAGGACACCAAGACCTTAGGGGGCATGTCAGGGGTAGCCGGGGCAGGCTAGGGCAGGGCACTCACATCAGGCAGCATGTATTTGCGTAACAGGTTGACGACAATGGCAGCAGGCGCCACTGGCTCCCTCGGATCGCTGCAAAGCCCTGTTCCGGCCAACTGGAAGTCAAGGTTGAGCCGCTCCAGGCCATGGAGCACAAACAGCAAGCGGGATCCCGCAGCAGCCATGAGGGGCAGAATATCCTTCAGGGGTGTGTAGCGCTGAGCCACAAGTCGCCATAAAGAGGCCGGGGCAGGGCCCAGGGAGGACAGGTCCTCGCAGGAGAAGGGGATGAGCAGCTCAAATGCTGGCAGCTTCCCATGACACCAGTCCAGGACCATCTTGCGCACCAATGTGCTCTTGCCTGTGCCCACCGTCCCATAGAGCACCACGGTCTGCACCCGGCGCCCACAGGCATCGGGGTCAAAGAGCTGAGACAGGGCCAGTGGGGGCAGGCCCGCTGCAGGTGGCCGGTGCTCCAGGGCCAGCTCTGCTGCTGGGCGAAGCAACTCATCAGGGGTGCTCTCACGGATCACGGGGTCTACATGGACTGTGTCTAGGGCAAAGGTGGGGCCGAACTGCCGCTCTTCCCTGGGCAGTCGGATGAACCACTCAGTCAGGTTCTTGCGGTGCTGCCGTATAGCTTCTGGATGGGGAGGGTAGAGCCACAGGTCAGGAAAAGGGCCGGGAAGCTGCAGGAACTTAGGGCCGGTCAGGGTGATGTCTTAGGTCAGGCTGTGAATCAAGACATCACTAGGAGATGCTGGGGCCCAGGATGGTATGGGGCACACAGGGTTCCCTCAGAAAACACCTAGAAGGCTGCAACCCCTGTGGCAGAAAATGCGGAGCCACAGGATGAGTGGCGCTGAGCCTGGTGTGTGGTTTGCTGTGTGCCATCTTAACCAACTGTTGGGCCGATATGTTGTAGTAGGGACACTGAATCTCTCCCAGGGCTTTGTAGGTGGCATTGCAGGAAGGGATATAGGGAGATGAATGATGGGGTACGAGAGGGTGGGCCCACTGGTGGCTGGTGGCAGTGGATCCTCTATGCCTCCCTCTTCCTGCCTGCTGCTCCCTCCAGTTTTCCACTGTCTGTTTCCCACCTCCCCATCCTTAGCCAGTGCCTGAGCCTAAGCTTATTCAGAAGCAGCCAGTTCCTTTACCAGTTGCAGAGACACTCCGGAACAACTGTCCAAGCCTTCCTGACGGGGGATCACTGTTTGCTGAGTTTCCATGGTGGCGGATAAAGGCCCTGGGAACAGGAAGGAATGAGCTGGGGCTTAGTTACTGGGTTCAGCCCCTGCAGAGGCTCAGAGTTCAGACCTGTCTGAAAGGGTGTATTTCTGGTTTCCTGAGATCTAGGTCTGACCCTAGACACCCAAGACAAGTATTTTGTCTGACTCTCACCTCCTTCCCAGAGACTGAGGCCTTATTCCCAGACCTCAAGCCCCCAATTACTGACTGCCTGTCTGCACCTCAAGCCATCCCACTTCCCACAGGCCCTCCCTCTGGCTGATCACTGTGACTGTGCTGATAGATGGTATCAGCCAACTTCCTCTGAGGCCTGGTAGCTCACTCTACTGCCAAACTCCCCAGAGAGAACCAAAGTCCTGATCTTTCCCAGGCCACTCTGCTGTGCCCAGATGACACTGAGGACTCACCTGGAGGGCCCAAGGGGACACTCCCTCTCAGGCGGCCAACTCCAATGGGCCAGAAAGGGGATATATTCATCTACAAAGAGAAATGAGAAGGAGGAAATAGCACCTAGATCCCAGCCACAATTCCCCACCAATATATCGACCCCCATCTAAATGAATTCCCTGTGTGGGGACATAACATCATGGGCCGCCCTTTTAGAGCAGTTATACAAATTCATATTTCATTGTGTAATTATCTGATTAACATTCATCTCCACTCCCACCCTACCCCCATGAGAGCAGGGATCACATCTGCTCTTGTTCACAATTATGTGCGTAGAACATAGTACAGGGACTGGCACACAACAGGCACTCAATAAATATCTGCTAGCTGCAAAATGAAATCAGACAAATGTCCCTGGACTTCTGTAGCTACAGGCACTGTTGAAGATCATCTTAGGATGAACAAAAGGAAGTTCACCCTGGAGGTAAGTCACCCTGAGGTGACTTGCCCAAAGGCCACCAGCTAGTGGGGGCCAGAGCTGGAGCTGGCACACTTGGGGTCTGATCCCTGCTCTTTCAGTGTTACCATGTGAACGCAGAAGAGGAAAGGAGAGGTAGAACCCCTGCGTCCAGTTTACCTGCTGGCCGGCGAGCTCTTCCCAGGCCAAGGCCATGAGAGGCCCTGGGCAAATGGTGGCCCCATGTCATGGTCGGAGAGGTCAGAGCCTGGACGACTTAGCACACCACCTCTAGCCCCTGAAGGACGAATGGTGTAAATCGACACACATACTGCCACCCTTCATCTCCACCCCAAACCCCCTGTGCAGAATGAAGGAGAACGCAGACCTTTCCTTAAATGTCAGCCTCCCCCTCTCCTCTAGCCCTTGCCTGAGAGATCCCATTGTAAGTCCTGCCATCTACTGTCTCTTTCCTGAGGCTTTACACATGCCTTTCTCCTGAGACTAGTGAATTGTTTCGTTTGGTGTCTTTTATTATTTTGCTTGGCTGCCAGCAAACTAAGGTGAGAGCCCTGTGTTCATTCGGTTTTCTGAGCCTACATTTCCCCATAACAATGATTCACTCTCCTCTGAATCTGTTCCCTAACTATCAGGTCCTTTTTGCTGAATTTCGGTGGTTTTATCATTTTTGTCTACTCTGTGACTTTTATATAAGCTGCCTTTGAAGCTAGCATAAATAATAAATGAATGAATGAATGAATGAACTTGACATCTCCATGTAGAGATCTTCCCTAAACTGCAACATATATGCAGGTCTAAACTCATCAGGCCTCCTGGAGTAAATGTTACTTTACTAGGGATCTTCTCAGTCACACCATTTACACTAGAAACCCAATCTCTGTCTTCAAATCTTTCCCACCTACTCAAAACAGACCTACTGACTCCCCCCACTACTTTGCCAGTCTCTTTCTTTGCCCCATCCATACTGGCCCCTGTGCTAACTCACCTCCTGCGGGGCCTTCCAGGGACCCCCTTCTCCTTCCTTCCTGGCCTCTGCCTCCGTCTCACCCCATCCCAGCCGCCAAACCCTCTCTAAAATCCTAGGTTACTACAGAATCCAAACACCCAGCCCTCACCTCACCTCATTCACCGGGCTCACCAAATGTTTCTTAACTTTCTTAACCTTGTTCATATTTCTTCAGCTTGAAGTCACCACTCTCCCCTGTCAGAATCCTACCTGACTATTAAGACTGCTCAAATGGGGCTCTCCCTGGTGGTACAATGGGTTAAAGCACCGCATTATGAAGCTCTCAGAAGCCACAGCAATACAGGGAGCTGACCCACATGGGGCAGGAGACCTCTCCAGACCCGCCCATTGCTCCCCTAAGCAGTGTGCTCTGTCAGTCTGCCTGTTCTGCTGCTCACTCTGTCTCTGGTGAATCCGCTCACCCACCACACCTCTGGCCTGTACCCCAGTTCTGTAAGCATAAATAAATACATCTTAAAAAAAAAAAAAAAGACTGCTTAAATGTTCCCTTTCCTGGGAAGCCTGCTCCCTCTGAGCTCCCCTAAATAGAGCATGCTCATATTTGGCACTTGCCCTCCAGTGATGTGGCTCTTTAAGGGCGGGGCACATTTAGGGGAATGGCTGTACTGCCACCCAATAGAGGGGCACACAAGTCCTGAGAGCAGGAGGTGGGGAAGGGTTAAGGGACTGCTGTGGAAACCTCAGGAAACTAGCTCAGAGGTGTAAGATCAGGTCCTGGCCCACTGAGTCAAAGAGAGGGGATGGGGTGTTGAGAGAAATTCTCTAAAGATCACAACCCGTCTCCAGTGCAGTGGGCTAAGGACAGGGCTGTGCCCCCTCCTGCCACCCCGCACCCCAAACCAGGTTCCTGCAGCCCTCCTGATTCCAGCTGACTTTAGAACACAATGGCTCTGGGGGGAGGCTGCCAGAATGTCCAACACTCAGCACACTGCTCTTTCTAGACGACCGTGCTGACGAAACTCCCAGTCAAGTCGTGCCCCGCACCCCCACCCTATGCCTGCTCCCCGCCTCCACCGGGGATCGGCCCGCCCCACCGGGGATGGGGATCGAGGGGCTACAGAACTGGCCGGGCCTTTACCAACTGCTGCCCACAGTCACCGGCCGGCGTCTCCCGCTGGCTCCCAGAGGCCTCGGCTCCCCGCGGAGCGGCGCTTCCTGCTCGCCTCCGCCCGCCCTCCCGCCTGCGCGCAGCCCTGCCCGCCCTGGCATCCGGCCGGCCGCGGCGGGCCCCGGAGGACGAGCTGGCGCTCGCTCCGGCCGTGAAGGGTCCTGGGAGGAGACAGGCTGCCCGCGGGGCTGGGGCCAGGAGAGCAGGCGGGGCGGGGGCTCTTCCCCACCTGTCCCGCGGCCAGCCCCGCCCTCCCGGGTACTGTCCTCAGACTTCCGCCGCGCCCGTTCTACAGATAAAGGAACTGCCGCTCAGAAAGGAGACCCAACTGGGCAGTTGAAGAGCCTGGGCCGCAAGCTTCTGCCTAGGCCACCCTGTCTCGAGCCTGGTTTTTCCTGAGGTACCTGGCCATCCCCAGGAGGTTTTTCCCTCTGTGCCTCTTCACCCACCCAGCCTACCTCCTGGCAGTCCTGGGCCAGGTCCTCCCTTTTGTACCTGGCTCTCTTCAGACCCAGACCCCTGTGTGTGACTTCTGATAACTTGGTCACAGAGGGAGTATGAATGGGGGCTGAGGAACAGACCCCGCCTCAGCCTGCTCTTTTTGTCTGGCTCCCCATCATCGGCTAGCCTTGGGGCTTCCTGGTCCTCCAAGCCCCCGCCCTCATCCCCAGGCACACCCACCTCCCACAGCCAGGGCACACCTCTAAAGCAATCTTAGGTGTGCAGTGTGCACCAAACAGATGTGCAGTTGGGAGCTCCTAGTGAGGTCGTTGGGCAAGGCTGGGGAGAAGGCCTGGCCAGCTCTCCCTCCAGACTGGAGACAGTGTTTCTTGTATAGGTGTAGATGTTTGTTCATTCACTGAATAAAGCCCCACTAGTATTGCGCAACCAGGGCAACACAGGCAGAGACCAGGCACAGCATTTCCTCTCCAGGACACAGGATGATGGCACTTCAGAGGCTATCGAAAGCCTTAGGAAAGACTGGAAAAGGAAGTTATAACTGACTGTAAGGGCCTCTGCCAGAGTGGTGAAGGTTGAAGGGGACCTCCCTGGTGGCGCAGCGGGGTTAAAGCACAGCATTGCACTGCTTCAGTGTGAGTTCAATCCCGGGCCCCAGAGCTGACCCACATGGCCCAGCAGACCTCTCCCGCTGGACAGCTGCTCCCCTCAGCAGTGTACTTCGTCGATCTGCCTGTTCTGCTCCCCACTCTGTCTCTGGTGAATCCTCTCACTGCCCCAGAACCTCTGGCCTGTACCCCAGTTCTAGATGAATAAATAAAAAAAAAAAAGTCAGGAGGGCCTCCCTGGTTAGGGGTCAAAGAAAGTGCAATCAAGATATCACCAGCCACTGCAGCACAAGAATTTGATCCCCAGCCAGGGAGCTGACCCCTGGGGTGCAGCAGACCTCTCCCAACCTGCCCACTGCGCCCCTCAGCCGTGTATTTCAGTGGATCTGCCTGTTCTGCCCCCTTCTCTCACTGGTGACTCCGCTCACCCGCCACACCTCTGGCCTACACCCCAGTTATTGTATGCATAAATAAATAATTTTTTTTTTTTAAATCCAGGGAAAGGAAAGGTATTCCAAGCAGCAAATAGCACAATTCTTAAAAGGAAGTCTCATAGAATGGGATGGGGAGGATGGAGTTAGTGGAAGTGCAGGGGTGACATTTCCAGTCAGAGGGGCTTCACTTCATTTTCCTAATCATGTGAGCCAGGCAAGCTCCTGGCTGCAGTTTTCTGCACAACTCAGAGCAAGCTGCTTATCCCCTTCCTTTTCCAAGAGTATGACAGCCATGTAGGTTTTGTTAATAATATATAATTTGACTGGCCTCTTACAGACAGAAGTACTGAGTCATGCTGTGTGTATGTGTTCTGTCGTCTGACCTTAGAATGGGGAGCCAGGCACTCTAGCAAGGTGCCCTCCAGCACCTTGCATGGCACTGACACAAAAGTTGCTGGGGTTGAAGATAATCTCTGTGCCCACGAGGACCAGGCTGGCATTCAGGGAGGGTGGGGGTTTCTGAACATGAGTGTGGATGGGCAGAGAGCATTTGCACCCACCAGTGCAGGTCCCCAGGACCCGTGGGAGGTATTTCTGGTGGTTCACAGTGCCAAGAAAGAACTTGTTAGAGTCTCTTCTCCAAGCCTCAATTTTCTCTCTATAAAAGGAGGAGATGATAATACTCATCCTAGCAGCCTTCTGAGGTTCCTGTAAGAATCAAAAGAGCTTTCTTTGCAAATATGTAAGTCACTCTACAAATGTCTGTGCCTGAATGGCCTTGCTGGCTCCTGAGTGACTGTCTCCTTTAGCTATTGATATTTCAATCTTCCAGGAGAATTTGCATTTTAAGAGAGAAAGCACAAAAGTGAAAAATCTGATAAACTGTTTAATGGTGGGTTCTTGTTCTCCCTGACTTGTGAGGAGCCATCAGCTGGCATTACTCCAGGGAGAAAGTAGCACCTAGAATGCTCCAGAAAGCTAACTAGAATTCCAGGAGCTGGAAGCTTCCCACTTTACATTCCCACCCTATCTCCATAAGAAACAAAGTCCATCTCTCCAGTCAAACCCCCAATCAGACACAGGCTGGACCCTAATCAAGCACTTAGCTCTGATTGCAACACAGTTAGAATGCTCCAGGTTTCTGGCTTGGTTGACACCAGTCCCCTTCTTCACTCCCCAAGTTCAGAAGGAAACTTTCAGAAGGTTGGGTTGGTTATCCTGCCACCAGCCCTCAAGGCCTGTTGGACATTCACTTACTCCTAACCTCAGGCCACCAGATCCATCTGCATTTCTCATGGCTTGTAGCTCAGCCCTGGAAGGAAATAGCTCAGTGGGAAAGAAGAGTAGAAAAAGGGAAGATGGAGTGAGCGCAGTAAGGTCTTTCCCATTCTCAGCCTGACGAGGCTCCAGGGCCTATCCTGAATTTCACTGCCTTTCCTGGTCCTCACACACAAACACACACGTGCACAAGCACATACACAGAGGCACAAGTAGGGTTCAGTGGGTTCTGAAGAGCCACGTATCACTCAGGCAAGAACACCCCCGGCAACCTATACAGAACACTATGAACAAGCAATGCCAAGAATTGAGAGTCTGGACACAGAAGACCTGGTTTCCAGGCCAGATTCAGTGGCCACTACTGAAGGTCTTTGACAAGCTACTTAACCCAAGTCTCCATTCTCTCATCTACAAAATGGGTGTCACGGGGAGAATGCCAGGTTGGCATGGGGCTCCCTTGAGGTAAGGAACATGAAACAGTTGCAAGATGAAGTGCATGACACGATGCTTCGTAAGATATACATCCAGGGGCCTCCCGGTGGCACAGGGGTTAAAGCAGAACACTATGATGCTATCTGCAGCTGCTGCACATAAGTTCGATCCCCGGCCAGGGAGGAGACCCACATGACACAACAGACCTCTCCTGTCTCACCTACTGCTCCCATCAGCAGGGTATTTCAGTAGATTCACCTGTTCTGATCCCCACTCTGTCTCTGGTGAATCCTCTCACCCCCCCCCACCCCCCGCACCTCTGACCTGTAGCTCAGCTCTTGATGCATAAATAAATCAAACTTGAAAAAAAAAAAAAAAGATACACATCCACTAGCTTGACATGTATGTAGGACTTGCCCTCTCCTCCACAGGCTTCCTAAACCTCACAGCCATCTTGCCAGCCCTCACAGCCATGGTAGGCCCCCAGGTGCCAGGCCCCCACATATTTACACATTGTATACTGTATAAATATAGGTTTTATTAGTAATGGGTGAAATCCCACAAATACAACTGGCATCTCTGTGATGGGGAGAATCCGTGGCAGGGTGAGGGTAGGTAGAGAGTTAATGTGTACAGCAACAGAGGGGGAAAGAGCCCTGGGGGAGGGGAAATCAGAAGTAGAGTAAGCCTGGACCCACCAGGAAGTCAGACGTGCTTGGGCATGTCTGGCACCTGGTGCTCAGGGCATGGTGCCCAGGGTCTACCTTGGCTGACTGACGGGAAGGGGATAGAGAGACAGAGACAGGAGTTTGAATGAGCATCGAGCAGCTGGGGAGGGGGAGGGGCGAGATTGCCAGCTGGATGCACAAAAGAAGGGCCATGGGGTGGCGGTGGCCAAGGCCAACCTATGCCCGCGCTTGTGCTTGTGTTGCGTCCTGCGCCCCAGGGAGCTAGTGCCCTGTGCCACCCCTGGCTTGGGAGGGAGGGAAGGTTGGGGGGAGACACCTGCAGGTCTTGGAGACCCTGGGCAGCACCATCCTCATCCTTAGAGTCTAAGATGGATCCCCAGGAGAAGGTTGGCACCGCCCTCCCCGCAGCACCCGCCACCACCACCATGCCGCCGTCACTTCTCCTCTGGGTTGCAGGGGACAGCGAGTGTGTGAAGGGCTAAGATTGCCTGTTCGCAATTATGTGCCTGTAGCTCTGGAGAGGAAAGGGAGCTTTGCAGGACCATGAGTCAGGAGCAGCAAGAAAGGAGGTGTGGATCTTCTCCCACTCACCCCCAGAATAAAGTGCATTCTCTAGTTCCAGTGGCAGGTGGGAGAGAAACACAGACATTATTGCAGAAGTGCCACCTGGCCCCATCCCCACCACAGGTGATAGGGAGGGGGACAGGGGCTTCCATGGCCCCAGGCCTTCCCAATCCCCAGGATTGGGAGAGATGACCCACCCAGACAGAAAACCCAGCTTCTGTCCCAGCAGATTGTCCAAATCTGTCAGAGTCTGGGGGTGGGGTGAAGGTGAGGAGGAGGAAGAGACTTCCAGAGTCCTTCCCTGCTCCAATCCAACATTCAAATAGGACTTCCAGGGGACCCTACCAGGGTCCAGCCCTGGAACCCCTACCTTATAACAGCCCAGTTTACAAACACTTGTGTGGTGGGGACCCCCGAGGGGGCCACTTTGGTCAGTTGTAAGTGGGTGCCTGAAGAGCCGGGGGCTCCCAGGCAGACAACAGAGAAGGGTGCCGAGGGCAAGAAGGAGGTGGCCGCCTCGTGGTGTTGGCATGCAGGTGTTGGAGAGGAGGGAGGAAGCTACAAACTGCGTCGACTTGGGAAGACTCCTGGCCATGGTGGGGAGCGCTGGACCCCCGCACCCAGGGCTCAGGCTGGGAGAGCAGTCCGACAGCCTGCCCGGCAGAGGGGTCAGAGAGGGGAGGCGGTTGCACCAGCAACCAGTGCCCAAGTCTACAAGGTTAAAACAGTCCCAAAGGGCTGGGGTTAGGGGCTTCCTGCTTCAGGGACTGGGGCACAGGCCATGGGCAAGGCTCTATCTCTCAGACTTGACCCGGTAACGGAGCACAAGGTAAGCCAGCAGCCGCAGGGCCAGAAAGAAGATGCCCAAGACCAGGAAGTCCATGTAGAGCTTGGCGTCCTCCACATCCAGTGCTCGAAGGATAGTCTGTGGCTTCCGGAATGGGCAGCGCTCATCCAAGCAGGTCAGGTCACCTCGCTCCATGCCATAGATGGTCAGAATCACACCCTCAAAGCCATACCTAGGGGCGCAGGGGCATCAGAGCAGACGACACAGCTATGTGGGGGTCAGTGCTCCATGGAACAGGATTGCAGCTGCAGCTCCCACCCCAGAGACACGGCCTCCTGCTGGGGTCAGCAGGGAAGATGGGGAGGAATGGGGCACTGACCTGACATAGGAGAGGTAGGAACTCCACTGCAAATAAGTGGGGATGGTCTTGAAGCTGACAAAGAAACCGGAAAACAAGAGGACAGGGATGGCTGTGACCGGGCCCACAAAGGTGGCCACCTGGAAGGAGGGAAAGGGCCATCACAGGGTGACCAGGACAGATCCAGGACTGGGGTGGCAGCGGGGCTCCCCACCCCACTCCACATGCCAGTCCCTGCTCCCTCTCACCTGACCCCAGCCCGGCCTGCCAGCCCTCCTACCTGTAAGGAGTTAGAGGCGGCGCCGATCAGCAGCCCCAAGGACTGGGCCACCAGGGCCGTGGCGCTGGCTAGGGCTGAGAAGAGCAGGAAGCGGCTGGTCTCAGCTGGCTGGCCTGTCATCCAGTACATGATGCTGCAGTACACCACCGGGCACACCACCTGGGGAGCCGGCACAGGGCTGGCAGTGGGCCGTGAGCCAGGGCCACCCTGGCCAAGACCCTCCACTCCACCCAGTCCAGAGCCTCTAAAACAGCCATTGCTGTCGCTATCGTGTCCTTGCTTAATTCTGCTTCCACCCCTCGCTCCTTCTCGCCCCCAGTGGACGCATGTCCCCTCCCTCCAGGGCTATATGAACCTTGTTTGTCTTCCAGGCCCATCTCTCCCTTTAGGCGCACCCTGGCCAGTGTGGGCAAATGACTTCTCTGTCCTCTGAGCTCCTAAAGGCCTTCTCCACCTGGACCAGCGTATTCCCTATATTGTTCATTCATTAGCTCGACATACACGAGCATTCTGCCTGCCTGTGAGCTGCCGGCTCCTGAAGGGCAGGGACTGAGCCCACAGTGGTCAGCTGGGCAGGTTGCTGCCCGCCCAGGAGCGCTCACAGCCAGCTCCTCTGTGCTCTCCTCACTAAGCGTGCACAGCGTCTACCCCAAGGAAGGGACACCTTTTCCCAATTTGCATACAGGTGCCCTGTGGATTACTGGTGGTTCTGGTGCTCTGAACAGGGTGGTGGCTGCAAGAACAAGCAACAAAAAGCAGCTGACATTTATAGGGTACTCAGTAAGTACCGCTTGCTATTCTAAGGAATTTACATGTATGAACTCACTTCATTCTCACAAGTAATCCAGAGGCAGCTACTGCTGTCAGCCCATTTTATAGATGGGACACTGAGGAAAAGTGAGATTAGGTAACTTAACCACAACAAGCAGGAGTAAGGCTCCAGAGCTATACTTTTCTCTGTTGCCTCAAAAAGATTTTACCGTCATTTGCAGGGTTATTATTTTCATCATTTGTTCCCATTAGAACATAAATTCCACAGACTCAAGGCTTTATGGGTCTTGTTCACGGCTGTGTCCTTGTGCCTGGCACAGAGCCTGACGCATGGCAGGTACCCCACACTCATGGCTAAGTGAAGGGAAGGAGCGGATGGGTGGTGACAAAGTTGGGGGAAGCAGGCAAGCAAGAATGGAAGAAATAAGACAGAGGGAGGCGGTGGGGGGAGGAATATACCCACCTGGAAGGGTACATCGGCCATGGTCTTGGCCAGGTAATATGCTTTGAGGCTGTACCAGTAGTTGAGGTGCTCCCTCATGAAGACTGCCATCTCTAAGGGGACTGGGGACACAGGCAGATCAGGCCCAGCTGCCCCACACCCTGTCCCCTACCCCAGGCCCCAGCTCCCACACCCCATCCCCGACACCCCAAATCCAGGGCAGCTCAGCTCACAGGTGAGCACGGTCGGCATGAGGCCCGCGAACATGAGAAACAGCATGGAAAAGAAGAGGCAGCCGGTGTTGTTGAAGACCTTGCTGGCATCGTCGCCAATGTGCAGGTAGAGAAGACCAATGAGCACGCCAATCAGCACGTGGGACACAAACCGCAGGTGGGTCAGGACCTGTGTGAGGGGGTCGCCAACCTGTGTGAGGTGAGGGGTGGGGTCGTAGGCCAGGGAGGGGCAGGTCACACTGGAGAGTGGGAATTTGAGTTGCTCTTGCAGACGCATAGACCCACAGGTGCACAGGGGGGCCTGCTGGGAGGGGACCCACGCCCATCCCAGCTGCTAGGATCCTACACCCCCAAAAGCCCAGCCCATACCAGCCTCCTTTCCTCCAACTTGAGGCCTCACCGTGTCCCTGAGAATGGACAAGAAGGTCCTCTTGAATAGGATGCAGAACTGTGTGAGGGTGCTGGTGGCGAAGGAGTGGCTTTCAATGGGATCCACTTCCTGGGGGGTAGGAATCAGATCAGGTGAGCCTCCCCCACCCACGTGCACCCAACTCAGTGAATGGGAACCCCTGGAACCCTTCTCTAGGTCTACTGAGGGAGAAGCCCTCACCATTGAGTCTGTTGCCTAGAGCTGGCTTTTGGAGTGGGAATGGGAATGAGACTCACAGACTGAGGAGGAGGTAAAAAGGGAGATGACAGAAAGGCAATCAGAGCCCTTTGGGGGCTACTTAGCACGTCAGTTGTTTCTCCTTAATCCATCAAAAACATTTATCGTAAGGCTGTCACACCTGTATGCCACCAACCAGCAGATTGTTCCACAATGATCATCATAATGCCCAGGGGAACCAACCCTTTCACTGTTGGAGAATTAAGGGAAGAGAACCCACACTGAACCAGGACTGCTGGGCCTGACACCCTGCAAAGGGCTTTAGGTGGTGATCTCACTGGTTCTCCCAATAAGCCTGAGAGGTCAGCTTGTCACCTCCAGGTGTAGGTGACAGTAAGCCACATTGGCCCTGAGCCAGAGACAGCTCTAGTCTGGCATACAGGTGGGCCTGTGCTGGCACTGAGGACAACACAGATACTCAGGATTTTGCTGAAGGAGCGGCTCCCTGGTGGCCCAGGGGCTAAGTATCAGGGTTATCAAGCTATCACCAGCCACTGCAGCATGAGTTCAATCCCTGGCCAGGAAGCTGACCCCCAGGGCTCAGCAGACCTCTCCTGACTTGTCCCCTGCTCCCCTCAACAGAATATCTCAGTCACTTTGCCTGTTCTGTTCCCCGTTGTTCCTGGGAAATCCTCTAATGCCCTGTACCTCTGGCCTACACCCCAGTTCTTAAATCCATACATAAAAATAAATTGTTTTGTTTTGTTTTTAAATTTGCTGAAGGAATAAATAAATGAAAAAGCCGAAGCTCTGAAAACACTAGTAGTGGGTCTGTCTCAAGGGCTGGGCTCTTCCCGGTAGCCAGTGACTACCACCCTTCTGGGGGACAGCCTCGCAACAGAAATCTCTGTCCATGGCCCCCTCTCCCCTCCCCTGCACTGCTTCCTTGCCCTCCCCATGCCTACTCACCGAAGGGCAAGGGAGGCAAGGGACAGGGACCCCATTTTTCTCGGGGCTGCTTTTCTTCTCAGCCATGGTGCACAGCCCATTTTGCACAGCCCTGAACAGCATGAGGTTCAGGTCTCCATACTCTCCAGAGGCCACCTCAATAACTGGGCACACAGAGAGGACCGCTCAGTTAAGAGCTACCCTTGATTCCCACAAGCCAGCCAGCCCCTCCCAGGGATGTGGGGAAGGCAGGCAGGTGACAGTGTGGGCTCCACCCCCAGAGCGTCCTCGTGCATGACCTCTGCCCATCATATCCTGGCCCCCACTCACTGAAGTCAGCAGGGTTGTGGTAGGTGGGGCAATGCAAGCCGAGCCCCTTCAGATAGGGGATTAGGTTGGTGACCACACCCTTGAAGATGCACTGGCCCTGGCTCAGGATGTAGAGCTGAGGTGGGGAGAGAAGGGTAAGGAAAATGTGGCTAGTGGGCCAGGCACCCTTTCCCTCTTCCCACTGCAGGCCCCCTCCCTCATCAAGGCCCAGAGACACTCACCTTGTCAAACATCTCAAAAAGCTTGGCACTGGGCTGGTGGATGGTGCAGATGATGGTACGACCACCCTGGGCCAGAGACTTCATGAGGGATACCACTTGGAAACAGGAGGCACTATCCAGACCACTGTCCAGAGAGAGCCCCCCAGGGGCAGGGTGAGGTAGGTGGAGCCCAAAGAGAGAGTGTCTGGTGGGGCAGCTGCTGTGAAGGGGATGGAGCTGTCGGGAAGGGGCTGCTCTGGCCAAGCTTATATCCTGTACACACTGTCTGACGCAGACCTTTGAGGTACCTCAAAGTTGAGCTTCACAAGTGTATACTGAGCACCTGTTGAATGCCAGGCACTGGAATTACAATGATAAATAACTAAGACATAAACCTTGGCCTGGAAGGAGAGGGAGAGAAAGATACACCAGTCATCTGTGATTATGTGGAACGTGTTATAGAAACGTCCTGGTTCTCTAGGAATGGGGAAAGGAAAAAAGGTAGGATGAAGCTCTGCTGTACAGGGTGGTGGAGTTGGGGTGGTCAGGGAAATTTCCTGAGTGAACCTTAAGAAAGAGCTAATTCTGCTAAGAGCTAAGGGCAGGTGTGGTGGTGAAGGGCATTCCAGGCAGAAGACACAGCGTGTGCAAAGCTTAGAGGCATGAAACACATGGCATGAGTGGGGAGTCAGAAGCAATTCAGTATTATTAGAGCATAAAATACAGGCAGCATGAAGCAAGTGAGAGGCTGGAGAAGTAGGTTCAGACCAAGACCTTGCTAAGTCCTCTGACTTTATTCTGAGGGCGAATGGGAATCATTGCACGTTTTTAAGCAGGGAGTGGTATTGCCAGACTTGTCTTTTAGAAAGTTCACTCTGGCTGCAGTTTGGAAGAAGGATGGGTTGGGAAAGGCTGGAGATGAGTTGCTAAGAGTCTGTAGCAGACATGCAGACAAGAATTGATGATGTCAGCTTAGACAATATTGTAAACTAATGTTACCTCAATTAAAAAAAAAAAAAAGCTGATGATGTCCTGAGCCCCAGTACTGGCATTAGGGGTGGGGATAGGACCAATCTGAGAGACAGCAAAGGGAGGTGGACTCAGCAGGACTTGGTGACTGATTGGCTGTGGGGGAGAGAAGGAGTGGGAGGTGTCAGTCAAGGAGGACGTAAGGATTTCTACCTGCCTGGTGAAGGACAGGGCTGCTACAGGGCAACAGGATTGGCAGGGGTGGAGATGAGGAGGAACCCCTTAGCTTGGCCCCCTGGCTCTGGGCTCCAGCAGTGGAGCTGGTACAGCCTCCAGCCTGGGCTCAGGCTGAGAGAAGGGGCATCCTGGTAGCGAGAAGCAGGAGAACTACCTGGTGGGCTCGTCAAAGAACATGACAGGCGGGTTGTTGACCAGTTCCAGGGCGATGGCCAGGCGCTTCCTCTGCCCGCCAGAGAGCAGGGCTGTCCTCGTGTGGGAGCAGGACATCAGGCCCAGGGCTGTGAGGATCTCGGTTACCTGGTGCAGCCCCCCAGCCCCCCAGGTCAGTTTTAGAGTCTCCTCTTCTCCAGCACTACCTCAATTTAAAAAGCATCTCCTTGGGCCCTCCCTGGTGGCGCAAGGGGTTAAAGCACAGCACTAGGAAGCTATCCGCAGCCACTGTAGCATGAGTTCGATCCCCAGCCAGGAGGTGATCCACATGGCGCAACAGACCTCTCCTGTCTCCCTCCCTGCTCCCCCTCAGCTGTGTATTTCAGTCAATCTGCCTGTTCTGCTCCCCACTCGTCTCTGGTGAATTTTCCCAGCCAGTACCCCAGTTCTTGTATGCATAAATAAAATAAATCTTAAAAAAAAAAAAAAAAGGAATCGCCTTTAAGTCCATTGTCCCAGCATTGTCCATCACCCACCTACCCTCTTGGAGTCCCAGAACCCAGAAACACCAAAAGTGGGGGCTGTCCCATGCCCTCCCCTCCACTTCCCCACATACCAACTCCTTCTTCACTTCTTGCTTCTCACTCAGCTTCAGGTTAGCAGAGACCTAGAGCCCAAAGAGTAGACAGGTCAGCTAGGTGGACAGGTAGCAGGCGGGGGGAGGCCGGCCTTAACCCCTTAGCCAGTGAGAGAGATTGAGATCACAGAAGGCAGCTGGGACCAGGAAGCCTCACCATCATGGCTTCTAGCACTGTGAGGTGTGGCAGCAGCATGTCGTCCTGCATGATGTAACAGGACATCTTGCGGAAGGTCCTCAGTTCCCGTGGCCTCCCGTTGACCAGGATCTGCCCTTTCATCCCAGATTCCCTGCAGGAACATTGGTGGGGGCTGGGAGTCAAGGCCACTTCAGAACCTTCTGTGCTCCCTTGGGGATTCTCGTTCCTGGATCCTCCCTCCACTCACCCCCAATGTCCTCCTTACCTGTATCCTGCCAAGATGTTCATGAATGTTGACTTTCCAGCCCCTGAGGGGCCCATGATGCCAATAAGCTCCCGGCGGCAGAATTTACCCGATAGGCACTTAAGGAGAGTCTTATAACCTATAGTAAGAAAGGGAGGAATTTTTGATCAGGGCTGTAGTGAACAGGCACCAAGAACTCTTGGGAAGAGACAGGCGATCCATGAAGTGGGCAATCTCTACTCATTGTGAACTGGATAGGATGGCAAACAACCTTCAGATCCCCAGGCCCTCTCATCCTGGTCCCCTAGAATAGTCACTAGTTGCAAAGTACCAGAGGTGACAATACAACCCTTGCATCTCATAGATGGGCATGGAGAGTGGGTCACAGTCACTGAAGGTCCTGTTTGTCTTCTAGAAACTCAGTGATCACTCTCTCACCTCCTCCAGGAAGACTTCCCCAGTGATCCAGCAGAGCTGGCTGACTGTCCTCTGTTCCCAGGATATGTCTCAACTGTCAGCATTTGGTTACTTGGGGTGCCTGTCCCTTGCTTCACACCCCCAGCCTCTAAGTCAGTGAGCTTCCTGGGGGCAGGGTCTGCCACTCATCTTGTAACCTCAGCAGGCTGCCTGGATGGACCAGATGCTAGCTGTTAGAAGCTAACAGCTTCTTCTCAGAGCTATTGCCTCATTCTGAAAAGACCTCCTTTGTGCTCTCTCTGACCACCAAGCTTATCTCTGTAGCCCTAACAGGCCCCAAATCTCACCTTCCATTCATTCACTGGAAGACATTAAGAGCCTTTCAAGTCAAGTGGATCTAGATTCAAATCTGACTTTACATTTATGAGTTATGTGACTTCTGGCATGTTGTCTAATCTCTCTAAACTCCAGGCATCTGTAAAATGAGGACGATAGTACCTATCTCATAAGGTTGTTACAAAGATTTTTTTTTTAAGATTTATTTATTTGTGCATACAGAACTGGGGTACAGGCCAGAGGCTTAGGGATGGTGAGAGGCTACACCAGAGACACAGTGGGGAGCAGAACAGGCAGATAGACGAAGCACACTGCTGAGGGGAGCAGCGGGCAGGTCAGGAGAGGTCTGCCACACCATGTGGTCACCTCTGGGGCAGGCAGGAATCGAACTCATGGGGAAGGGCTTTAGCTTCTTAGTGCTGTGCTTTAACCTGCTGTGCCACCAGAGAGGGCCTAAGGTTGTTACAAAGATTTAATGAGATAATATATGTAAAGTGTATGACAGTGCTTGGCACATAGTATGAATTATTTTAAAGATATTGTAATTCCATTTGACAAATTCTTACTGAGATCTACTATATTCCAAGCTATGTACTGGACACTGGACCCAAAAAATGAAGAAGACAAAGTTCTTGCACTCAAGAAGGTCACAGTCTAGGTAAGAAAGATGAACAAATAAACATCTATGGCTCTGAAGAAAAAAAATAAGGGTTCAGAGTACAAATCATGCACAATGAGAATGTTGCAAATGAACGGGTGAGAGAAAAATCAGGAATGACTTCATGGAAGAGGTGACATATGAGCCAAGTCTGGAAAGAGGAACAACATTTCAAATGAAAGAGAAAAGGCAGAGGCTCTCCAGGTTTTGGGAGGAAAATCTCTGTTCTATAAGAACATGTATGCAGTGTGATTCAGAGAGCAGAGGGCAGAAGCTGCTTGGAGTTACCTGGAAAGATGGGTCGAAAGGAACGATGAAGCCAAGGGTCTGGCTGCTATGCTTACAGCTCTACCTCAATGAGGTTTCCACAGCACCAACCCTGACTACCACTCTACTGACCCCCACAAAGACAGCCCAATTCCCTCCTCGCTCTACCACCTTAGCAGACACAGCAAAGAGCTGTGACCTTTAACCCTCTCTCCACAGTGCCAGCTGTCCTGGGCAGATCCATAGAGGGTCCCAATCACACCAGATTTCTGGATAGTGCTTGACAGTGTATAAAGCTTGTTATCTCAGTTGCAGCTATAGCAATATCAGGCAACGAGGGTCCAGAGACATCTAGTAACTCACCCAAGGTCACAAAGCACGTTCTAAACTGATAGAGGGGAAGTTATGGATTCCGCCCATCTGCCCCAGTCATCATCATCATCATCATCATTATCATCATCATCATCATCATCATCATCACCATTAATCAGAAAGCAAATATCTTTCAGAGACACTCACATGAAGTGATTTCTTGTACAGAGGAAGTAATTGGAAATGATCACCCTCTCTTCATTTAATCACAACCAAGTACTACATTGAACACAACATGGATGCAGAATACAAAAATCATCTTATACTTTGTCTTGCACAAAGTACTGTCACAGATAATCTCTCATGTGAGCTTCTCACCCCTTAGAGAGCCCCATTCTCATCATCCTGCATAGCACCCCTGCTTATAGATGAGGAAAGTGAGGTCAAGAGAGTAAGCATCCTGCCCTGGCTACACAGCTGACAAGTAGCAGGAAGCCAAGTCTTTGGGCTCCTGCTGCACCACAACTGTTCAGCATGGGAAGGCCTGCCGAGCCTGGGGGTTGGGAAGACATCAAAGGTCTAGTCTAGCTCATCAGTAACTGCAAATTTGTCACTTAACCTTCGAAGGTTTCCGTTTGGTCATCTATAAAATAAGAATAGTAATATTGGGCCTTCCCTGGTGGCCAACAGATTAAAGCGCAACACTATGGAGCTATCCATGGCCACTGCAGCACAAGTTTGATCCCCCCCACCAGGGAGCTGACCCACATGGCACTGCAGAGCTCTCCTGACTTGCCTGCTGTTTCCCCAGCAGTGGATTTCACTGGATCTGCCTGTTCAGCTCCCCAATCTGCTTCAGGTGAATCCTCTTACCCCCATACCTCTGGCCTGTATCCCAGTTCATGTATGCATAAATAAATTTTTTAAATCATTTTTAGAAAAGAATAGTAATATCTCTTCCCAAGGACATAATAGGGTTATTGTGAATATTAAGTGAGGTAATTAATAATAATCAATAGGAAAGTTTTTGGGAAAAAAAACATGACATTTGAAGCAATGTCACACATAATTAGAGAGACTAGTGGCAAAATGTCACCTGGGGAAAGCAGAAATCACTCTCCCTTTCTCCACAACCTTTGTCTTTTTTCTCCTCTGTCTACTTTGTGTTGTTTTTCTGTTCTCCATAAGTGAAGAGAATTCAGAGAGAGGAGGCAGAGGGCAGAGAACGGGGTGAGGGACAGAAGAGACAGTAAAATGGACAAGAGAGCAGAATGGGGCTGGCAAGGTCAAAAGGAAGGAAGGACCTGGTCAGAGGTGCCAATTTGTGGTTGGTGAGTTGAGATAACCTGCGAGCTGACCCACCTAGCCACATTTCTTTTTTCTTCATTTATTCTTAAAACTGTGGAACTGAGAGGGCTAATGAGATGACAGCCAGCTACTGCCTCATTTTGCTCAGAGCTGGCCTCAAGGCTGAGAGATGCATAAGGGTAAAGCACTGGGCAGGGAGCCCAGATGCCTCAGTTTCCATTGGCAGAGGCCCTGCAACCTTTTGGTCATTTATGGGAGGGAAGGAGGGGAATGCAGAAACAGCTCATGCTCAAGCTTGCTGGGAAGCACCCCAAACTTATTTCTTAAACCTCAGACAACAATGTCCCAGCTCCACCCCAAACCCACACCCAGGTTCTGGGAAAAAACACACCTTCCCTATTCCAGGCTCAAGCTGCCCAAGGCAAGAGGGCAGGGGAAATACATTCAAAGGAACTGAGAGCCCAGTTCTTCACTACCTAAAGGGGAAAACCGCCTGGGACCTCCTGTCCGGTATTGGAGAGAGAAAAAAGAACATGTGGTGAGCTGGCGGATCTGGCTCTCAGTACCAGCTCGGCCACTCATTAACTGGGTTACACTAGTCAAGTTACTCAACCTCTCAGAGCCTCAGTTTCCTTACTAACGTCGGATGTCAGCTATCTAGCCAAACCTTCATCCTCCCTGGTTCTGAGGACTTCGGCAAAAATGAAGTAACATGACAGGAATGAGAACATCTTTCAAAATGAGCAGTTTTTGTTGTTTTGTTTTGTTTTTAGGTACAAGTATGTTCTTAAACACTGAGGGGAACCCCTGTAAATGCAGATCCCCACTTTGCCATAGTAGCCACTTTCGCGAAGGCAGGAATCCTACCTGAAATAAAGAAGGAAAACTTAAGGACCAGAGGTCATTAGAAGAGAAAAGCCTCAGTAATCAATGGAATCTGGTGTCCCCAGTCCTCATGGTTGTGGAGGGGAGAGTAGACCCCAGCACTTCAACTGGGGCAGAGAGTGAGGGGTTGAACAGAAAAGGGGAACCCCCAGGCCTAATGTTCCAGAAAAGGCAACTCATGAGGGGGGCACAGTTCCCCACCAGGTTGCTCCCTACCCCGTTTGCGCCAGCAGGGCCCCTCCCGCACGGAATAGGACAGTTCCACGAACTCGATGTCCACAGATGAGCGCTTGGGTAGATGGGAGAAGCGCTGGGCTTCTGTGATGTGGTTCTCCACCTTCTTCAGGTGCGCGGTCAGCATAGGGGGCTCCGCCCCGTCCTCCAGCGCCACGGCCATAGCCACAGGCCCGGGTCCTAGTCCACAACCCACGGCCTCCAGCGCCTTCTCCGCCATCGCACCACCGCCTGCAGGGAGAAGGCCTGCTCAGCCAGACCCCCCAGCCCCGTCTTGAAGCTCCCCTGCTTTCTAATGCTGCCCCCGCCTCCACCCCACCTCCTCCTCAGGGCAGCTTCGCTACTGGGAGCACCCCACTTCCCACCGCCCAGAGCGTCAGTCCACTCTCGCCCTCACCCCCGGGGCAGAAAAGCTCATCCCGCCCCCCCCCGCCCCCCCCAGTCCCGGGCAGTCCCAGCTCCAGGTTGGCCCCAGCCGGGTCCTAGAAATCCTCCCTGCTCCCTGCTGCGACTATAATCTCCTTACCCCGCAGACCAGCAGCCCCTAGGGACTGAAAGGTTGGGGGGCAGGGAGGATGGACGAGGGAACCAGCGGAGGCTGCCCGCAAGGAGGTCCGGATGGCAGGGCGAGCGCAGGGCGAGCGCAGGGTGAACGCCGGAAAGCGGAGGAAGAGGAGGCTCTGGGCCTGCAGCTGCGTCCCCGCGCCCCATCCCCTAGCGCTGTGCTCTGTCCGGCCCCTCCCGAAGTCCTCCCCCTCCACCCCTTGAGCTAGAGCACGCTGGGCTCTCCCCAAAGACAGGAGCATCACCCGGACTAAAGCCCCAATGCCAACTAAGCCGCGCAGGCGGACTCACCCCCCTGCCCATCTCCTGCCTGCCTAGTCACCTTGACGTGCCCCCAGGGCCGGTGCGGGGCCGGGATGCTCAGCGCTGCTCCCACCGGGATGAAGGCGCCGGGCCTTCTCACCTGCCTCTGGCCGCAGCACCGCGTCCCGGCTCCCGGTCCCGGCGGCCAGGGCCGGGGCGGGGCCGGGCCCCTGCCCACCTCACCTTGAAGGTGATCTTCACTCTGTAGTCAACCCCTTCCTTCAGAACGAACACCCCACTCTTCAGCGCGGCCAGGCCCCCTGCTGGAGAGGGGCCGCTGAGCATGGGCCAGCCCTGGAGCCCGGACCCTGCGTGGTCCACCCCAAAGGCCAGTTTATGGCTTGGGGGCCACCTGGGACCCAGAAGTCACCTGTGAGGTCCATGGTGATGGGCCCTGGAGCCTGCTCCGACATCAGCGTCAGCCTGGTCACCTGCACGTTGGGCAGGCTGGGGTCTGGGGAGAGACCGGAAGTGGACAGGGCGCCACCCCACCGCACTGGCCGCCCTGGCGCCCCCAGGGACCCGGGCCTACCCACGGCGGGCGGCAGGGGCCCCAGCAGGGCCCGCTTGTACTTGACCAGGCTCTCGTCGTTTGGGTCCAGCTGCTGGATCTCCAGGAGGCTCTTCCTGCCCGGCGCCCGGTACTCCGGCACGGCCTCGTCCAGGGCCTCGTCCGGTGGCAGCTGCCCCCCGTCCTTGCTGGTCAGGAGGACTGGGGCAGATGGGGTGTCTGAGTCCCGGTGGGGGCTCAGGGCGGGCAGGGAGGGGCTGGGCAGGTGTGGGCTGGGGGGTATGTGGAGGGGGAGGTGCAGGGCGGCAGCCACAGCACACCTGGGGAGCCCCGTGCAGGAGGACTGCTAAGGGGGGGGGCACTGCCATCCCCCAGCCCTGCCCACCGGGGTTCCCCTGACTCTGAAGCCAAAGATGGGGAGAAGGCCCCAGGTGGGGGCACCGCCGAGGACTGCAGCCCCCACTGTGCAGCAGTAACCTCCGAGCCCCCCCCCGGAGCTAGGTAGGGCCTCTGCTCTGTGCCCCCAAGATGCCCCAGTGCAGCTGGGCTCGCCTCCCTGCTGGGCTGGTGTTGGCCAGCCCGCCCTGTGCCAGGGGCCCTGCAGCGCCCGCCCCCTGGGTCTTTACCCCCCTAGCTGTGCTGGGGGCTCCTCCAGGGCCTTTAGCCCTTCCTAGGTGCTTGGGGCAGGGGTCTCACCCCTCCCGGCCCCAGGCCAGGGGTGCATCTTTCTGAGTACCTGCCCGGTGGGGTCTCCCAGGATCTTCTGAGGCCTGGTGAGAGCCACAGCCCCACCCCCACCCCAGGGACGGGGGCCTCAGGGCAGGTTCCCAGGGGAGCAGACCTGCCACCGGCTTCCCAAGCAGACCACCACCTCTCAACTCCCTTCCCCATGAGTGTCCAGCTGGATGAGACCCCTCCCCTCTGACTGCCACAGACCCCAGACGACGCCCCGAGGCCCCTCCGGAGTTCCGCGGCGGGGCCGCCTCTGCCC
>NW_004567126.1:19196591-19212342 GCF_000260355.1 Condylura cristata
GGGCGGGCTGCTGGGAGCCCGGACCTCAGGTCAGAGGTGGTGACAAGGTTGGAGAGGGGCTACCGGGGCGCGCGGCGACTCGGCGTGACTACGCGCACGCGGTCCCCGCAGCCCGATCTTCGGTTCCTCGTCCTCCCGAGCCCGCTGGGCGACTGCGTGCCCCTCCGAGCTACAGCTCGCCGGGCCCGCTGTTCTTAAAGGGCCCGCGCGGGCCCGCAGCCCGTGAGGGGCGAGGATGGCGAAGAGAAGCGCCCGCTCCTCAGGGGCGGGAGCGAGCGGGTGCAGCAGTGGATCCAAGACTGGGGGTTGGCTGGGAAGGGCTGACTTAAGGCAGTGAGGAAATTAGAGCTGAAGTCACTCGTAGGGACAGGTCCCCTGATTACAGACTAGACAATGGTGGGGGCTGAGTGGGGGTGGGGAGTGGGTTGCAGTTTCCATCACTCTCAAGGGATGGTGAAGCTGATGGCCCTCTACACGGGGCTTGCCCACTCCATCAATTTCCTTAAGTTCTTGCTCTCAAGCTACCTCCAAGGTATTCTCAAACTAAATAAAAAGGCTTTGAAAGCTACTCTTGGGACACAACCACCCAACCAACACACCCCCCCCACCACACACACACACACACACACACAAACACACACTCTTTCTATGGGTGGGCCACCAATTAAAAGGGGACAGAACATGGCTGTTTTGGGAAAGCTTGCAGGCAGCTCAAAGGTGAAACCGGTACCCAGAGCTGAGGCTGTGACTGTAGAGGTGTTTTTTCTTCCAGGCAAATTCCAGTCTTTAAGACAGATGCATGCCTGATGCCAGGCTGGGTGCCAAGGCATACCCAGGGTTCACAGGCACTGTCTTTGACATCTCCTATATATGAGCATTATCTCCCTCACCCCAACAGCCTTCAAATGGAGGTCCCCAGAGCCCTTTTAGGGCTTTCCCCAGCTCTGCCCCTTTCTAAGGCAATTTCTCTTGGTCCCTGCCTGCCCCAGACAGTCTTCAAGGGGTAAGTAGGTTAGCCAGCTGAAACACGTGACCTAGGCTTTCAAGTTCCCACCTGTCACATAGCAGAGATGGACGGGATGGGAGGCTGCTCGCGGCACCGAGCACTGGCTATGCTGAGATTTTGCCTTACTGCCGCAGTTGAGGTTACTATGAGTCAAACCTCGCCCCTACCTAACCCCACCCCCTCCTTCTTCTCCACAGCCTGGAGGCTGGCGACCCCTGCAGGATGTCTCCAGGTCTCACTCTGTAACTGAAGTTTACCCGGATTCAGGACCTAAGCCCCCCACCCCCACCATTCTTCACAATAAAACATTTTCTTCTCCAGACAGAACCCCCATTGTCCAAGTTAACCTCCAATATGGTACCTCAGATTCCCCAACCCCACAATTGCATTTATTGAGCAATTACTAGGAACTGGGCACTATCTTCTTTGAGGCAGATAAGCCCCTTAACAAAAATAAAGAAATTGAGGACAGGGATGTGAACATACTGAGGAAGCACCTGGACTTTCCTCTTCCTGTCTAGCAGGCAACAGGCAAGAGGTCAACAGCATATGCTTAAAGTCAGAACAGACTGTTGTGTGAAACAGTCATAGAGGAATCTCATGCCTACAGGTAAACCAATCTTTTCAATCTCTTGGAGATTTCCAAGAGTCCAACTAAAGATTCTAACAATGGATTTTTCTCTAATAAACCTACCCTTCTGGGGGGGGGAGGGTGGCAGGGGGAGATGTAACAATGGGTACCTGCTAGCCCCAGGAGGATTTCCTCTTCTTTCTTAGGAACACACTGCCATTCCTCAGGACTGGCTTGCCTGTCATCAGAGACCAGCACTCCTGAGTCCTCTATTAGGTTTCTACAAAGGACACTTTGACCTAGAGCAGTGGCCCGCCTCTCGATTGAGAGCATCACCTGGGGGACTTTCAAAAGATCTCTGGGTGACACTCCAAACTAATGAATTCTAACCTCAAAAGTAAGTACTATTTAGTCATTTGTGTTTTTTGTTTGTTCTAAGATTGATTTATTATTTATGCATACAGAACTGGGGTATAGGCCAGAGGTGCAGAGGTGGTGAGAGGATTCACCAGAGACAGAGTGAGGAGCAGAACAGGCAGGTTGATGAAATACACTGCTGAGGGGAGCAGCGGGCAAGACAGGAGAGGTCTGCTGCGCCATGCGGGGTCAGCTCCCTGGCTGGGGATCTAATTCATGCTGAAAAGGCTGCTGCAAGCTTCACAGTGCTACGCTTTTTACCCATTGAGCCACCAGGGAGGCCCTAGTCATTTGTGTTTTTAAAAGCGCCCCACTTGAACAACTGAGATGGCACAAAATGATGTAAAAACAATTATATTATTTAAAAAAAAAAACTCCCCAATTGATCCCACTGGGTAGGCAAAGTGAAAATCACTGCTCATTTAGAACCCTTGTCATTGCACCCATTAAAGGCCCCTCTCTTCCCTGGAACAGGCCTCTCCTTCTTGAGGACACCTTTCCCCATTTTCTGAATAAAACTTCCATGTCCTAACTTGGAGTTAGAACACTGGCATTCTAATCTTGTCACTATCTCCTAGTAGTTCTGTAGTCTTAAGTAAATTTCTCTACCTTTCTGAGCCCCATCCAGGTAATGGGGTTGACGAAAGTCCTGCATATCCGCTTCGGGTTATTACGAGGTTTCGAATTCAGTGATTAATATTTGTAGTTTTTATTCTCAAGAATAAGTCACACATCCTTACTCTCTAGGTCAGAGTGACCATGATCCAGGAAACTTTCCTCCAGCATTTCCCATTTCATTGGCAAAGGAGTGGACATTACATTTACTGAAAGCCCACTGTGTGCTAAACAGCCAGCAAATAGATGTGATCTTTGAGGAAAGGACTAGGTCTGTCTCATTTTGGCCTATAGTCCCAGAACTTGCACACAGAAAACACATACTAGTACCTATGTTGCTGAACAGCCTAACTAGTCCTTACAATCACTTAATGAAGTCAGTATTAACCACATATTTCAGATATGGGAATTGAGGCTCAGAAATGTTAAGTACATGTATAAGGTTACAGAGCAAGTATGCTAGATCAAGGCTACAGGGATCTAGGCCAAGGTTGTAGGGATTCTAGTTATTGGTTGTTGGATTTCACCAAGTAAACCTGCTCCATACCGAGACTGATTCTCTCCTTTTTCTAGGAACCTTCTCAGTTCACACCCCAGACCTCACCACTGTCAACACCACCTTCATCTGGGGCACATTCCCCAATCCCAGACAGATAAGATTGATGATAATTGTCTTAAGAAGAGTAAGGCAGAGGCCTCCTTGGTGGCACAAGTTGCAGTACTATGAAGCATGAGTTCTATGGCCCGCAAGGGAGCTGACCCACATGGTGCAGCAGATGGCGCCGAGCCCCAGCAGTGTATCTGTATCTGTCTGTTCTGCTTCCAACTCTGTCTCTGTTGAATTCTCTCACACACCCCCAACACACAACTCAGACCTGTACCCGAGTTCTTGTATGCATAAATAAATCTTAAAAAAAAAAAGGGAGCAAGGCAGAAGCATTAGATTCCCACCTCAGCCTAAGCTAATCTTAAGACACCTGCTACTCTAGGCAGGGATTTGTAGAAGCAGTTGGTAAGGAGCTTTAGGGAACTATGGGAAAAAGAGAGTAGCAGAGTCCTATGGGAGTCAGAAAGAACTTGGGCTGGGGACTCTGGAACTGACCCAATTCTACTTCCACCCTCCCAAGTCCTTCGTCCATGGTATTTCCCGTTCCCGTGAGTCTCTCATCTTTGAAAAGAAAAATTTTAGTTTTTGGTCAATAGAAGAACCCTCTGCTGGCCACTTGGGGAAATGCAACCCAGATTTGGAAAGGAGGGGTAGATAAAGGAGGCTTAACTCAATAGCAAATAAATATTCCAATTAAAAAATGGGCAGAGCATTTGGTGATGGGAAACCCGTGGGGATTACAATTGAGATGAAAAAAAAATGTGAAAAATAATGTAAAAATAAACTTTTTAATTAAAAAAATATATCATCAAAAAAAAAAAATGGGCAGAGCACAATGGACTATGGTGGACTATAAATGTTTTGGTTCTGGGTGTACTATGGTGACTATACCAGAGGGGAAGAGCCTATACGTCCTAAATACTAACAAGGATGTAAACCAGTGGTGCTTCAATAAAATAATAATTTTTTTAATGGGCAAAGGACCTGAACAGACACTTTTCCAAAAAAAAATATATATATACATATACACATATATATACATACATATATATATATATATATATGTATATAGGGATGACCAATAGGTACATGAAATTTCTCCCAACGTCAGTAATCATTAGGGAAATTCAAGTCAAACCACAATGAGTTATCACCTCACACCTGTTAAAATGAATAGCACCAAAAAAAAAAAAAAATGAATAGCACCAAGAAGCAAGAGGAAAGTGTGGTGAGGAAGTGGAGAAATGAGACTCCTTGGGCACTTCGGTGGGACTGTGAGCTGGTACAGCCACTATGGAAAGGAGTATGGAGCTTTCTCCAAAAATCAAAAATAGAACTACCATGATTCAGCACTCCAATTCTGAGACTACTTCTGAAAGAAACCAAAACACTGTGATGCAGAGGTGTCTGCAACCCAGGTACAGTGCTGCATTATTTATAATAGCCAAAATGTGGGAACGAACAACCCGATTGTCTACCAAAGGACGCATGGATAAAGTTGTGGTACATTATAAACAATGGAATGTTATTCACTCATAAAAAGAAATCCTGCCATCTGCTAGAAAATGGACATTGAGGACATTATGCTAAGTAAAATAAGGCAGCTAGAGGAAGACAAATGTACAGTAATCTCATGTATATGAAGAATCAAAAGCAAACAACAAACTACAAACTCAAATAATAAAGTCAGACTTATAGTTCCTGTAAGCAGGGTAGGGAAGGGGAACTGGAAGTGGTCCAAAGTTAAAACCTCCAGTCTCAAGGTAAGTACTTGGGATGTAGCATACACATGATGACCACAGGTAACACTGCTGTATGGTAATATGAAAGTTGTTGAGTAGATCCCAAGCGATCTCAACACAAAGAAAAACTTCTTTTTCCTATCTATAGGGTAGATGTTAACTTACTGATAATTACTGCAGGATAGATGTAAGTCATATGTATGGTATGTGTGCTGTACATCTTAAACTTAAACAGTACTGTATGCCAATCATATCACAATAGAACTGGGTAGCAGGGAGATGGGTTAGGTACCTGCGTCAGGGTGGTGGTAGATACCTGGGTACAGTTCCTATCCTACTACAGCTTTTAAAAAACCTTTAGTTTTAAAATTATAATAATACAACATATATAATAAAATCAAACAATATGAAAGCGCATTTTAGAACAGTAATACTTATTTGTCCATCTCTAGTGCCACTGCCTTTTTATAAGAAAATGAAGGAGGGCCCTCCCTCATGGCACAACGGGTTAAAGCACAGCACTATGAAGCTATCCACAGCCACCGCAGCACAAGTTTGATCCCTGGCCAGGGAAGTGACCCACATGGCATGGCAGACCTCTGCTGTCTTGCCCACTGCTCCCCTCAACAGTGTAATTCAGTATATCTGGCTGTTCTGCTCCCCACTCTGTCTCTGGTGAATTCTCTCACCCCCCACACTTTGGCTTGTACCCCAGTTCTGTATGCATAAATAGATCTTTAAAAAAAAAATGAACGATTCTCTAGAGCTGCAGAATATAAAGCTTCTCTGGCCCACACCCTCTGTTTCTCTTAAGAATCCACACACTTCTGGCCTATGCCCTAGTCCTTCTATGCCAAAAAAAATTTCCATAACCTCCCCCCCGTCTTTTCTTTCTCAACTCCTTCTGCTACTGTTTATGAATTGGGTGTCCTCTTCCCAAAATGCACCATGAGATTCCTAGTCTTGAGCAAAATCCACCCATTCATTTAACATTCACTGAGCACCTTCATGAAGTATCTGACAGAAAGGATTTTGTGCCCCATGACCATTTCTCACTCTTTCATCTTCAGAGAACCGTTTCTTTTATTCCCACTCAGTTCTCTATGGACTGGCCTTCAGTAAGAAAAAAGAAACATAGGTTTCCACACTCCTGGCGTGTCCCTTTAATCTTCAGATACCATGCAGACTGCTTCCCAGGCTGACCCTAGATGAAGCAATTAAATTAGTATTGTCACCCTCCTGCCTCCAGAGAGCTATTCTCACCCACCTCCAGCCTAAAATATCCTTCCACAGACCTGTGGCTGCTCTGAGTCAGTAACTCCTCACTCTAGGTCCAGGGTTATCCAAACCATGGTGCTGAGCCCAGGCTCCTCTCCTGCTGAAGGCACTTAAGTCTGTCTGGGGGGAAATAGCCTACTCTTAGAGAAGAGGGGCAGGGTGAGTGGCAAATTAGCACAAGATCCCAGGAAAGTGTGGCTAGAAGTGCAATGGCTTTGCTTATGGGAACTTTCACTTTTCTCTCCTTCACACGGCCATTTTAAGGGGTTTGTACAGAAGCCAAGTGAACATCCACAGTGACATCATCTTAAAGCCATCATCATTTCTTGACTAAGTTCCTGCAGTAGCAGCTTGGATCTGCTTTCAGTCTCTCATTCTTCCAATTTACAGTCCTCATCTCTCACAAAGTCATTATTCCAAGACTTGACATGGTCCTTGCAGGTAGCCTTGCCCTCCTTTCCAGGTCTCTTCAGAACCCGCTGTCCTCAGTGCTGCAGACCGTACGGTACCATTCTAGATGTGTTTATGGACTTAGTTTCTTCTGCTGAAAAGTAACTTGCTCTTAGTAGAGCGTAAACTCATTCTTTCAAGTCTCACTTGAAAGTCACTTCCAAGCTGAAGACTTTCTTCACTCCTTTTCCAATACTCTGTACTTTTTCAGGACAAGCCCTGGTTTATTCGTCTTTTTATCCTTAGTGCCTGTCACGGTGCCCAACTATATAAGGAATTCAATAAAATGGCTGATGGAATTAACAAAGGGATTTTTCTTTCAAAATTCTGGGCATCCCATAATAATTTGTACTAAAAAATTAAATTCGGGCCCTCCCTGGTGGTACAGCTGGTTAAAGCACAGCACTAAGAAGCTTAAGCCACTTCCACATGAGTTTGATTCCCGCCTGCTCCGGAGGTGACCACATGGCGTGGCAGACCTCTCCTGACCCACCCGCTGCTCCCCTCAGCAGTGTACTTCATCAATCTGCCTGCTTTGCTCCCTGCTCTGTCTCTGGTGAATCCTCTCACCCTCTACATCTCTGGCCTGTACCCCAGTTCTGTATGAATAAATAAAATCTTTTTTAAAAAATTAAAATCACTTATTTTAAAAAGGCCCAGAAATCACTTCAAGGCAGTCCTTGACCACCGAAGACCCGAGGATATTCCTTTCAACTCACAAGAATGTTAGAGATCCGTAGCTATACAGGTCTAAAGAAAAGTCTTATTTTTCTGAAGCCCTGGGGAAGCTTCAACGTCTTTGAGAATCTAATGAAAAGTAGACCCCTTCCCCTAGAAAACAATCAGACATGCAATTTCTCATCATGGTTCCTAGAACCCAAGTACCTGCCATCCCCTAAGCTTCCAAATCCACCCTCCATCCCCATCTTCCCTTCCCTTCCCACAGTCCCACAGACAAAGAACTACTACCCAAGAGACACCAAGTTCTAATCCGAACTCAGAGGGTGTGGCCATGGTCAGGTGCTGTCTTCAGATGATCCCCACTCTTGTCCACTCTACAGTGCTGCTACTGCTCACTCATGGCCTACACCTGGGACATACATGGATATGATAAATGTTCTCATAAAAAAAGAAGTTTCACCAAAGGGAGATGAGAGATAGCAACAACATAATAGTTAACATACATGGATATGATAGATGTTCTCATAAAAAAAGAAGTTTCACCAAAGGGAGATGAGAGATAGCAACAACAGAATAGTTAAAAACAAAAACAGGCCCTGGTGGTTCAGCGGGTTAAAGCACTGCACTGAGAATCTAAAGCTACTTCCGCATGAGTTCGATTCCCACCTGCCCCAGACGTGACCACATGGCGTGGCAGACCTCTCCTGACCTGCCCGCTGCTCCCCTCAGCAGTGTACTTGTCGATCTGCCTGTTCTGCTCCCCACTCTGTCTCTGGTGCCTCTCACTGCCCCTGAGCCTCTGGCCTGTACCTCAGTTCTGTATGTACAAATAAATAAATCTTTAAAAAACAAAAACAGGGCCCTCCCTGGTGGCGCAACGGGTTAAAGCACAGCACTGTGAAGCTTGCTGTAGCTGCATCAGTGCAATTTTGATCCCCGGCTGGGTGGTGACCCACAGGGTACAACAGACCTCTCCTGTCTTGCCCACTGCTCCCCTCAGCAGAGTACTTCGTCCGATCTGCCTGTTATGCTCCTGTCTCTGGTGAATCCTCTCACCGCCCTTGCACTCTGCCTATACTCCAGCACTGTATGCATAAATCTTAAAAAAGCAAACTCCAGTCACTAAAAAGGGAATAAACCTAATTATAACAAGCCTCTTCTGCATAACTATATCTCATTATACCTAATTAACTGCCATCAAACATCAGGAAGAAAAAAGGAATAGTCCAAGTATTTCTTTTATTACCAAAAGCCATTGTTATACACACACTCAATCCCGTCCCTGAGGATAACCATGAAAGTCCCTGGGGCTGTAGGAGGAACTCTTTGGAGGGAAAAGGATGCCAGGTTCATGATGCCTGGGCTGGCCGTGAGGAAGGGCCCTTCTGGGGACCAGTTACATGTCCTCCCTGGGCGCAAGGTCCCCTAAAGATAGGAATGGATGTGAGTGGACTAAGCATTTTAATCACTGTTCCCATATGTCTAAGAGGTCAAGGTTAAGTCTGGTAGCTTCCCCCTCCAAAAGAATACTCACAAGTCCCCCTCAAAGATTCCAGAAGCCTCATGATTCCTATAGAACATTAAGAGAAGTCCCTAGAGTCTGCCAAATGACGTATGCTGGGTCCAGAGTAGACCACACGGTTCTCAGCACCACTGCTAAAGGCATCCATTGGCAAGCTTGCCCGCAAGGGGCACTGCCACCAGCCCAGTGCAAACCCCTAGGCCTGGGGTGGGAATGGTCAGATTCTGCAACCTTCACACCATCTGGTTTTCTGGCTCCTCAGCTATTCCCTGAAGCTTTTCCATGATGCCCCCTGAGGGGCACTCAGGAACTGGCGGGGGCTCTCCAGGGGCTTCAGACAGCACATAGTAGATAATCTCTCTCTCTCCTTGGGCATTGGTCTGATTCACCACGTGGATCAGAGGGCTGGTGGTGTCCTGAGAGGCTGAGAGGGCTGTGCCCTCACTGCCCACGCCCTCTTCTTCCTCTTCAGCCTCTTCCTGGGGTCCCGGCTCCCCAGGAACTGTTTCTAGAATGATGCCCTGCAGGCTGCTCTCATTCAAGGAAGCTCCCAGGCCCGAGTCCCCCTGTGGTTGGCGCAGCAGCTGCTGTGTCAGCTCTACACTCTCGTAGCGAACCAGCTGCAGCCGCATGTAGCCATCTTCATGCTCCTTGTACCTGGTGAACAAGCACAAAGGGCAGCATACATGGGCAGGAAGATGCAGAGGGGGCCTGGAGACTGGGAACGTAAGGGACAAATATGAGAAAGCCCTAGGGTCCCAAAGGATGGGCGTTTTAGACAAACAAGATTTCTAATGGAATAAGTAGAAGAAAAGACAAGAGGACAGGATCATTACTAAAAATGGAAAAGTTTATGTAGAAACCCAAGCCAGAGAGAGATACAGACAGACAGACATTGCACTGGAGAGGGAGGGGGTCAGAGGCTACGAGAAGGCCCTGGCGCTAAGGAGCAGGACCCTTCGCTGCAGTTCTAGCTGCAGGACTTCTGGCGTTTACAGAGTGTGGCACCAGCCTTGGATTCAAACACCAGAAAAACCACCTCTGCCCCACCATCATCGCAGGGTTCTTTGAGCCTACGGGGAGATGGCAGACATCAAAGTGTATCAAACTCAGGGTTTCTCACTTGCTGAACAGGCAACGGGAAAACAGCGTGTGTGAATCCAGCAGGGAAGGCAGAGACATACCGAAAGCGGGGGTGCCCCGGGGGCCACTTGAACTGGTGTTTCTTGCGAAGGTGCACAGTGAGGTTGTTGCCCCTTGTGAAGCATTTGTCACACACGTGACATTTGTACCTTGGCTCTGAGTCTCCCTAATGGAGAGGGGAAGCAGAGTGAGCTCTCCCCCCGGGCTGCACCACATTTCTGTGAGCCCTTTCCCACTGCTGCTCCACTTACTTCGTGCACTTTTCGGTAGTGGGACTTGATAGAGGAGAGGGATCGGGCACTGAAGTCGCAGTTCTCAAAATCACACCTGTAGGCTGGCTCTTTGCTATGTGTATCCAGGTGCTTGCGGAGGTCAATCAGATTCTTGCAGCTGCATGGGAAGTTAGGAGGGTACGGAGGGCATGGGAGACCCTGGGTCATGCTTCCTCTGATTCCTGGCCCTGGCTTCCCCTTACCTGTAGTCACAATAGTCACACTTAAAGGGCCGGTCCTCACTGTGGCGAAAGCGCATGTGGTTGCGGAGGGAGGATGGCAGAGGACAGGTCATGTCGCACAGAGGGCACTTATAGTGATTCACTAAGAGGAGCAGAGACGAGGCTGTGGTCTGAGTATCGCAGAAGCGTGGCGGGCAGGGAGGGGAGCGGTCGGCTACTCACCGTGGTTACGCATATGGTCCCGCAACAGCCGCTCTGTAGCAAACCTCTTGGAACAGTGAGAGCACTGAAAGCGTTGCTCTGGAGCAGGCCAGGCAGAAGAAAAAGATGGGCTGTGGGAGATGGCAGAGAGGCAAAGAAGAGAGCAAGCCCAGGAGAGGGGCACCATCCCAAGCAGAAGGGAACCACCCAATGAGAAAAGGGGAGCTTAGGGAGCTATGAGTAAACAAAGTTTTGTGGAAAGAAAATGGGACTTGGAGTCAAGAACCTGAGTTAGAATCCCAGTTTCACCACTTACTAGCTGTGTGATCTCAGGTAAGTGATTTAACCTCTCTGAGCCTCAGATTCCTCATCTGCAAAAAGGGGATAAGACGCCTACCTCATGGGGCTGCTGTGAGGAATCACTGAGATAACTGATGGGCTGCCCAGAAAGCAATGAAAAACACCTAATGAATCTAAATCAGCAGAGACTGCAGCAGGTGACCGAGTCTAAAAGTAGACGTAGTCAAGTTGTGGATACTCAGGGGCCCAATCCCCGGAAATCCTCCCTGTGCCCCAACGCCCCAGTCAACCTGTACCCATGTCCCCTTCTCTAACTGCTTACGATCCAACGAGGTCTGGCGACGGATGTGATCAAAGAACTTGGTGTTGTTGGCAAACATGCCCCCACAAGTGGGGCAGGCCACTACCTTCTCTTGGGTGTGGCTGCGGAGGTGCTCTCGAAGCTTACAGCGGTCCTTAAAGGTGCAGGTGCAGCCTGGGACGGAAGGCTAGGTCAGGCTCCAAACCCCAGACAGGCACAGTCCCCCCACATCTCTCCAGCCAGCAGCCAACCTTACCTGCAGGATTGGTCCCATCACTAGCAACCGTAGTCCCTCATCAACCCGAGAGGTTCTTTAGAGACCAGAAATTAAGGAGGGACCCTACCTTTCCAGCCACACAGCACCACATGGTTGTCCTTGCCAACTGCTTGGTATTCACAGCACAGGCTGTGTGCTTCCACGTGCCGGTAGAACCACTCGGGATTGTCGAAGGAACTCTGCCAGGAGCAACTTGAGGTAAGGGCTGAGAGTGGGTGAGGGATATTTACCCCTATGTGTCCCAAAGGGGCTTTTTGGCTCTCTCACATTTACTTGGCAGGAATGGGAAATTTTTAGCAAGAGAGATTCCAGCAGGAACCTCAGGAATGTAGGATGTCCCTGAAAGGGTCAAGGTGCCTATAGTTAAGGCTCCCAATGTGCGTCAAGCGCTACTACCAGCACTGCCTGCTGACCTCGCAATGTTCCCACAGGCACAGGAAGTGGTCAGGGATGTCAGGGATGATGTTGCGGCTCTGGAGGTCCAAGATGCAGGGGCTGAGGTCCGCCTGGCTCTGCAGGGCCTGCAGCCCCCACTGCTTCAGCTTTGTATGGTAGCAGTGGAAGTAGACATGGCGGACGAGGTCAGCAGAACTGTCCAGAGAACAAAAGCCACACTCTTGCCACAAACAGGAGAATTCATCCTCTGTAGAAAGGGGTTTAGAAGAAAGAATCAGATACTTTCCAAGCTTAGTTTACTTTCTTCCTGTGGCACTTTACAGCAATGAGACTGGACTCACACCAAATTACCGGAAATTGATTCAGCAAATACCAGTCATTTAGTGACCACCTATCGTGTACCAGTAGTAGAGAGTCCCAGTCTTTGTCCTTGAAATAGCTTTCAATCAGGAAGAAAAAATGAGTAATCAAGTATTCTCATGTGTGAGTACAAAACTGCTACCAGTCATAAGTACACTTGTGGAGCTAGTACATGAAAGAATTAACAGAGCAACAGAGGTAATCAACATAGCCAGGGACGTACTGGACGTATCCCTGCTTTGAGAGCGGCAGGGTATTTGTAAACTATGTGGAGGACAAGTGTGGCCCAAGCAGAGGGAATGGTGTGCAAAGTCCAGTGCCGGAAATGGAGGGGGCAGGCAACTCCAGCTCCAAGTTTCTACTGTTCTGTGAGGCGTCACTGGCTTCCAGCCTGTGACACCCCCACTCCCCACTGTCAAGCCACAGTTCCTCCTTCCCTTCCCAGTCTTCTGCCCAAGATCTGTCTTCTCCAGGAAGACCCCTCAACTACTCCAGTCCCCTTCCTAACTCTCTAAAGTATTATTTATTGCTTTTATTTACTATATTTTTAATGTTTTCTTAAGGATTATTTGTTTTGAAAATTTTTATATTTAAAATTAAAAATATACACAATTATATCTAAATATATTTTATACATGAACTTTTTAATATTAAAAATATAACAATCACCCATTTCTCTTTTGTGTAAATATCAGACTTCTAAACTTAGTAGTTATAGCTCCTCGTTCCTAAAAACAGAACTCGAAAAGGGGGCCTCTGTACTTTCCATAGAATAGTTTTTCAAACTGGTTTGTGACCCAAGAATGGGTAGTGAAATCAAGAATATTCAGAAAGCATTTAATAAAGACAAGGATTTGGGGGCCTCCCTGGTGGCACAGGAGTTAAAATCTCAGCACTATCAAACTATTGCCAGCCACTGCGGCACAAGTTCGATCCCCGGCCAGGGAGCTGAGCCACACGGCACAGCAGACTTCTCCTGTTTCCCCGCTGCTCCCCTCAGCAGT
The DNA here is from genome assembly GCF_000260355.1 of Condylura cristata. Classification (NCBI taxonomy): domain Eukaryota; kingdom Metazoa; phylum Chordata; class Mammalia; order Eulipotyphla; family Talpidae; genus Condylura; species Condylura cristata. Next base: position 19,209,917 of record NW_004567126.1, read on the forward strand.
GTATTTCAGCTGATCTGCCTGTTCCGCTCCCCACTCTGTCTCTGGTGAATCCTCTCAACCCTCACACCTCTGGCCTGTACCCCAGTTCTTGTATGCATAAATAAATAAGTACATTTTAAATAAAATGTATTTCTAACTGGTGGTCACAATTAAAAAACGTTGAGAAAGTGAAAAAGCCAGATTGTCAACAGTTTATACAATATGATCCTTATTAAAAAAACTACTGTGAGTCATATACAGTGCTGTAAACCAATAAAAGATAGAAATTAAAGTTATCTCATTTAATCAGAGGGAGGGCAAAAGACATTTCCATGAATACTGCACACGGTGATTCATTGCATAGATCCTTGCTGGACGTGTTTTCTACAAGGGGTTTACAAACCAAACAAAAACACAATTAGGAAAATAAATCACTGTTCTCCTAGGCTGCCTTCTCCCTCTGGAGAAAGGAAAGCCAGATTTTCTGCCTCCCCTGGAACTTTGCTTCCCACTCCACCCCTTACCCAATGGGTCGTCCTCCTCGTCCTCCCCGCCGGAGGAGCTGTGCAGGTGCTGCTGCAGGTGCTGCGTGACATGCTCGCAGAATTCCTCCATGGCCCAGCACACGTAGGAGCAGGACCCCCACTCACACTGGAGCTCCAGGTCCTCCTTGCGGGGAGCTTTCCCATCCTCCTTTCGGGACACTTTCCCTGGAGGCGGCATGGCCTTTACCTTAGAGGAGGAAGAAATCAACAGCTAAAAAGACTCCCTCCAACCCCCCCCACCCCGAGTACAGCCTGTGAGGCTGCCGGCAGGGAGGGGAACACTGGGCAGGCAGTCTGCCTAGAACCAGCAGGCATGTTTCCAGGGCCCTGAGAGGATGTCTGTCCTTTTTCAATAAGGAGGAAAGTTGTGTGTTCTCAAGAGGGAGAACAAAAACTTACCACTATTGAACGTGTACTGGCACTGAACTAAAAACTAACAGACATTTTCTCATGATGCTCTAGCATCCCTCCCCGAGAAGCAATGACACCTAAGGGAGGCAGAGCAATGCTCAGAGTCAAAGGCCCAGAGAGCTCTAATCCAGGCTCCTCTGTTCACCCTTTATTGGCTATATGACTTTGGCCAAGTAACATAACCGCATCTTCAGAATGGGGACAACAGGGACCCTCCCTGGTGGCACAATAGGTTAAAGCGCAGCACCAAGAAGCTCTCTGCAGCCACTGCAGCACAAAATTCAATCCCCAGCCAGGGAGGTGACCCACGTGGCATGGCAGACCTCTACCATCTCGCCCGCTGCTCCCCTCAGCAGTATATTTAAGTCGATCTGCCTGTTCTGTTCCCCACTGTGTCTCTGGTGAATCCTCTCACCACCCTGTACCTCTGGCCTGTACCCCAGTTCTTATATGCATAAATAAATAAATCTTAACAAAAAAATAGGGACAACAAAAACTTTTGATTTTAATGTCATCCTTACCATAGATCAAGCACCAAAGTAAGCACTTTATTTACACTGTAATTTAATTACCAACATCCCCCTATGAGGTAAGCACTATTCGTAACCTCATTTATAGATAAGGTAAGGTGAACTGGTTTGCTCAAGGCCACACACCAGTGGTGGGGTAGGGTCAGGTCAGGCTAACTCCACAGTCCATATCCTTTAGTATCTTTTTCTTTTTTTTAAGAGTCAAATTGATCTTAATAAATGATTCATGAATCAGGCAACATCCCACCTAGAAAGGCACCGCCCAAAGTCTGTATATTTTCTAAACCACCTAGCCTGCAGATGAGCCCAGATGCTCCTTACTTCCTATTACCTCATGTTATTAACCCTCCACTCGACTTTCCACGTGCCACCTAATCTGCCCTTGCCTAACCTACCCAGCGGTTCACCTATCTACTCCACCACTCGTGTTAACATCCTCTGACCTAAAATGTAGGTGCCATTTGAATATGAGGTCCTATCTGTTCACGAACATTGCATCCGGGATTTATACAGTCTTAGGCACGCTTAGGCAAGTAACAAATACTTGCAGAAAGCTGAATAAAACTGAAGACTTTCTATCTTTAATATGGATACAAATGCAGAGTTCTCCAGCCCCTTCCCCAGATAGGGCTTGGATTTGGGAGGGCTGGGTTAAGCTTAAAAATCTCTCTTAAACCTCAGCATCCCCAGTGTGCGCAGTTCCAGGAGTGAGTTTGTAGAAGAATAATAGTTTTCCTCTTAACACACAGAATTTCAGATGACACAACTAGTAAAAGTCCTGAGGGGAAAGAGGGCATCAAGAAGCTTCGACCTGCATTCAAGTGTCACCTCTTTAAGGATTCTCACTAGTTCCTGCTGCTCCCACCAGGGTGGATGCTGCCAGATAGTGGTGCTTACCCCTATCTGACACAGATGGGAACTCTGAAAAAGGCCTCTACTAAACACCAAGGGATTAAAAAAA
>NW_004567126.1:19212442-19251031 GCF_000260355.1 Condylura cristata
AACTGGTTTGCTCAAGGCCACACACCAGTGGTGGGGTAGGGTCAGGTCAGGCTAACTCCACAGTCCATATCCTTTAGTATCTTTTTCTTTTTTTTAAGAGTCAAATTGATCTTAATAAATGATTCATGAATCAGGCAACATCCCACCTAGAAAGGCACCGCCCAAAGTCTGTATATTTTCTAAACCACCTAGCCTGCAGATGAGCCCAGATGCTCCTTACTTCCTATTACCTCATGTTATTAACCCTCCACTCGACTTTCCACGTGCCACCTAATCTGCCCTTGCCTAACCTACCCAGCGGTTCACCTATCTACTCCACCACTCGTGTTAACATCCTCTGACCTAAAATGTAGGTGCCATTTGAATATGAGGTCCTATCTGTTCACGAACATTGCATCCGGGATTTATACAGTCTTAGGCACGCTTAGGCAAGTAACAAATACTTGCAGAAAGCTGAATAAAACTGAAGACTTTCTATCTTTAATATGGATACAAATGCAGAGTTCTCCAGCCCCTTCCCCAGATAGGGCTTGGATTTGGGAGGGCTGGGTTAAGCTTAAAAATCTCTCTTAAACCTCAGCATCCCCAGTGTGCGCAGTTCCAGGAGTGAGTTTGTAGAAGAATAATAGTTTTCCTCTTAACACACAGAATTTCAGATGACACAACTAGTAAAAGTCCTGAGGGGAAAGAGGGCATCAAGAAGCTTCGACCTGCATTCAAGTGTCACCTCTTTAAGGATTCTCACTAGTTCCTGCTGCTCCCACCAGGGTGGATGCTGCCAGATAGTGGTGCTTACCCCTATCTGACACAGATGGGAACTCTGAAAAAGGCCTCTACTAAACACCAAGGGATTAAAAAAAAACACAAAATAAATAAAATCCTTCATACCTACAAGTGAAAGAGCCCAATGTACTAGAGTGCTTATCAAAGAAACCCCTTTTTAACCCAGTCACCTAGAGTACTCTGGGGAGGACACGGGCTGCTGGGCTGCTCGCAGATTAATAGTGAAGCCCTATTAGTAGGAAGGGGTAACTACTTCTAAACTCTGAAGCAGGGCCCTCCCTGGTGGCGCAAGCGGTTAAAGAACAGCACTGGAAAGCTAGGGACACTAGCTTCAGCACCAGTTTGATGCTTCAGAGCTTTGATTCCCCGCCAAGGAGGTGATGACCTATAAGGCACAGACCTCTCCTGCCTCCTCCGCTGCAATGTACTTTGTCAGTCTGCCTGTTCTGTTCCTCACTCTTGTCTCTGGTGAATCCTCTCACCACCCCTGCACCTCTGGCCTGTACCCCAGTTCTGTATACATTAAAAAAAAAAAAAAAAACTTTTGAAGAAGGGAAAACCTTCCTAAATCAGACATGAGCCCAAACCTCCTTCAACTCTCTACCTCTCTACAAAGCCCACTATCCTGTTCAAGGTTTTTCCCCAACTGGCCTCAGCTTATTCCTGCAGGGTCTAGATAAGGAAATTAGCACCAACTACGGGCCCACTGTGTGTCAGCCCTGTGGCAAGCCCTCTTCAAACCTGATTCTAATTCAAATATATCTTCTTCCACATTAGGCTGCTTCTCAGTTTCATCTGCAGTCTATCCATACCTCTGATTAAATCATCTTTTCCCCTAAACATCCCACATTCACATAAAACTCTGCCTAAGAACTTCCACTCATTCTTCAAGACCAAATGTCCTCTCCTTGGCAAGCCTTCATCCAGTGACAGCTGGAACATGCCGCCTCTGGTGCTTACAGCACTCTTACACCTTCACTACAGCCCCTATTACTACTATGGAAGGAAATGTGTGTCTTCCCTGGACAGGGGGTTTCTGCGGCTGGGACCATCATGGCTTCACCTCTCATTCCCAGTATCCTTATAGGGCTTTGTTCTCTCCAGTCACTCTAAGTGCCAGGATATGATCACATTCCAGGAAGTCTTCCTAAACCACCCCGCCCCTCAGACTGCTCTTGCCTCTTGGTTCTACGGCTGGCTGGGTTCAAGTTCCTGTGTCAGTGATGCTGCTCTGCCTAGAATACTATCACAATACCTAAGTATCTACTACACCCTACGCACTGTTCTACGGGTCACAAGAGATAAGAAATACTTCATGCCTGTAAAAATACAAAAACTCATTAATGAGTTTTTAACAACTCTACTGAGATAGGTACCACTACAATCTCAACTTGACAGATGAAATGGGCACAAATTAGTAAAGTGATTTGCCACTGATCACAAAGTGAGGAAGTGATGGAGACAATTCAAAACCAAATTCAAAGAAATTTGGCTCCATTTTCCTCCTATTTCTGCGTGCTTTACCTAATCCACTCTGCTTCCTTTATCTAATTCACTCCCCAGACATCTTATCTATACAGTATACAAAATACACAAAACAAGCTTCAGTAAGTAATTACTTTGTCAACTTTTTTTAATTAAGATGTAAACTCTTGAAAAGCCTGTGCACTTTTCACTTCTACCTGCAAGGTCAACCCACACCTAGTAGGTGCTCTTTTAATGTTTAAAATCTGTACCAGTTATTTTTGTGCAAATCCCTGAGCTTCTTTCTGTGATACGCTTTCCTTAAATAAAAAGTGGGATGTTAGTATCACAGTACTTGTGACAGAGTCAATAGATCCGGTTAAAAAACTCCAACGTTTACTATATAGCTATGTAATCTTAGGCTAGTTACTGAAGCTTCAGTTTCCCTTATAGGATAATTACAACGCGCTCCATGGGTTGACATATGGACTAAACTTGATAATGGGTATTTATAAATTAGGCATAACACAACGCTGGAATGCTGCACGTGATAGCTATTCCTTTTCTTACTCCAGCCGGTTAGCGCGTCTAAGCGTGAAATCTATACAATCTATATCTATACAATCAACAAAAGACTCCTAACACTTCTTTCCATCAGCTAATAAGTTATCAGCAAATACTTCACGTATTGTAATGCAAGACATCGAACGGATCCCGAATGGTATTCTAGAAAAGGAAGAACCAGGTTCTGAACCTCCTGAGGACTCACAATTTGGTCCAAGAGCTAAGACTGACGTGTGAAGCGAACGACCAAAACAAAGCGTCCGAGAGAAAGATCGGGACAGTGAGGAATTCCAGGGGACAGGCGAAGCAGGGAAGGCTTGTCCTAAGCAGGGTCAGACCCAGTCGCAGGGCCTGGACGGACGCCTAGAATTCGGAGACCGTCCCAGAGGCTGAAACCTCGCCCGCGAAACCCCGCCGCTTCCCAGAATCCTCCCCACTAAGGTGTGGTGATGATCTAGGACCGAGTAGGGCTTAGGGGCCGGGGGCGCCCGTGTCACCGACCTGCAGGCGGAAGCGTCTCCGGGGCAGCTAGGGAGAGCCAGGCCCAGCTCGCCACCCACAGCTCAGCCGACGCTGCCCCGCCGAGCGCAGAGCCCAGCTCACCGCCCCGCGTCTCCCCGTCTCGCCTGCTCTCCTCCCACCTCGAACCACCTCCGGGAAGCGCTTGAGCGATGGCAGGCGACAGCCAATCGTCGCCCTTGGACCCCTCAGCCCGCCAATGGCCGCCTTGACTGACGGAACCCGTGCGCGACCAAAACACGGAAGGGGCGGGAGTGAGGAGCGGCGGGCTGCGGGGAAAGGTGTCGCGGCGGGCGCCGCGGGCCGAGAGGGAAGCGCGGGCAGGGATCCCCTGAGTCCGACAGACCGCGCGGACCGCGCAGGCTCGGCGCACGGCTCGCACTGGGCATGCGCGGCGCTCGGGCTGGGCGCCGAGTGGGGTCTGCTGGCCCCCTGGGGTCTGCGCTTGGGCTGGGCTCGCGGGCGGCAGCGAGCGGGAGGAGGTGTGTGAGGCTGGGTGCCCAGCACTGCTGGCCCTGCTGCCCAAACTGGGGGTCTCACCTCTAGTCTTGCACTCTTTGTCTTCATATCTTTTCTAAAGATCTGTTTCCTGTACCGTATCTTTTCCCCAGACCTCTGCCTTCCTTGTTCCCGGCCACATCTTTTACTCCTTCATCGATCATCCCTCATTTTTCTGTCACCCCTCACTTTCAATTCATCGTCGCGTATTCTTCAACCTTAAACAAGGGATTTCTCAAGTTCATCCCCCTTCTTAATCTTCTCAGCCCCCTCTCCAGTTCATTTAGTGCAACCTCGATTTCGGTACTGCGAGCACTCTTGCCTCCCTCCAGACCTTTCCCACGGAGCAGTGATCTTCACGAGCCACCACCTGCTTTAAACACTCACGGACATCTTGTCCTCTGGGAAAAGCCTCAAAGCCTTACTGAGGCTTTTTAGACCTTTAAGCCTCTGGGCCTGGCATTCTTCTATGTACCTTGAATCTTCCACCTCAAATCCTCAAAACCCAAGTTTCCTCCACCACACCGAGTCGCTAATTTTACCTGAGACCCTGCACTTGCTTTGCCCAGAACAGCCTTCTCCCTCCTCCACATATTTTGATTGATTCCTACTTTTCTTCTGGTCTCGATGAAGATGCTTCTTTTTCCAAAAAGTCTTTTTTGATGTCCTTTTCCTGTGTTTCCCCTTTACAACTGGATCTCCCTGTATTGTATTTGCCTGTTTTCTTGTCTGTATCTAGCTTGGTTTAGTCGGGGAAGACAGGTACTATCTTCTGTTACTTCACCTTTATAAACCTGTCACTTTAGCCTACAGACTAAAGCAGGGTTCAAATCATATTTATGAAGTAAATTATGTACCTTAGTAAAGTTCATTACAATTGATATTTATTTTGTTTTTCTCTATTTTCTAAACTAAACCTAAGCCTATATGATTTATATAAACAAAACACATTAAATATTCAATATAAAGTGAGCTTTAAAAATGCCATTAAAAATAGCAAAGTCATAGTGAAATCAGAAATATGTGCATGGTTTGTTATAAACAGTGAGTTATAACTTTGTCACTGTTTTAAAATAGCATCTTAAAATGTAACTTTAGCAATTTCATAAAAAGCTCACTCAAAGAGCTATGTAGACTCAAGCAATTTTTACACAGCAAAAAAATCTCAGGATAGTTCTGGAAGCCATACGTGTCTCTGAAACTTAAGGCAGTGTCTAGAATAGTTTACTTCCATCTCAATCTGTTTCTCCTAAAAACAAGCCACAATTTTGGCTGGATAATTCAGACACATCCTAAGATTTGTTCTTTAAAAGCTGCCACAAAAAACCTAAAGTATAAGTCACACTCATCAAAAGCCTATAGATGGCTTCTGAAAGTGTAAAATGGATCGTTGATGAAATATTTTGTCTTTCTTTTGCATTCATTAAAAAAAAACTATTTTGAAATGTGATTAGGCTCTTCTCTAAATTATATAAATTATGAGAGTCCTTTGCAATCTGGTCTGTTTAGCAGACTTTCAGTTACTACCCACTCACTCCAAAGGTCCAGTGGGAATCTGAATACCTGCTTCCCTGTCGACAAAAGTTTCTTGTAAAATTTCAAGTTCTGTGTGTTCTACAGTCTTATCATACTGGTTAACAAACTGCTCTTCTGTGAACCAGTAAGAGTTACATTTCTTAGATCGGAGGAAATAAGTTGATAAATCTGAGTTTTTATGACCTAAGCTGTTGACACAAAAATTATCTAAACGTCCACTCAACTCCTTTTGCTAGATATCCCACATTAGTGACTACTATATATAGGGGCGTGGACCATGCTGCTCACCTTAAGGCACATAATGACCCCTCTCTGTGATGTAGGTAAATCAGAATGGCAAGGCTGGAAGTGATCTAATGATCACTTTGCTCTAATGATCAAGAAGCTGAGGTCTGGGGACAAATCCTCAGGGTCACTTGGTGTGTCTGTGGTACCCTCAGGTTTTCTGTCCTTGGTTCAGTGCTCTGATATTCTGCAGCAGCTTACCTGGTTCAAGTGCTGTAGAAGGTCCCAGAGAACAGGAACCAAGGACGTGGAGTTGGCTATTATCTATAACTTCCTGAAACATCTACTCATGTCGAAACCCTTGTAAAAGACTTCCTCCTTCCCCAATCTGAGGCAAGAGCTAGCACTTCTTCAACATGGCTTATCATAGCTATTATTATCACATTCTCCATTCTACAGATGGGGAAATTGAGGAACTCTGAAGTTATATAACTGACTCGTGGGTCACACAGGCAGATCGTAGAATTGGGCCTCAAATCTAGGCAGTCTAGATCCAAAGTGCATATTCTGAAGGAGTAGCCTATTCAAGAAAGGGGAATGAAGATTCCTGCACCAGTAGATTAAATGTTTTTCCTAACTGAGTGTTTTTCCTGCAGCTCCACCCTTTAAGGACCCTTGTTCTCCTACCCTCTCCCTACAGGAACTTCATAGCAGACCCAGTATACGTGTTGTCTGCTGCACCTCACTATTTGGGCTTCTTCTCTGCCCATTCACCTTTCAAAGGATAACCAGTTGTCCAGATTATAAATTCCAATTTGACTTTAATTTAATAAATTAAGTTCCAAGCCATCACACAGCAATGGACATCATCATCTCCCAAAGACAGAGGTGCAGCCCTGCTCTTGCTCCGTCTTCACATACTCTTTCAATAAAACCCCTAAAGCCATCTCTCAGGGAAGGCTTCCCACCAGGCTCCTGACTCCCTCCTTCCAACAGAGCCACTGCTCACAGAGAAGGCATCAAGTACAAAAACAGTAATAAAGAGAAAGGAGGGATGAGGAGCAGAAGGGGAGGCAGGGAGGTGGGGAGTACCTGCCCCCCATCCGGGCACCAGCCCGGCTTTCTATGTGCTGCCAATGTCTTCAGAGGCAGATATTGGTGCTGGTGGGAATGGGGACCTGAGGGAGGTGTAGGAGTCCCATCCCAATGGGAATTGTCTACCCTCCTGGGACAGGAAAGAAGGGTCACCTGGGAGAGATGCCCTCTATCATCTGTTCACTGAGGGTCCTGGACCACACATAAATAGAAAAGAGAATAAATAGGGGAGGAAGGACCCGGAGAGGAGCTGGGACTCCTCCAAGGGCCAGTGTCAATAGGCAAACGTTTCTGAGGAATGCCCATGCATGCCAGGCCAGGCCCTCTTATCCTACCCACTACTCCCTCTTCTGTATCTTCGCACTGGATGTCCACCTCTCACATGCTCCCCACTGCGACCCTTCCAACTGGCCCCATAGCCCAAGGTGAACTCGGCTTCCTGGAACCCAAAGGGCCTCCTTGCCCCAAGCTGTGGGGAGTCCAGGAAGGGGAAGGGACAGGGAGGTGGGACTGGGCTAAGAGGATTCCTGCTCTCTCCCAGCTAGGAGAGGCCCTCAGAGCTGGGGGCTGGGGTTGCCATTGGCCTTGGGTTTAGATTTGAAGGAAAAACGCTTGATGAGGCGACGAGAAAAGCTGCCAGCCTTCTTTCGGACACTGGGTGTGGCCGTTGTATTGGAGAGGTCATCGTGTGATTGGCTCAGACCAGCTTCCTTTTGACGAGGCCTCCTGCGGAAGATTAGCTTGGTGCCACTGCGCAGGAAACTCACTGTGGGGGGAGAGGAGAGGCTGAGGCTCAGAGAAGGCCCCAAAGGGGTGGGGTGAGGTAGGGAGCAGAGAAAGGACCCAGGATGGATGGTAGAAGCAGAAACAGGACCTGTTTCTGGGCCTAAAATCCAGGTTTCCTCAGGAAATAAAGTAGAAACAAAGAACGTCCTTTATCCCTCCCAAAAGAAAAATGGGGGTGCTCAGGGGTTTCTGTGTGCACTCCTGGCTGCCACCCCTGAAGAGGAATGCCACAGGACTTCTGAGAATAGAGTGACCTTGGGGTATCCTTTGTGGAAAGACAAAGGCTGAGCAGAGGGTGCTCCTAAAAGCCTATAAAGTCCCCAGAGGACAAGGTGGGTGGACACTGGCTTGTTTACCAAATTCCAGGATGTGAGCAGGAAGCGGTGAGTCTAGAAAACTTCAAAGAGATAAATTCAGGACCATTAGAAGGAGGAAGGTTCTCGTATAGCAGGCTTTGGACCTGAGACTCTCATTACCCCAAGATGTGATGCAAGCTTAAGTCAGACTTAACAACTTTGTGGTTGAGGGACTCAGTGGCAGAGGGATGAAGGTGTTTTGGGGTCAGCCCCTGACCCTTAGATGTTAGAAGTACCACAGCTAGCCACAGACTGGGTCACTGCCAGAGGGACACTCCTGGTGGGCAACAGTAGGATCTCTTACAGGAGAGAGTTACAGTATTAAGGGGGTGGGGTGAAGGAAGAAGATATGCGCTCAGATACAGAAAGAAAGAAAAATGGAGGAAAAGGAAGATATTTTGGCATTCCTCCCTATCACCCCAGCATGCTGGATCCAGGACAGGACTGATACGTCAAGTTCCTTCTCTCTACTCTAGCTTGGCTGAACCAGGCTGAGAAGTGATACGATGCCACTGAGGAAGAAGAAGACAAACTGATTTGAGGCCCCCCCTGCCGCAAAGCATCCAGAGGGCCCCAGTCATGCTACTGGGTATAGGAGGTGGGTGGGGGGAGTGCTCAGTCAAGGTCTCCCCACCTTTGTGGTCCTTGAGGCTGCGGGTCTCCAGGGCACCAGTTGAACCTGTTTCTGACTCAACATCATCCACAGATGGCCTCTCAGAAATGTCTGAACGTGTGGTCTCGTCTGCTTCCTGAACACTCGTGGGACTGGAGAGGGCATCTAGGGGTCCTGGGGACATGGCTGGTGGGTCTGAGGGAGGTGAAGAGGGGCCACCACTGGTTCCAGCATCATCCTGCAGTGAGGCTTCCAGGGATGCTGCATAGCCCAGGGATAGTGCCAACTCGTCCTGAGCAATGGGCACCTGATGGAAGGGACAAGTTTTAATGGACAGGAGTGACCCACTGGGGCTTTCTCCCTATCCTGGCTCCTCTCCCCAGAGCCCTGTTACCTTGGAAACACCAGAGATGATGAGAGTGCTACGCTTGGTGGGTGTCTTCTTGGCTGCCCGCCCGCTGGGCTCAGTCAGCTGGCGAATTGCTGTTTCTGCTACAGGGTCCAAGCCGTTGGAAAGGTGGCTCTCGCCTGCTGGAGGTAGAGGATGGATAACCTGACTCCTCCTTGGACTTGAACTTAAGCTTGAACTTAACTTGAACTCCTAGGTCCCACCCATAGTGGTTTTTGACTCTGGAGCCCTGGTGCCAACCAATACACACGTTTCCCAAGTCCCCACTCACGGCTGCTGCTGTGGGAGGCACTGCTGGGGCCACTGCTGTCACTCAACACAGTTGTTGTCTTCTCGGTCACCTCCACCTTGGACGGGGAGCGGGAGGGGGAGTCTGGTGGGTGGGGGAGGGTCAGTGAGCTAGGAGTGCTTTAGAGTGGCCCCCACCTCCTATAGTTTTTATTGAGATGCAGACTTAGGTTGACTCAGAGGGCGGGGGTGACTAAGGAATGATTAATCACATGGGTGATTAAGAAGATGTCATGGGGACAAAAAGACACCATGGGAACCACGGGAAATGTGGAAAGTGTCTTCCACTGAGGGTCACTGGAGATGGGGAGGGTTCCATGGGACCCCCAGAGATGGGAAAAATGTCACAGAGGACCCCTGGAGGTGGGAGAAATACCAGAGGCAATTGTGTTTGTTGGAAGATCTGACAGGAGTCCAGGAAAGACATGGGAAGGAAGGACAATTAGGCAGCTGGGGCTGGAGAGGAAGGGAAAAGACCTGTGAAGAGATAGGGGGAACTTGGGGAGGTGTGCACGAAGAGCCCTGAATAAGGACCAGTGGACCCAGAGGATCAAAGGAGAAGGACAGTGGAGAGATGGGTGATCCAAGGGAAAGTTGGAGCGAGACACAGATCATGAGGAAGTGTGGTAACTCAGGAGGGATGGTCAGAAGCTGAAGGAGTCAGAATGAAGGCTCTCCTCACCCCTTCCCTGCCCTGTCATGCATCTGTAGCTGGGTCCCTGGCCAGAACCGGGCTTCCTCTTTACCTAATTTGCCATCTACACGGGGCCGGGACTGGACGGTGGTGACTGTGGTGACAATGGTGCCATCAGGCATAATGGTCCGGTCCAGCTCAATCTTCTTGGTAGGAGTGATGCTGGGACGTGGAGTGGAGGGGGTGGGAGTGCCCAGGTTGTGGGGGGAGCCCTCTTCATATTGCAGCTGCCAAGGGGTGGAAGAGCAAAGATACAGGACTTCAAATACTCTGCCTTGCCATTCTCCCATCTCCCCTCAGGGGTTAACTTCTCACCTCTACTGCCATGGTGGCTGCTGGTCCCAGGGCTTTCCCTGGCCCAGGGGTGAGTGGGCACACCTGTCTTCGAGATAGTGGTCTAGAAGGGGAGCCCACGGGCAGTGTGGTCTGGCCCAGGAGTTCAGCTGGGGAAAGGGGCGGCACTGTGAGTTGCGTCCATGACCAGCCCCATCGAGCACACAACCAAAGAGGCTCCTTCCTGCCCATACTCACCATTTCCACAGCTGCTGTTCCTCAGCACTTTGAGGGTCAGCTCCCGGCTCTGGGGGCCCAGATCCCTGTGATCAAGAAGAGATGGGACAGGGAAGGGGAAGATTAGCAAACTGAATCCACCTTAAGCTGATCACAGGTCAAAGGCAGCGAGTGAGATGTATCTAGATGGTACAAATATTTTTTTTAAAAGATTTATTTATTTGTACATACAGAATTGGGGTATAGGCCAGAGGCTCAGGGGCGGTGAGAGGCTTCACCAGAGACAGAGTAGGGAGCAGAACAGGCTGACTGATGAAGTACACTGCTGAGGGGAGCAGCGGGCGGGTCAGGAGAGGTCTGCCACGCCATGTGGTCACCTCCGGGGTGGGCGGGAATCGAACTCATGCGGAAGTGGCTTTAGCTTCTCAGTGCAGTGCTTTAACCCGCTGTGCCACCAGGGAGGGCCATGGTACAAATATTTTAATCAGATTAATTTCTGCCCTCCAAATACTCTCACATCCCAAGAGAATGGGACAGGGCTCGAGTGGAGACCACACTCCCAAGTTGGACATTCAAATGTTCCCCAACCCTGCCTTCCCCTGCCTTCCCAGTCTCTCTCTCTGTTTCCTCTGCCAAGAACACTCTCACACTCTGTTGAAATCCTACTCTTGCTTAAGGTATGACCTAAATGCCACCTCGTCCATGAAGCCTACTCCGATCCTTATTCCACTGTGGAAATTAATGCTCCTCCCCACCCTCCCACAAACACTCCCAGGGCTTTGCAGAAACCTTGTGTAAACCATCCTGTTTATGTTCATTTCTCTGCCTCAAGTCTGCTATCTACTCAGGCTGAGGGCATCTCATCATCACAACTGTATCACCAGGGCCTGCCAGACAGTAGGGGCTCACACCCGGGTAAACAGCTGACTCATGCCAGGGCTCTGCTAGAAAGGTTTCATACTCAGTCTGCCCATGGGGGGCATCACTCCTTACAGTGCCAGGTCCTCGGTCCACTCCACCTCAGGACCAGCCTTCATGGACTTAGTCCATTTCTGTTGCATGGGGTTGTCAAGCTCAGCTACACAGCACAGTTCCCCAGTGCCTGAGGGAAGTAGAAGTGAGAAGAGACTCGGATCAAAGATGGGCTGCCATTGTGCTAGAAAGGCCATACCCTGGACAGAGGGGGAGGGAAGGCCTACAACCATCACTCTGGTGGTCTCCCAAGCACTTCTTGCTCTCACCTTGCAACTCACCACCCAGGTGAGATGCTCGAAGCTGCCGTAGGAATAACCGGGTAGGTCTAGGGAAGATTGGCTGGGCCTGGGGCACCATGGGTGACTTCTCACTGGGTACCTAAGAACCAAAGGAAATAAAAAGAGCAGGAATCCTGACATAGTACCTTGGGCCCAGTTTGCATGCCAGTTTGCTTCAAGCTCCTACCCACCAGGCCTCCTGGGGCAGAGCAAGCCCTGAGGTTGACCATCATGGCTGGCTGGGTGCTGACTATGGCATCCTTGATTAATTCCTCAATAGTGGAGAGGTCTTCTTGTTCCTCACCTCTCTGCAGGGAGGAGAAGAGAAGAACAAGAGGTGGGGTCTGCAGCTCTGCCTCCCCTTCCCTGTTCTGCCTTTTCCATCCAGCTGTTCCCCTTACCTCCCTGGCCTGCAGCTTGGGAAGCACCGTCAGGCTGAGCTCTGGTCTATCAGTGAAGGCCCAGGATACTAGAAGCCCCTCACCAGGGATTTCCTCCAGGCTGACTTCCAACTGTGAATAAGAGACAAGGGAGTCAGCAGACTAGTCCCATTCCTCCCATTATTCCAGGCTCCCTAGGGCCCCCTCCCCCCATTCCCCAAATCCCACCCCAAAGAGGCACCAAACTGAAAAGGTTGAAGCAATTGAGCCTCCCCCTACCCAACTCAGTTCCCCACACCCCCCTCCACCTGTGTTGGTGGCAGTGTCAGAGTGACGTGGTAGGTCTCCATGGAGACGGCAGCGGGGGACTGCTGGGTCACAGAGACTGGGAACCGCACCTCCTCAGCAGAGAGCTGGCAATGCAGCACCTGAGACAGGCGAGGTATGGAGACGAGAAGGGTCAGGCACAAGGAAGGGAGCTCCACTCTGCCCTAAAATGGGCCAGCAGACCCCATCACACTGCAATTTTCCTTGGGACTTTTTCACATTTGTGGGTTCATGAACCCATGAAAGAATCAGATAAAAGCCATAGACCCCTCTTCCAGAAAAATGCAAACACACACTCTTTGCATGTCATTTTAGTGCAATTCTCAGACCCCTTGAAGCCAATCCTTAACTCCCTAAGGTGTTCACAAGCCCCAGGTTAAGAAACCCCAGGGATTCAGCCCACCTTGAGCCCTAAAGAAGGTCCATCGGACCCTTACCATGGTGCGGTCTGATTGGTCTACGCAGGTCACATGACTAATGCTGGTTCTGGGTGGGAGTTGAGGCACCTCCTCAAAGGCGATTTGGATGGAACTCTGAGGGAGTAATGTAGGCACAGTATCAGGTCTCTGGAGCTGCCCCCCACAGGGTTAGCCAACTCAGTCGCTGGCTGGGCCCTGCCACTGTGGAGGCCTCAGCTGCAAGATGGCTTCTGGCCCCTCTTTGGCTCAGGGCTTTAGGGTAGGAGGTTTTCTCCTTGAACCCCGCATCTCCAAGAGCTTGCAATGCCAGAGCCCACTGAGATCTGGGGAGGCAGATCATCTTAGAGGCCAAATCACCTTCAGCTGAAGACTCCTAGAATACCAGGTGACTCTCTTTTCTTCACCCATCTTCCTCTTTATTCCCACTATCCCCAAAGAAAGGTATGCTAAGAAAACAACAATAAAGGGGATGGTTGCCACCTAGATATAATAACTGGGCAGAAAGTCATGGCTGATTAAGAGTGAAGGCAGTAGGACTACTTATGCAAAACAGGAGCTGGAAAAACAAAGATAAATAGGATGTGAAGGTTCAAGAATATTGCCCTATTCTTGCTCAGCATAGGCCATGGGGAACTTTCCAGTGGGACTGGGGAGAAAAGCAAATGCAAAGGGTTTAAAGGTTCAGGTGCCTGCTTAATTCCTCAAGCAGGGTGGCATGAGGAAGCAGAAAGCTGCTTAGCTTAGGTCTTGAAAGAACTTCCTAATTCTTCCACATCAGTGGAAGCAACCTACTATAGCCCCGTCCAGAGAAAGGACAGGAAAAAGAATAGAGATGGGGACACAGCTCTTCCATGGGTCTTCAGATGGGAAAAGATAAAGCATAGGACTCATTTGCCTGGTATAAACCAGGAAGCCAACTTCTCTGCTACTATAGCTGTCTCATTCAAAGACCAGGCCCAGGGACATGCAATGGATGCTTCAAACCCATCTCCTGACCTCCTGCAAGGGAGGCCAATGTCCAACTGAGTCAGCTGTACAGGGGAATCACTCCTGACCCAGGGACAAGGTACAGGGAGAACTGGGTGGAGGTTCAAGGTATAGAGTGACAAATGCCCCCTGAACTTCTGCTGGCCAGCTAAGCAAAAAACTCAGAGCAATTTCTTATATGATCACTTGTGTTCCAGGCATCTAGGTACCCAGTAAAGCCTTTGGACTAGTGGCAGGTGGAAATTGAGCACTCTCTGAGCAAGGAGTGATGCTGTGAGATCAAGGAGAGATTACTGGGAAAGGATGGGAGGGAGCCCCATGATATCCCTGTCATGCCTCTACCTCCCATCCCACTTCAGTCTTATGACCATGTTTCCTGCCCAACTTCCTGGGAGGCCAGATGCCCATGGTGCAATGGGAGGAAGTAGGCTGGGCTGATCTTTGACTGACCCTCAGGGGCAATGCCAGGCTCATCTGCTGGGAAGGCAGAGATTGTAAATCTGCTCTCCATTTGAACACCTTTCCTCCAACACGTACACTACATGCCCTCATAGAGAAGGATGTGTAAAGACTATAATTGTGAAATTACTGCTATAGGGGCAAGGAGGGTGGTTCAGGTTCCTTAGGGATCTGCCTGACCACACCATGGATGTGGAACATGAAATGTTAACTGGGTGTGGTGGCATGAGAACCAGGCAAATTCCTTCTACAGGTGCACCTGTCTTCCTACCACTCAGCCACCACCCCCAACACAATCAGCACCCAGGCTAGGCGGAAGTGCCCTGGGGCACAGGATTAGTGTTGCTACAAGAACAGCAACTTGTGAGGGTTTGGAGTCCGAATACCTTGTACACACGAATAGAGGATTTGGGTTGGTGCTGGATTTCTACAACCTCCAACCTCATCTGTACCCTTTTCTCTGATCCGGGATAAAAAGAGAAGTCATGGGGTTGTCCCAGTTCATCCCCAACCGTATCCGGCCCCCTTTGCCTAAGCAGTCCTATGCCGGGAAGGAAAGACCTCCGGGACCACCGGTGGTCCCGTCCAACTCACCCCGTCTCTGCAGGCCTGCTCGTTCAGCGCTCGCATCCAAGCCCGTTGCCAGTTCTCCCGGAAAGACTTAAAGGCGAAGAGTGACGCCAGGAGGCCCCGGACACCTGGTTCCTCTGGGGCACCAGACCGAGCTGTCCGCAGCCGCAGCAGCGAGCGCCACACGCCCAACTCCCGCAGGGAGCCCGCGGGCTCGGCAGCTAAAGCCGGTCCCCGGCCCCGGCCCCTGCGGGCGCGCGCAAGCCACAAGCTTCGGGCATATTGCAACAGCCACCCGAACACCGTGAGCAGAGAGGCGGCAAAGAGGATCAGCAGGGCCGCCCAGCCCACGTCCGGCTGCCCCCAACCCGGATCCATGCTCCGCACGGGCTCCGGTCACAGTCCCGGCTCCGGCTCAGCCGCTGCCCCGGGGGAGCATGGCCCGGGCGGGCCCAGGGGCGGGGGCGGGCTCCCCCGGGGCTGGGAGCGAGAGCTTGAGGGTTCTCCGGAGCTGGGTGCTCTGGACCAGTGGGTGTCACAGGTCGAGGGGAGGAGGTCCTGCGAGGTCGCGACACCAGGGTTCCTCTCTTCACAGCCCGGGTCTCTCCTCCGACCCGGATTAGTCCACCGGCCAGCGCCCGACTCCTTCCACGGCCTCCGGACCCGGGCGGGGACTCTCCTGCAGAGACGCGGGGGCTCGCGGCCGGCACCGGCTCCAGGAGAGCTGCGTGCGCAGAACTGACACTGACAACACCGCCGGCGCCCCGCCCCCACCCACCCTTAAAGGAGCCGCACCCGCGAGGGGCGGGGCTTGGCCAGCCCCCAGGCTCTAGCATCCGAAGAGGGCCGGAGAGGAGGAGACTCCGAGGTTGAAAATAGGCGGGATCTCTGGCCACCCCGCCCCATCCTGGAATCCTGATACTTCCCCTTCCCCGAAACCTTAATAGTAATTTCACTCACCTTTTATGCCGACTCTGCTTTTCCTTGCGCTCTTTAGATTTCTATAGTTTAGACGCCTGTGGGAGTAAGAAAGAGGTGACCCCCGTGGATAGCATCGTCCCCTTCTGCTAACACCTTCAGGTCCTGCAGTTTCTTGATTCCTTTTTCGTGGCCGAAGCCAGACTCTGGGTAAGTAGGTGCAGTGTACAGCTCCTAGATAGAAATATCTGGCAGAGGTCCAGGTGATCCTGGCCAGGGAGAAAGCAGAATTCAATCTAGTAAAGGGTTCAGAATAGAACCTAGAATAGGAACACCCCCATTCCGTCCTCACCACCTCACCTCCCTGTAGAGCTATAACTCAGGAACACCCCCTATTAACCTCCTTGCTAGTGTGGGTTTGTTCTGGAGATATTTCCCAACCCTGGGGCTGCTTCTGTTTTTAAAAATAATATATTTCCATAGTAACAGCTCCTGCCTATGGAGCACAGAGTGTAGAGGGGGTGGTGATGAGGAGGGAGCTGGCAATGTAGCACTGGACTATCAATAGATTCCGCCAGAAGACCCTGCCATCCAAATATGTGCTATCCCAACAAGCACCCAAAATAATGATGTCATAGATACATCTGGCCTCAGGATGCTCGCATCCCTTTTCCATGATTTAAGGGAGTGTCTTCACAAGGGTGTGCCAGTGCTTTCTAGAAGCAAAAGAAGGGAAATCCTACAAAAGGATTAAAGGAACACCCCACTTTCCAGAGGCCCTTGTATATGTATATGGCAGGGCCTTTTGTGTACATAGAGCTTGGAGGGGTGGACTGGGAAGGTGTTAAGTATTTCTCTCCCCAGTACAGTCAGTAGTCTGAGTAATAGACACATGAGAGTAAACAATGTCTCCTTAAGTGCTGGGTTGCAGCAAGCAAGCAGAACCTGGAAGGTCAGGTTGTCCGAGCCAGAGGAGGGGAGATAGGTAGCCTGGAGTGTTCCTGGATTCACTGTAAAAAATGATGGGTGTGTGTGTAACAAGGTAAGCTCACTATGGCCTTGCCAGTGTGTTATCACTGGAATCCCAAGACAATTGCGATTCCTAGAGTCTGGGTTTCTAATCTTGAGGGAGGGAAAAGACTGGACATAAAGGGAGGAGGGAAGTCAAGACCAGAACCCAGAGTGCAAAGTTTCACTATGAATACTCTTTTCCCCCCAAGATTCTTTCTTCAGGAACTATTTGATTTTCTTTCTCCCACCCCCCAGCCCTTCAGGGATCTCAGCCCTCCAAATTTTGGGATCTACTTCCTCAAATCCTCCACAGAACACCACAGGTACTGCTTCAAAGTCCCTAGTCAGTCTGCCCAATCTTCCTGCCACTTGTCACTCAGGACTAGCACCTATTTCATTCCCCTTTATAGTCAAGCTGGTTGTTTATATGTCTGCTTTTCCTACTCATCAGGAAGCTGCTTAAAAGTGAGTATCCTCGCTTACTCATTTCTCTTCCCTCTTATTAAAATGAGGTACTTTAAATATGTGAAGTAGACTTCTGGGAGAAACAAACTGTATTTATGTAACTTTGTGCCCACACGTGCAGGAGTTAAAAGTCTCCTGCATACACATAGTAGGGATTAGCAAATTCTTTTCTTTTTTAAAGATTTATTTATTTATGCATACAGAACTGGAGTACCGGCTAGAGGTACCAGGGCAATGAAAGGATTCACAAAAAAAAGTGTGGAGCAGAGTGGCAGGTCGAGTGAAATGCACTGCTGAGAGGAGCAGAGGGTGGGTCAGAAGAGATCTGCCATGCCATGTGGGTCACCTCCCTGACCAGGGATAGAGCTTGAGCTGAGAGGGTAATAGCTTTACAGTGCTGCGTTTTAACCAGTTGTGCGATTAGGGAGGGCCCTGGATTTGCAAATTTTTTTGTAATTTTCAGAATTCTAACAAAAATATTCTAATTTACATGTAAACATTAAGAATCCCTATATTATCTCCATCTTTTGAAAAACCATGTCATCCCAATGGAATGGAAAATCTTGGGTTTGCTTTGAGCTAATAAGTTTTGATAAACTGATAGGAGAGAGACCAGTAGAAAAGGAAAACAAGTGTCTCAACTGCTTTAAAACAGCCACAGCTCTGGTCCTGCGAGTGTCATAGTCCCAGCTATTAAAAACTGTCTTCTTTCTTTTTAGGTACTATGAAACATTTTGGGGACAGACATTGCCAGGCAGTCTGACGCAATAATGAACTGACCTTGCTTACTGGAAGGCACTCAAGGGCTTCATAGAAGTCTCAAATCGCAGACATTATCTGCTTAGCCGAAGAAACCAGCTGATGCCATTGACAATTCACCTGATCAGAGTCCTAAGCCCGACTAACTGCAACATTCAGGCCAATGCTTTGAACTTCTGCCTGAATAGAAGTTCAACTGAGGTTATGTCATGTGTTCATTTATTTTTGTTTGTTTGCCCTTCTGATTAGCCTGATAATCAACTGGGCTTTTACCATCAGGGGAACAAAAATATTCAGATTATATGACAAGTATCCAAGTAACCATGCTCTGATGGTAACATGGATACATGGAGGATGAATCCCTAGTGTTTTATCTTTGAACTAGTTTCCCCTCCCCCAGTAGAGAAGTGGGGGATAGCTAATAAATCCTGGAAAAGAGAGAGAGAAAGATTCCCAAAGCCAAGCTGAGAAGGGAAGGTATATTAGGATTAGCCTTCTAATAAAAAAGGAAACAAATACAAACTGTTCCTCAGACCTCCACCAAGTCTTAGCCTGCTCATAATCAACAAGATAACTGAATGCTGTCTCCTCTGTGGCTCCCACAGGCTCCTCCTTTGCACCTGCTTCTGGCATCTCAATTTCTCTCTGGAAGGCCACACTTGCCATCTATGGAAGTCTTTGGATAGACTACTCTTCAAGTGTCTCTCACCCCCCCCCCACAACTAATTGCTCTCTCCATGTGTTCCTGTTGCCGCCCTCTGTCAGACCCAGACTCGTATGATGATGCTCTATATGCAGAAAATTCTGTGCCCTTAGCTTCGAGAGAACACCCTGTGGAATCGAGAACACTTACCTCTAGGGAGTTTGCAGTCTAGGAGGCAGAGTGTATACACACACAGAGAGAGAAACAATATCAGTGGGATAATAAACAAAAAAATTGATAAAATGTTATCAAGTAAATAACTAGAATGATTTAATATCTATACAAAGTATATATAACATGTACATAAATATATACATACATATAGTCTTTTGTTAATTAGAACCACCTTCAAATAGAAAAGACTTCACACCTGTTCTGAGACAGGAGAAACTGTCTTTGGCTTAAAAAAATCAGCCAACCCTCACTCCTGGAGCATGCCATATTTAAGAGTGGGACAAAATGCCAGGATAGTTGAGTCGTTTTCTGACTCCCTGGTGGTGGTTTCCTCTCTGAGGAATGGAAATCATTTGCCACCTAAGAACCTGTGGGAGAATGAAGATGCTGAAGAACTGTTACTGGCAATGAAGCAGGTGCGAAGCCAAAAGGCCTGGTAACCTGAAGGAAGAAACTTGACAGTTTGAGCCTGGTTCTGCTTCCTTAACTCTAGCCAGAGCCTTAGTCTCCTCTTTGCGGTTTAGGGAGCTTGGCACAATGGAGTGATCCAGAACCTAGGAAACTCAAGTACCGGGTGAAATCCAAGACCAGAGGGCACTTAGCGCCTGCAGTGATGAAGTGCGCCACTGGGTTAGTTGCCAGGCAACTAACAGCTACTGCGGGGGCAGAAGGTGGGTGGGATGTTGAAGGAAAAATACCTGGATCAAGGACTAGAAAAACTGGAGAGGGAGGGGTTTTTCAAGGGTCTACGCTTCAGCGTTTATATCATTCTCCCAAACTGCAGTTGCATCTGGGAACTGAGTTGTGTTTACTGTGGTGACAACAGGTTTTCCAGAAGAAGCCGACTGTGCACCCCTTTCTTGTCCATCCAATCCCCAAGCTTCCAGTAGTCACCTTCCGGACTCCAGCGGTCCCCATTCCCAGAATAAACTCCAGGTTCTAGCCCTTTAAGAGTGACCTACGGGGGCCGACCGAGCCAAAACTGACGTGGAACCAGGTGTAAGCAGCGCCAACTACGTAGTCCCGGAGGCGTTCATCTTGGAACCGGGCAAGGGAATGGTTCCGCAGTGGACTGTATCTTTAACATACCATTAGAAAGTATCCGCTGTTGTTTGTCTTTCTTTAAATTTTCAATACTCTCCTGATGATCCACCTCTCGAACAAAGGCAGTGTTTTAACCTATCGCTTACCTCCTCTTTTGCCCATATTAAAAATGGCTGTCGCCGCCTTCCCCAGCGATAGTGCTCTACGAACAAGATCCGGGCGGAAATCGAGGGTAGGCAAATACAGTGGGACAGAGCCAAGATTGCTTTGTAGAAGCTTGAGGGAGTCCCCAGGGTGACTCAAGTGAAAGTTGGTTTTTGCTCAAGCAGGTGCCGGAAGATCCAGACTGTGGGTAGCGGTCGCTCTTTATGGGGGCTTGGGACTTCTGCCAGCTTGCCGATTAGCTGGTGAGGCGCCAAAACGGACTCTGGAAGGTCACTATGTGGGCCTTCCCGGAGCTGCCGATGCCAATGCCCCTGCTGGTGAATTTGATCGGCTCGCTTTTGGGATTTGTGGCCACCCTCACCCTCATCCCCGCCTTCCGTAGCCACTTCATCGCCGCGCGCCTCTGTGGCCAGGACCTCAACAAATCTGACCGGCAAGAGATGTGAGCGGCGGAACACGGGTCCCAGGCGGGGACAGGGACTGAGGAAGTGGAGTGGGAAGGTCAGGGGAGGGTCTGCTATGCTTGACTGTGCGCCGAAACGCAGCACTAACCCAGCAGACAGCCTGGAACTTTGGGAGGAGAAGGGTAGAACTGATTAGGCATGGGGAAGGAATGAGTGGGGGACACTCGGGTGTATCAGAGACTAGCAATGGTGCCCTACCCCCCCCATTAGGTGACTGTAATGCCTGCATTAGTGAGTGACCACACCCCCTTTCCTCTTCCTCCTCGGCTCTTTTCCTGCTGGGCTGCAGCCCAGAATCCCAGGGAGTGATCAGTGGTGCTGTTTTCCTTATCATCCTCTTCTGCTTCATCCCTTTCCCTTTCTTGAACTGCTTTGTGGAGGAGCAATGTAAAGCCTTCCCTCACCATGAAGTAAGTGGGTTAGTGGGGGCGGTTGCCTATAACTGGGGTCCGGGGTGAGGGGGAGCTACCGAAGGTTGGGAGTTAAGTGGACTGGCTTGGGGGAAGGGTCTTACTAATGAACAAAAAGACAAGAATTCTTGAAAAGAAAGGTAAAGTGGGACTAGGCTTGATCTGTAACCTACCTGAGCCTCCCCCAGTTTGTGGCCCTAATAGGTGCCCTCCTCGCCATCTGCTGCATGATATTCCTGGGGTTCGCGGATGATGTACTGAACCTGCGCTGGCGACATAAACTGCTGCTGCCCACAGCTGCCTCACTACCTCTCCTTATGGTCTATTTCACCAATTTTGGCAACACAACCATTGTGGTACCCAAGCCTTTCCGTCTGCTTCTTGGCCTACATCTGGACTTGGGTGAGTAATCCTGCCTTGACTGCCCCTAGGGCCTGTAACTCAGGACACCTTTGTGATATACCCATTAGGGCATTACTGGTGCCACCCCTTCACCTCAGGTGTCCCTGTTTTGTCCCTCAGCCCTTTTTGTTGGCCCTTCATTCTGTCCCGTTCTCACCACTTTTCTCAGGAGAATGTCCCTAAATCCTCAATCTATAGGTGGTGTTTACTTCTCTTATTTCAGGGATCCTGTACTATGTCTACATGGGGCTGCTGGCAGTGTTCTGTACCAATGCCATCAATATCCTAGCAGGAATTAATGGCCTAGAGGCTGGCCAGTCACTGGTCATTTCTGCTTCCATCATTGTCTTCAACCTGGTGGAGCTAGGAGGTAGGTGGAATTACAGATAGAGAGAAAGAGAAGTCTAAATGTTAAGGGAGTTGCCTGATATCTGGTTTTGGGGAATTCAGGGAAAAAGCAATATGAAGTAATTGTGGAAGATAAGGGAAACTATTTACTCTGCAAATAACAACTGAGAGTTATGAAATGTGAGAAAGAAAAATAGCATTCCTATTCTTTCAAGCTAGGTGGGCACGAGACCATAGTTTTCGGTAGAACGACATAACAACCTCACAGAACTCCAATATCAGACAGGTCACTCTGACCACAAGAGAGTAAGACAATAGCCAGACCCCTCCTAACCATGTCTGAGCATACATAAAACCACAAGAACACTGTGCATCCCACAAAAATGACCAAGATCATCTCTTCTGACTGAGTGATTGTTGCTTCTTTCTTATAACTCAGTTCCTCCCACATCTTTCTTTTTTAAAAAGATTTATTTACTTATACATAGAAGAACTGGGGTAAAAGCCAGAGATGTGGGGGAAGATTCACCAGAGACAGAGTGGGGAGCAGAACAGGCAAATCTACGGAAATATACTGCTGAGGGGAATAGTGGGCGACACAGGAGAGGCCTGCTGCACCATGTGTGGGTTAGTTCCCAGGCTGGAGATTGAACTCAAGACTTTGTAGTAATAGTGCTGAAACTTAACCTCTAGGCCACCAGGAAGGCACCCACATCTTTTAAGTACAAAGTAAGTATTTTAAGTACATTTACTTACTAGCCAAAGGGGGACCCTAATGGAACTAACACTTTTAAAAAGTTGCATGTTAGCTATTGTGATAAAGGTAATTGATGACAGTAGGGGGGAAAAAAAGAAGCAGTTTGGGGCTCTCCCTGGTTGTGCAACGGGTTAAAGCACCGCATTATGAAGCTCTCTGAAGCCACTGCAGCACGAATTCGATCCTCCACCAGGGAGCTGACCCACATGGCGCAGCAGACCTCTTCTGACCTGCCTGCTGCTCCCCTCAGCAGTGTGCTTCCTCAGTCTGCCTGTTCTGCTCCCTACTCTGTCTCTGGTGACTCCTCTCACCACCCCTGCACCTCTGGACTGTACTCGCAGTTCTGTATGCATAAATAAATAAATATTTTTTTTTAAAAAAAAAGCAGTTTGGAGATATACTCATTGAACTAAGCTTGTTCATCCTTGTAACTAATTCTTGTCCAAAATGATGATGGAATATTCTACTTTTTCATAGACCCCAACTTCAGGTGAAATTATTCATGACATACCCATTACTAATTACCCATCTTCCAATTTTCTTGCTATTGTGCTTTTCTTCCCATCCCATTCCTCATGTTGAACCAATGGGCCTGTTTGTAAATTTGCAAACAATTGCAAACTTGCAAACAAGTTTTTCTGCCATCCACTGTAGTTTCTTCAAACTTCTGTTGCAGATTACTTGAAAACTGTTGTTTTTGAAGTGTTCTCAGTTTTTTACTTGAGGTTTTTGCCATCAATAGTGATCACACACAAAAGTGATGACACAATTTGGTTTGGCCACTGCATTTATCTTTCACACAGCCGTTCTTACTGCCACTTCCTTCCATGTTCAGCAAAGCGACTGCTGCTTGCCAGGCACCATCATCTTAGCAGCTGCTGAACGGTGGCCATAGTGGGCTCAGAGAGAGAAGAGGAGAGTTCAGCGTGGTAAAAGGGTGCACTCCTCCCACAGCTTAGACAAGCATGCTCAATCATAGAATTATCCTGTGATGGCACCTAGTTCAGGGCAAACTCTGCCCTATGTATCCTCTTCAGAACTACTTCAAGCAAATCCTATAACAAGTTCTCCTACATCCTCTTACTGAGACATCCCATGCCCCCCCATGGCCAGTGATTTTCAAAGTCACCCCTGTTACAAGAAGTCAGTAAACCCAGCTTTTGCTACAAGAGTGTCATCTTTGACTGGGGCATCAGCAAGTGTTTATTAAAGTTAAGCCCTTTTTTTAATATAGCCTCCATTTCACCTTTATATTAACTCTAGTATAGACTGTTACATACTAGTGAGGCAGGTATTACCATCATCCAACAGATGAGGAAACTGAAGCTTAGAGGAATTAATGTGTCCTGATCAAGGTCACATTAGATAAATGTAAAGCTGGTATCAAAACCTAGGTGTGAACAATCTAAACCAAATTTTAGAGAGTGATTTTAAAAGACTTCATGAAAGAGGTGGAATGTTAAGAATTACTTGAATCATTTAAAAAGGATAGAGAGTTCTTCAGTGAGACTCAGGAGAGCCCAACATGGGGTGGAACTTAGAGACAGATGGAAAAGGACTGGTGTGGTATGGAGGGGCAGTGGCTATCAACTTTTCCTTTTCTCTTTTTTCCTTGCTTCAAAAGGTGATTATCGGGATGATCATGTCTTTTCCCTCTACTTCATGATACCATTTTTTTTTACCACCTTAGGATTGCTCTACCATAACTGGTAAGTAGGCCAGTGGCGAAGGGAGGGAGGGCAACTATTTGAATGTATGCCAGGCCAGTATGTTCCTGATTGTGCCCCATCTCTGGATGGGGAGGGTAAACCTCTGCATCCTGTGTTGTGGCTTGACTCCTGTTGATAGCAATCTGAAATTGCGCTCTACCCAGCAATAATTGGGGGCAAGTGCTGTGTATACTTCAGGAATAGATGAATTCAAGACCTTGGGAGAGCTGGAGTCTCCTCTGAGCCAGAACTAGTACCAGGGCTAACCCAGCACCTAGGATGTGTGATGCGAGAAAAAATGGCTCTTGCCACTGGCTCAACTCCTCTCCCCCAAACAGGTACCCATCACGGGTGTTTGTGGGAGATACCTTCTGTTACTTTGCTGGCATGACCTTTGCCGTGGTGGGCATCTTGGGACACTTCAGCAAGACCATGCTACTCTTCTTCATGCCCCAGGTGTTCAACTTCCTCTACTCACTGCCTCAACTCCTACATATCATACCCTGCCCTCGACACCGC
Organism: Condylura cristata; assembly: GCF_000260355.1. NCBI lineage: Eukaryota > Metazoa > Chordata > Mammalia > Eulipotyphla > Talpidae > Condylura > Condylura cristata. The sequence continues at coordinate 19,237,026 of NW_004567126.1, forward strand.
ATGCCCAGGTAGACACTTTGAAAGGGACTTGAAAAGACTTGAAAGATTTATTTATGCATACAGGAACTGGGGTGTAAGCCAGAGGTCTGTATGTGGGGAGGTGTGTGTATGAGAGGATTCACCAGAAATCATGGGGAGCAGAACAGGCAGATTGACCAAAACATACTGCTGAGGGGAGCAGTGGGCGAGACAGGAGAGGTCTGCTGTGCTATGTGGATTATATCCCTGGCCAGGGATCGAACTCGTGCTGCAGTGGTTGCAGATACTTCATAGTGCTGTGTCTGAACTGCTTGCACCACCAGGGAGGTCCCTTGAAAGGTTTTGAAAGGGACATCATAACTTTTTCACTTGGACTGCATAAAGCCAGCTTTATACACTTATTATGAAAAAGAAGCGGATCCAAAGAATGACTTAACTTTTCACATGGGCAACCCTATATATAAATTACTGAGCACATTCACATACACAATCTCATTTAATGTTCACAGCCGCTCTGATCACACAGAAGTAAGCAGTAGAGCCAGAAACAGGTCTCAAGTTGTTTGACTTTACATTCAGTGCTCTTCCTATAAATTAACCACTTCAAGGAGAGTTCTTTGAGTAGTGTCCCAGTTACATAAAGCTCTCTTCCCCCGCCCCATCTCCCCTGCAGACTCAATACCAGGACAGGCAAACTGGAGATGAGCTATTCCAAGTTCAAGACCAAGAACCTCTCTTTCTTGGGCACCTTTATTCTAAAGGTAACAGGGTAACAAGGAGGTAAGGCTCTAGGCCTCCATCCTGAATTCAGGGACCGGGGAACCTAGGCCTGCCTGCATCAAATTGAAGGGGAGTTTGGAAGCTTTTAAGCAGATCCCTATTCCCGAAGCTTAGGTATTAGTTGACATTATCTCCATCTCTGACACCTGCAGGTAGCAGAATGCCTCCAGCTTGTGACCGTGCGCCAGGGTGAAGCCGAGGATGGTGCCTTTACCGAGTGTAATAACATGACCCTCATCAACTTGCTGCTAAAAGTCTTTGGGCCTATGCATGAGAGAAACCTCACACTGTTCCTGCTGCTGCTACAGGTGCAGAATGGTTAGGGGTGGGGTTTCACCTCTTTGTCTCTTTTTGTGGTTCTTATTTTAGTCTTTTCTCCTTGCAGATCTTGGGCAGTGCCCTCACCTTCTCCATTCGGTATCAGCTTGTCCGACTCTTCTATGATGTCTGAGTTCCCTGATCACTGGCCTTACTTCACAGTCTTCAGGGTTTCTGACTCATGCCAACCTCTTTCTGGACCAAGACTGCCTCCTCTCCAGGCCTCCTCCCACCCTTCATTCTCCTCCAGATTTTGTTCTCATCAATTCTTTTCACCTGTGTATTGGCATCCTGGAGATTGGAATTTGCCTGTGGCTTTCTACAGCTCTCCCTCTTCATCCTGTCTCACAGCACCCTAAGGCAGGCGACAACAGCTCTTATGCAGTTTTATGCCGTTATCCACAGCTCGGACTCAGGGAATGTTTTGGCCCTGACTTGGATAGGAACAGACTTGAAGATGACTTGACATTTCACTATAAATTAAGTATAATGATTATTAATAGACCTGGGGTGGGGTGGGGGGTGGGGAACATGGCAGGTGCTCCCAGTGATGACAATAAATTGTTACTTCTTCTTCTTGTTCCTCTAGGTGTATTTCCCATAGGAAATATTTTAGGATTGATTGGGAGGGTTGGTGGAGGCACCTTCTCCAAGAGGATGCCAACCTCTTTGCCCCATCCTTTTTCTTTCGGTATACTAGGCACCTTCTAACAAGTGAACTGAAAGAGCTGAGACCAGACAGAAAATCCTGATACTTCAGGCTGCTCCAAGGGTCACAAGACTGACTTTTTGTTTTCTGGCATAAAGTGGAATTTTCAGTGGGATCTTATTTCTTCCCTTTTATCACTCTCCCTTTGCAGGATGGGAGGAGGGAATGACCATCTGGAAGAGGAGGCAGAGGTAGTTGACCCCTTTGCTTTAAAATCCCTAGGCCTGCACAGATTTCCCAAAGGAAGTTTTTCACATGCCGGCAGACTGCGCCCATCTAGTCTTCCGGTTCGAATCGCGGCTGTAGCATTTAAATTCCGCGCGCTTCGCAGGGATTGGCTCCGTCAGCGAGCGGTCGGCTGTCTGGGCCACCACTCCTACTCGCCTCTTTCCCCGGGCTAGAGCTTTTCAAATTCAGCCAATGGGTGGGCGCGCTCCCTCGGTCGACGTGCGTCACCGTAGGGTTAAGTGCAGCCAACCGGAGGCAGGCAGTAGGCAGAAGAGCCAATCAGAAGGGCGCGGGGGTGTGTCCTGCGGCCTATAAAGGCGGCTCTTGGGCGCGCGCGGCGGCGGTTGGACTGCGGCTGTCGGCTGTTCGGCGTCCCTCGGAGGTTTTTCTCTTCACCGCTCCGCTACCTCACGCAGCATGTCGGGCCGCGGCAAGACGGGCGGCAAGGCCCGCGCCAAAGCCAAGTCGCGCTCGTCGCGCGCCGGCCTCCAGTTCCCGGTGGGCCGCGTGCACCGGCTGCTGCGGAAAGGCCACTACGCCGAGCGGGTCGGCGCCGGCGCGCCGGTGTACCTGGCGGCGGTGCTCGAGTACCTCACCGCGGAAATCCTGGAGCTGGCGGGCAACGCGGCCCGCGACAACAAGAAGACGCGGATCATCCCCCGCCACCTGCAGCTGGCCATCCGCAACGACGAGGAGCTCAACAAGCTGCTGGGCGGCGTGACGATCGCCCAGGGGGGCGTCCTGCCCAACATCCAGGCCGTGCTGCTGCCCAAGAAGACCAGCGCCACCGTGGGGCCGAAGGCGCCCGCGGGCGGCAAGAAGGCCACCCAAGCCTCTCAGGAGTACTGAGCGGCGCCCCCCCGGCCCCCAGCCCTCCCCGTGTCACCACAAAGGCCCTTTTAAGGGCCACCACAGCCCTCACCGAAAGAGCTGGCCACGCCGCGGCCCTCGCGTCTCCCCCGTCCCGCACCCGGCGCCCCTCCCCCCGCGGCCCTCTCCGTTATCCCAGCCCGAGGGCCCGCCCGGCTGGCGCAGAGGCCGCGGAGGGGCGGGGTCGCCGCACCTTCCCGCCCGGCGCTCGTGACTCAGCCGGCCCGGCTCGGGGCTCGCCGCTGGGCTGCGGTGGGGCCGCGGCACCTCGTAGAAGAACCGGGTGTGCGGCCAGGGCCGTGGCCGGCGGCCTGAAGGTGAGTCTGCGGACGACCGCCGGCGACCCCTCAGCCCACCGGGGCGGCCTGGCCGCGGCTCCCCCCCCTGCGTGGTGCTCAGGCCGGACCCCGCGGACGCGACTGTTGACCTCCAGGCTTCCGCGGGGAGCGATGGCTCGTCCGTCCTGGTGCCCCCTGGCTGCCAGCCCCCGGGCTTTCACGGCAGGTCTCCCTCCCATCTTCCTTCACAGGCCGTGAGGTGCGGCCTTGGCTACGCGCACATCCTTTCCTCTGAGGTGACTGCCTGCCGCGAGAAGTCGCCGGGAGGGGCAGGAGCCCCCGTCGTGGGCCCGCGACCGGGGGACGGACGGCAGGTCTCGGAGTGGGTGCTCGAAGCCGAAGGCCGCAGGACCCCGCCTGCCCTCGCCCCAGCTCCCTCCCAGCAGCTCAGCTCGGCAAGCCATGCGCCCACATACCAGCACTCGTCGGTGGATCCCTGTCTGGACTGCGCCTCCTTGGGCACCTGAACTGGACTTTTCGCAGCCAACCCATCCATGACTAGAACCTTAAGTATTGGAGAGTTTCAGATGGACTAATTTTGTTTATTAAAGGATTGTTGTTTTTTTTAAAGTGAAGTGTCTGTTCTCATTTTGCACGAGCGGTAGCACTGAGGGCTTCTTAGTCTTTCACATGCTTCTGAGGTAGTGGGGGTGGAGGACTCGCAGACTGAGGTTCATAGTACTTGGAGGGGCAAGTCATAGGGTGTTTTTTAAGGATTTTACGATTATAGCTTTTTCGTGGCGTTTCCTGCTAACAGAACTGCTGAGGCAGAAACTGTTTCAGGAGAAATTCAGACAGCAGTCCCAGTACCTGAAGTAAAGGGTTTCATGTTTGTCCTTTTCTGCACCCCCACCAAAAGACCTTCAGAGCTGGTTTATTAGTAGAGTTAGTTACATTCACACTTGTGGCTTGGACTTGTCTCTGAGATGAGCCCCCTCATAGTGAGAGGGCAAGAGGCAAGTCCCTCGAGGTCTCTGACCCTGCAGTTCAATCCCCCAGGGTAGTCACTACCCAGTTAGTGAAAGGGGGCACAGATGACTGGGATGTAGGTGCTTGACAGTGGCAGTCCATACACCTGTGCCCCACAGACCAGTTAGTGGGCCTCATTAAGCTGCCGTGCAACATCCAGGATGTTCTTGGCTCCTTTGTTCAGCAACAAGTTGGCCAGGCTGATGCCCAAGTTCTCAGCAGCTAGCTGGGCTCCTCGTGGAATGTTCCGGGCTGTGATGCCCACCAATTGTGGATCATCCTCTGGACCATCTTCATGCTGGATGAGGGAAGGCAGTGGGATTTGGTGAGCACAAAGAGGAAATAACATGGGGCCTGGTTTCTTTCCCTATTAGCCTCCAACCTTGGTACCTGGGCAGAGACATGAATGGTGGCCTGCATGGTCTCTTGCATGCTATCTGAGCCATCCAGACTCCACACGCCTCCAGTCAGGTACAACTGGGGAACAAACAGTTATCTCAGCGTATTCCGGGTGGGGACTCCTCAAACTTGGGTTCTTTCACTGGCATTTAGGATACATAAGGAGAAACACCATTATCCACCCTTGCCCTCCACCCATCCTTTGCTTACTTGCCCGTCCTTCATAACGGTATGCACTGCCACTGGCACACTGCAGCCTCCTTCCTGCAACAAGAATTTCTCACTTAACACCACTCTGTGACCAGAACCCTCAAAAATAGAACTCAAATATAACTTGGAAAAAAAAAAAAAAAGAGTCCCAGAATTGGGTCCTCTTCACACACAACATTCAAGAACAAGTTACTACTAAATACGGAGCCTTAATTTGAGAACCCTCATTACCCTCCCCAACTCCCCACTCCTCTACTACAAGAGGAGCACAGGTCCTACCAGCTGCCTCAGGAAGGCCCGTTCAGCGATGCAGCGAAGCAGAGTCTCAGGATCATGCAACACCCCCACCAGATCCAAGATGTCCTGGTCATTAGCTCGAACTTCCACGCCCAGGGCCCCCTGATTGAAAAACAGCCTAGGACATCAGGCCCAACCTTTCTTCCACCAATGGAGCTAAGGTTGGGAATCAGCCCCTTGCTACCTGTTCCCCTGGGCCTTTGGAGCCAGATGCCTTCTAAGGCCTGCCCTTCCTTGAGAGTGTTTATTAAGGTGAGAGTACTCAGCTGGTGCCACCAGCTTCTTGGTTGAGAACAAAGGAAAGGGGTACATTAATATGTGGTCAAGCATACCTGACCCACAGCATACATGCATTCCTCAGGATGCAGAATCTGTGGGGACAAAACAGGAGACAAAAGGTGATGATGTGGGCTCCTAAAAGAATATAGCAGTGAGAAGGGACTTCCCTTGCAAACAGAAAATCTGATCAACTGGTCCCTGAGTTCCCCAATCTTCCCAGCCTGGGATCATTTCAGCTTGCAGTGTTAGGAGTAGATAGGTGTGAAGAAGAGAATACAGGCAGGCAAGAGGTAGAGACTGACTGGGGAGGGAACAGGAGCAGCCCCTACCTGCCCCACCCTGTTCTGCCAGCCCATGCGCTGCAGGCCCGCTACAGCCAGGATGATGGCACTGAACTCCTGTTGCTCGTCCAGCTTCCGAAGCCGTGTGTTGAGGTTTCCCCGCTGTGGAGAGATGCTAAGGACCACAAGCACTGGGCAGTCGAGCTGTGTGCTGTTCTTTCTGCCTGACACTATCTAGCTAACTTTTCATCTTACAGTTTTTACCTTCATGATGATAGCTTACATTTCATACTAGATGCCCGAGACTGTTTTAGAGTGCTTTACACGTGCCAGCTCATTTAATTTCCACAATTCTCTGAGGTAGATATCTATTTTACAATTAGGATAATGGTGCAGAGATTAAATAATTTACCTAAGGTTACAAGACCTTCGAGAAGCCTTGCCCCAAATCTGTGTTTAGATGTTCCAGCTGGAAGCCTGATAGAATTCCCTACTTGTACAGGGGAGAACTTAATCCATACTGTTCTGATAATCAGTTGTACAAGACGTAACAGTATTCACGGTAAAAATCAAAACAATATAGAATATAAAAGAAAAATGGAAGCATCTTCCATCCCCCAAGATTTACACTCTTCAATATCACTATTATCAATGCCTGTTTGTTTTCTTGACTAAGGAAAGTATGTAAATAGGGACAATACAGATCTTGCTCACTCTAATCTCCAGTGCGAGGCACTGGTCTCAAACTAAGAAAACATGAAAGGATGACAGGGTAGAGAAGTGGAGGGGAGGAAGGACAGTCTATTCCCCCCATGATTGACCCTTCTGGAAGCCCTTCCACTCAGGATTCTCAAGGTCCTCTGGACCTCATCTTCCTCCTTGCTACTGCCCCACTTCTCCTTAAAAGGATACAATATTCTTGGCCCTCCCTGGTGGCGCAGCGGGTTAAAGCACTGCACTGAGAAGCTAAAGCCACTTCCGCATGAGTTCAAATCCCGCCTGCCCCGGAGGAGACCACATGGCGAGGCAGACCTCTCCTGACCCGCCCGCTGCTCCCCTCAGCAGTGTACTTCGTCGATCTGCCTGTTCTGCCTGTTCTGCTCCCCGCTCTGTCTCTGGTGAAGCCTCTCACCGCCCCTGAGCCTCTGGCCTGTACCCCAGTTCTGTATGTACAAATAAATAAATCTTTAAAAAAAAAAAAAAAAAAAGGATACAATATTCTTGAACTGCAGATGTGGAAACTTTCTCTGCAGCTGGGCAGCTCTCCTCAGGGAGCTGGTTCCCACCACACTGCACAGTGAGAGAGTTTTAAGTGATGTTAGTTAATCCTGGGAGCGTGCTGTTCTCTCCCCCAACATGCGCATCCCATCAACATGCCTATCCAGGCCCCACTCACCTCTTCTCTGATAAGGTTTCTAGCGTCTTCCCAACAAATTTTGGGTGAAAAACAACAGCATCATAGGGGTTCTCTCGCCTGGGGGTAGAAATGAGATCACAGAATGAGGGAGAAATCTGAAGTCAGTCACTTCCACTCTCTCAGTAGCCAACTAACTGGCATTTTCTGAGCTTCTGTTATGCTTAACAGTCCTCAGAGCAGGGGTGACAATCCTAGATGCAGAGAGCCAAGCCCTGAAAGAAAAAGGTTAACACAATGCCTCCCCCTTGCCCGGGGCCCCTGACTGGCAGCACTCTTACTTGCAGATGGCACCAATGGTGAAGCCAGGAGGAAGCACCGTGGGCAGGTCCTTCAGGGAGTGAACAACCAGATCCACCCTAGAAAGATGGGAGAGGGAAGCTAGGAGTTGGGGTCCACCCACACCTGCCTCTGTATCAGAGTCTAGAGCAGATCAGAAAGTGATTCTTTCCAAGTCCTTGAGAGTATGGGGCCCTCCATCCAATCCATCCCCCCACCCATTCCCCCAGCCAATCTCTCGCATGTCAGGCAGCCAAATGGCTCAGAACCGAGATACAATCATTTTTTGAAACCTAAAAAAAGCCACATATGTGGCCCAATCGAAACCACCCAAGGGTTTAAGCCCAAGAACCTAGCTGATATCCAGATCTGAGGCACGCTGAGGCCCCCCCTGCCTTTTACTTACTCATTTCTTTCTAGTGCATGTTCCAGCTCCTTGGTAAACAAGCTCTTCTCTCCAATCTATTGGGCAAAAAGAGCCACAGAGTAAATCTCTTGGGGAAGGAAAGAGGAGGGTGGGACAAGGACTAAGGGGAAAATGTTACCTTAGAGAGTGCAGTATCAAGAATCTTGTCCCCTGTGGTGGACATCGCAACTGAGGAGAAAATCAGTCAGGCATTCACTGATCTTAATTGACTGAGCCCCACTGAGCTCTCACTGTGTGAAGACTCATGGTAAGTGCAGAGACTCACAAGCCCCAGTCCCATTGGGAATGACTGATCCAGAAGAAGAAAAGACATTCATAAAAAGACCCACTGCAGAAGCCATGAACTGCCAGCTAGGCCAAGAGATGGGAGCTGAGGTGTTCAGAGGAAGAAGTCCCAGGGTCAATGGACCCGGCTTCGGGGCCAAGGACAGCCAGAAACCCTATCTTACAGCTTTCATTCCTTTCCCCAAACTCACTGATTTCAAACTGCAGGCCAGGATATAAGGCTTTCAGGGTTGCCACCACACTATCCGTCTGTATGCGCGCCAGCTGGAGACAGAGATGCATATTAGCCTTGCCCTTTCCTGGCCACTGTCCCAAACTCAACCCTCAGGGGGTCACAGAACTCCTGAAGAGACAGGAATTCAGAAAGGGAGTTGAATGTCCACCTAGGAATGAGAGGGATCTGGCTTGGGAATCCCTGACACCCCAACAATTTCTCCAATCTAGAGACAATCTCTCCACATTATGTGCTCTACCATTCCGCAGAGGAATTAATTCCCAGTGACCCCACTTTCTCCAATCTAGAGCTGCTAGGAACTGACCCTCCAGACCAGACCCCCTAACTTCCGAGTACAGAACTCTTCAATAATTCTGCTTCCCTCTGGTACCTACACTCACCTGGCTTTTACGGGTACCCACGCGAATCACTCTCATCTTTGCGTTGTTGTCTTCCTGCAAAAACAGTTCCCACGTCAGTACCCTCTGCTCCTGTGTTCCTCAGTAGCTTGTCCAAGAACCACTCGCTAGATGAAAAACACCTTTGCCCTTAGACCTGTGGTCAGTAGCCTCAGGATGGGGAAATACTACAAGTCCAGACCCTTTACCTTCCTCAGTACCTTCAGCCCTTCTCACAGATCCAGAGAAGCAAGAGACAATAGGACCCACAGCTGCTGTTGCTTCTGCTGCAGTAACCAGGACACTGAGCCCTGAAGCCCAGCCTGGCCAAAGCAGTAGGAGCACTACCCAGCCAGCTGGGTAAAGAGATAAGGTCCATCAGCCTGGCCAGAGGGAGGGTGGGACCTGCAGCAGGCAGGGGCAGGGCAGCAGGGACCACACAGGGGAACTTGTGCTGAGTCACTGAGGCCAAGTTCAGCTCCCACAATAGAGCAGGCACTCAAGAAAAGCTGCAGTGCCACCCAGATGCCAACAGCTACTCCACAGCTGCCACACTACAGATTTCTCAGTCAGGGTGGAATACATACACACAAGGACTGGGGTCAAGAAATCTGATGTACAGGCCTGCTCAGCCTCTTGGCTGGTGACTTCGATTTGAGCACATCAACCCCTCAGTATCTGCTCCTCAGTATCTGTCTACTCATCTACAAAGAGGTGAAGAGGTTTGGCAGCAGTTATCTTCCTCATCTGATGTTCCATAAGACTAAGAGGCTGCACTACCTAATGTTCATTCACCTAGAGCACGGCTTCTGGCTCTACAACAAGGAAATATTGGGACATCAGACACATAGCCGAGAGCTCAGAGGACACGCCTCCTCTTCCTGCCTCTGACAAAGGTGCTTAGTGCCAAGCAGGTGAAACTGGGTTCTTCAGTCTAAGACAATGATCTTATTTTCTACATCCGACAGCAGAACTTTTCCTATTCTAGGGAAAGTTCACTCCATGAGTTCTTTTGCAGACAGGCCTAAGGACTCTATTGCTAGTGGTGACTACTGGCTGCATTTAGACTCTGGTCTACTCCATGGCAACCACATCTCCAGAAAATCAATTCTAGGGGATCTTGATATGAGGCGTGACATGCTAACTCTGAGCACTAAATTCTGTGCCACGGAAGCCCACAGAAAGGAATCCAGAAACTGCTAGGTTCAAACATTCCTTTAAGTTCAGTCATTCTAGACAACACAATTATGTCAGACTGTCCCATTAAAAAGTTACTTATTGAGTACATAGACACAAGATACTGCTTTTAATCTTCATAACAAGCTATCACTTACACAGGACTGGCATTACTGAAGCCATGCTACAGAAGCAAAGCCTGGCTCTGAGGGGTAAAGTGACTGGTCCAGGGTCACACAGCTAATAATGGGCAGAGAGCTGGAACTAGAATCCAGCTCTTCTTAATCTTAGTCCAGGGCTCTGGAATGTCTGCAGTGACAGTGAATCCCTCTGCTCACCAGCAGGCTAACGGGAAGATAAGCAGCCGCCCCATTTCTTATCTCAGGCTGGCAGTGGTGGCCACAGGTAGTGGTACTTTGCACTCACACAAATCCAAAGTTCCAGCAGTACATTGGAATAGGAAGGCCCAAAGGTTGGGCTCTCACCCACTGTAGTAATCCAGCTGGGGACTTTTGAGAAGACTGGAGCTGGGTGAACTGACCGCTAAAAGGGGGGTGGGGTGCGGGTAGGAGGAAGGCGCACTTCTAAGATGTTTGTGTGCAGCTTGGGAGTCTTGGTGGTTTGTTTTCCTCTCGGGATCCTAAGAGGAACATTTTCCATTGCGGTGGTCACATCCCTTCCCCTGCCCTGTCTCGTGTCTAAGGGTCCAGGGGAATAAGCACTCTGTTCTGTATAGACGAACTTTCCGAGGCGAAAACGCTTGATCTAGAACCGTGGACACCACGCCTGGCGTGACTCCCACCTAGATCCCCGCAGGGAATGGGGTTCCCTCCACTCTTAACCTAAGGGTAACTTTAAAAACTACTAGGACCAAAAAAAGTGACAGACAACCGTTCCGACCAATAGACGCCGGAGGGTGGCAACTTGGGGCCAATCGTTGCACCGCTAATCCGGAAGCCCGAAGTCGCGAGGATCACCGGCTCGGGACTCACCGCGGTTGCGGCCGCACTGCCGTTCCCCGACATAGCTGTGCTCGGGAAATAGGCCGGGGGCTGCCGCCACAGCGCCCCGGGATCCCGGGCAGCCGGATGCACCGGCCGGCGGGCAGCCGGGGGCACGCGGGGCCTGAGCTCGTCCTGCAGCCTCAGCGCCCCGGCTCGGGAAGGGCTGCGTCACTTCCGCCGCCCGCCCTCCAGGGGAGGAACCGCCCCTGGGCGGGAATTGGACCGACTGCGACAGCCCTTACCTTGGCGTGACCGGCCTTGCAATGCAAAGCTGGCGCGGCTGCGATCCCGTGTGCCCTGGTCTTTCTGGTTTGAGAAGCAGACGTACCACCTATCCATTTCTTTCTTTCTTTTTAGAAATTTATTTATTTATTCATACAGAACTGAGTACAGGCCAGAGGTGCAGGTGCGGCGAGAGAATTCACCAGAGACAGACTGGGGTGCAGAGCAGGCAAATCGATGAAGGACACTGCTGAGGGCAGCAGCGGGTGAGACAGGAGACGTCTGGGGCAAGGATCGAATTCGCACTGAAGTGGCTGCGGCCAGCTTGCGGTGCTGCGTCCTAACCTGTTGCGCCACCAGGGAGGGTCCCCCACCTACCTATTTCTACTTTCACTTCTGTCTCGTGCTTCCCAGATTTACCCACAAAGAAAACTCTTGGCAATCCCCTCCAGCCACCTCGAAAAGGCAATCAGTTAAGTCAAAATTAGAACTCCAGGAGGGAAAAGATACTAACCTTACAATACTGCACTGGAAGGAAAGGGGCCATGAGCGTTACCATGCACTCTCGGCTGGATTCCATGTCTACAAACAGGACTGCTCTAGAAAGCTAGGAAGCAGCTTGATCTCCTTAGCTGTGGCACGCAGTTGGTGAATTCTGTAGTACTTCCTCTGCTCTGTTCACACTACAAACCTGAAGTAGGCAACAGTTCTATTTTTTTAAGTGGGATGAAAGGTGATGTCTAAAGACATGTGAAGTGGGAGTGCCCACACTACAGTAATATTCACGGCCCCGTGTGCTAATAACCACTGTACAAAGAACTCAGCATCCAAGTATTCTTAGACCTTTATAACAACCATTTAAGGCTGGTGTTAGAATTCTTAATACAGTGATAGAGAAACTGAGACTTGGAACAAGAGTTGCCCTAAGTCACACAGAATTTAAAATCAGCTGTGTGATGCACAGGCGCCCCACCAGGATCGGCCTCCTACTTGAATACTTTGTCTGACTAAACCATAGAGTGCAGCCAGATGAAAGAGCAGGAGCTGTTGGGGGTGCCTCAGTCTGGGCTGCTCTTCAAGCTCAGCATTAGGTTTTTTGTCAAGTAAAAGATTTCAGTAAACTGAATTCTACTAGACGGCACATCTCACTTCTAACAGCCACGCTACGCCACATAAGAGGTAGTGAACATGACTGTGAACACGACAGTCCGTAGGAAGAGAAGGGAGCACTAAGAGGGCAGAGAGAAAGATGTGCATATTTTATCGTTAAGAATCACCAAGAAGTCTCCAGAATAAACCCTTCCACCCCCAAATCATTATATTCTTTTATTTACAGACTCTGGGAGCAAGGACCCAAGCACAGCCTGGTGCTCTTGGACAGAGAATAAAGCAGCTATTGTCCATATTCAGAGGTTGCTGAGGTGCCCTCCCCCACTGGTCTGGAATGATCTACACTGCTCAAAAAGTCAAATGGAGGAATGGCAGGCTGGCCAAAGGAGAAAACAGAAAAAAGTCCCTGTCCTCCTGAGGACTATGGCATCTGATGAGAGAGGAGTGCTGGGTCCGTATGCCTGCTTCCAGTGCAACAAGCCCTGCTTTTGTCCCCGTGGCCTTCTGCCCGCACCTCCACTATTACTCCCACTGGCTGCTTAAGTGCCTCTCCTGGAGTGCATGAGCAGGTCCCGCTGTAACCCCGTCTCCAGGTTTGCAGGCAGTCTGGCTGTGGGAGGGTCAGTCAGAAGAGTCAATTTGTTGAAAACACCTCGGCCAAAGTAGTCAGCAATCACGGAGAAGCTGTCATTAGAGCACTTGAGCTGCAGGGAAACAGGAGGAGTTAAGAATCAGAACCGAGATGCTTGTTCCCCAAAGGAGGAGGGGATGAGAAACGAGCTCTTGGCACTCCTGTGGCTGTACAGGCTGGTCTTCTGCCCCAATCATCCCTACCTGGTGCTGGAACTGATCGTGGAGATCCCGTTTCTGTTCCTGGGCTCGGATCATATCCATGACCTTCCGGTTTTCAGGGAGGCAGGTGGGGCAATCAGCGTCACTTTCTGAGTAACTTTCAAAGCAGTGCTGGTGGAAGGAGTGGCCGCAGAGAAAGTGGACCGAGGGCAACTCCAAGGCGCTATTACAGATGCTGCACTTGGTCTTCTGGAAGATCTTCGGACTGTAAGCAAGGGGCACCGGAAAGGGTGGCCAACAGTAAGGACAGGGCCAAAGTCAGGTGGGAAGACAAACAGCTGCAGTCAGTGAGCAAATACCCCTGTTAACGGACTATTAGGCCCTGCCCTTCCTCCCACAGAAGGGGGTGAACCGGGGATGAAACGGAGCACACCTACAGTGAGCATGCTCTCAGCAAATCCAACTGAGCCAGAGGGGTGTTTAGCTCTCTCAATTGTCATAATTGTCGCTGGTCGTTCAGATATTTACTTGCATAGGACCCTTTTAGTGAGTCTCTTCCTGGCCAGTGTAAAAATTTAAATGTGTATCACCCTACTCCCTTTCCTCAACGTATCAGTGAACATATCATCACTTCACACACTGTTCACTCTTGCCTACTTAATGCCTTTACTTGCTGTCACCACCCCATGTAAGCTCCATGAAAGCAGAGCTTTTCGTGTCACTAAAAACAAAATTCAGCAAATAAGGAATGTGGAATAAATTATTGTTCTTCTAAGAAGCATTTCACAATGTTAAAGGTAGCTAAGAGTGGGGTTAATGTCTACTATACACGTGTCAGTTGTCCACTTTCTGTATTCTCTACCATTTTCCCTTCAGAATGGCTTCCAAGCACAACCTTGAGTATGTGTGCAACAAGGCAAAATACAGGCACATACAGAAAGAAAAGCAGCTGCTCTAAGATGAAATCCTCTTAAGGATTTTTTTAAGATATGTATTTTTTAAAGTATATGTATTTTTTTTTTTTTTTT
>NW_004567126.1:19251781-19259941 GCF_000260355.1 Condylura cristata
AAAACAGATTTTCACGTGAGTGACTATGTTGTACACCTGAAACGAACATGATGTGGCATGCAATTATGCCTTCATTTAGAAAAAAATACAAGTTATCTTCAAGAATGAAATGTTCAAACATATTCCACATAATCATCTGTCTGTGGAAGTAGATGGCATCCTGTGAAGAAGGAAAGTATCCCTTGGGCCCCTCCACATATCCAGAGGGCAAGTACCTCTCCTTGAGCTCCTGGATCTCCTGGCGGATGCGGGTAGTCTCCTCTCGGTACCGCCGCACCCGGAGCTCATCCTGAGCGATCTGCTGGCTCTGTTTCTGCAGTTTTTGGACCAGGTAGTCCCTGATGACGGACAGAGTGGCTGTGGAGTTGTGGGCCAGAGTCTGTACCACTGAAATTGGGGTCCAGGAGGAAATGAAATGGTGAACCAAGCAGCACCCTCTGAGAGAGCTGAAGGGCCCCTGCCCCAGAAGCCCAGACTGTCAGCAGCCTGCCACCCACCCACGTTCCTCCCAAGTACCTAGAAGGGGTGGCATGAGGTTCTTGTTCTCGATATGCTTGAGCACAGCTGCCACGTACTCCTTACAGTCCTCCTCCTTGCGGGCAAAGTAGCTGAGTGCCTGCTCCCACAGGGAGGGCTCCTGCTCCCCATGGCGCTCACATACTGCGATCACCTGCCGGTACTGCTCGTGCTGCATGTGGTAGTGCATGATCTGCTGAAAGCTGGGCCGGGGTGAGGGCGCCTCAGTGGCTGTCCCTGGAAGATTACACGGCTCCTCCCCCTGCCCTGGAATTTCCCGAAACTTACAGCTTCCCCTGCTCATAGAGGTAAAGGACCCCATCCTGGAAGTCGTGCATCTGGCAGAGGACCAGGGCCTTGTCAAAGACATCACAAAAGCGACCACTCTTCAGCAGGGAGATGGCCTCTGCATGAAGCTTCTCTTTGACCTAGGGAAAGAGGAACAGAGCTGCTAGCCATGGGGGAAAAACCACCAAGTCTCCTGGAGCAAGGCAAGTCAACTATCTCTCCCCCTCGTCGCTGAGGACCATTTAGCCCCCAAGCTAGAGGCAAATACAAGAGATGGAAGAGCCGCCTTTTCTCTAGCACCTCCTACGGCTTTTGCAGCTCTCACCTGTGGATCCTTCTCATGGGCCCAATTCTGCAGTCGTAGCTCAAGGAGCGTGTCATAGATGCCTTGAGGTGAGTCAGGCTGGACCTCGCTCATGTGCTCTAGGAAGGCTTTCAGCTCACGCGGGTTGTTGGCAAAGATGGGGATGAACTCCTCTGAGTTGGCCTAGGAAGGCAAGGTAGGAAAGAGGTGGCCATGTGAGTGGGCGTGGTTCCTGTCAGACACGGAGGTGATCCCTGCTGTCCAAAAGCCACTGTCCCTGAAGTCGCACTCACCCTGCCGCCTGGGGCCTCCCTATCTCCTCGGCCTTCCAGGCTGGGCCGATAGTCAGTACAAAGTCCCTTTAGCAACTGGGTGGTCTGCTCTGGTATATGGTGCATGAGGATCTTGCCATAGCGCTTCATGTTGCTCTCTGCCTGCTCAAAAGGCAGTTTGCCGATGTACCGAAGGGCTTCCTGATAATTCTGTAGAGAGGTGAGGGCAGTGTCGAGTGCATGCTCCTCCCTCACCCACCAGGAAGAACCTTCATCATTCCCAGGATGTGCTAAAAAAAGAAGAGTGCTCTACCTGAGTCACCTGGCTCACCTACCTTGATGTCTTCTAGCTGGATCTTCAAATACCACTCGTGGTGTGCATGGTTCTCTGCCAAATAGAGGGCATGGGAGTAGTAGCCAGCCTGCCGGAGGACCTTGATGGCGGTTTCAACGTCAAAGTGCACTTCGCTCTCACTCTTCGTCTGCCAGGAAGACATCAGACAAAATCACTCACATAGAGGTTGCAGTCAGAGAAGGGACAGGAAACATGTCATGCTCTAACACCAGATTCTTAAGTTAATGATAAAATACACACTTTTAAAAAATTGTTATCCTGCCTCTCAGAAAATTTCTGTTTAATGCATGTGCCTGCTCTTTCTATAAACGAGACTCCCTTGGGGACATAGGGCTTCCCCCAATGCTACTTTCCTGTGTTTAGCTATCAGGGGAAGTTCTGACATTGTAAGAGAAGTGGGTAGATCAGATAAAACTACCAGGCATATTCTTCTTCTTTCCAATGTATAGACCAGAGGGTCCTGGTCCCTAAATAAACTCAGCTCTTCCCTCTCTCTGCATCCTCATCTCTGCTGAAGAAGGACAAGCCCTGGTGGAGTCACCTCATGCTCAGTGGGGCACTCACGGGTCCCCCCATTGCTACCACCCTGCACCTTGATGAATTCCTCCAGCTTTGAGCTGTCCTTGAGCTTGGTGTAGCAGTTAAGCAGCAGGGTGGTATGGTCAGCATTGGCCAGGGACTGCCGGTGCAGGGTCTGCAGGTAGGCAGTCAGGTTGTGGATGCGCTGGGCATCCAGAAACTTGCGGATCACATAGGATGGTTCCAACTTCCCAATGGTCCTAAGGAGACAGTGCATGAAATATCATCTGGACAAGTGTACTTTTCAAGCTTTCATGCGCACAGGAATCACTCACAAATTCTGTTTCAGCAGGTCTGGGTGAGGTCTGAGATTCTACACTTCTAATGAAGGTGATGTGATACCACTGGACTGTGGACCCCATGAGTGGCAAGGCCCAGAGCTGTGCTTCTTAAACTTGGCTGAAAACTGGACTGTAGCGAGGTTGGGAAGGAGACTAGACAGTCGTCTAAAACCTTGATCTGGGCAGAGAGTCCCAAGGTTTAGTGCCAAGGGAAGAAAGGATGGAATCAACAAATGAATATCCACTTCCCTTTAAAGCGTCGTGTCAGAGGGGCCTCCCACGTGGCTGAGCCATTAAGTCATGGTGCTAGCACCGTGACGGCCTGAGTTAGATTCCTGGCCAGGAGCTAACCAACACATGGCATGGCAGACCTCTCCTGTCTCGCCTGCTGTTCCCCTCAGCAGCATATTGCAGTAAAACGGTACTGTGCTCCCCACTCTGTCTCTGGTGAGTCTTTTCAACCCCCACACCTCTGGCCTACACCCCAATACTTCTATGCAGAAATAAAATAAATAAATCTCTAAAAGAAAAAACTATCATGTCAAAATGAATACTAACAAAGGCCATACTAAAGTTTAAAATCAAAGGTACTCATCCGTTCAGTTGCAGACTGATTATGTAATATGTGACCATAACTATCACCTTTCCAATAAAGTATCTTGTCCTCTTTAAAATAAGTAAATAAAATAAAGTATCTTACCCTCTCACTCAGGCATCAAATTTTCTGTAGAAAACTGGGGAGGATCCTGGTGGAGTCCACCCTCTCCCCCAAGCTCCAGTCTCAGCCTCTCTGGCTGCCTGTCCCTGTGTTCAGAGTTCTGTCCTCATCTCCAGACTGACCTGATATACTGCTGCACAGCTCCATCGTGGTTGCCCTTGCTGTAGAGGTGGTCCCCGTACTGCATAAAGATCTGAGCCAGCCCATCACTGTCTAGGTGTTGGCTCTTGGCCAGGTTAATTGCCATTTCAAATAGGTTCTTCTTAAACAGCATCTGGAAGGAGAGAGAGAGGGGTCCTGAGAAGACATCTTTCCAAAATGATCCCATAACACTCCAGTCAGATGGCTCCAACCTTCCCCTCTACCTAGATCCTGGGCAGGATGAGCCATCTCCCATACCGCAAGGCCAACACATAAGGATTTCTGCAGACAGAGCAGATTCTGAGTGGGCTTAGGCTCCCAACCATTATTTGCTTCTAAGGTCTCATCCCAGGCGATTTACCTTGCAATGCTACCCTAAAGGAGCTGAGCAAAGCTATGCCCCAAAGGAAAGAAAACACCCTGGTCAAGAAGGCTTGGGGAGCCTGTTCCTACAGCTGCTTCTGGGTGCCTATGGCCAGCGCTCGGAACATGGTGGCCTTGCCTCCAGTTTGGTCTGGGTGTCCTTCTCCTGAAGTGCGTGGACCCGCCCATCCCGCGTCAGCACGTACAGGGAGCCCCACTCAGCAAGCACATCCACTACATCCTCAAAGACAGCGCTATAGGCTATGAACTTGTTGCACAGGTCATAAATGTTGAGAATCTGTTTGTCGGAGCTCTGTGAGTCCCTGCTAGTAAACTCTGACCTGTGTGAAAAAGAAAGAGCATTGTTATTTGCACCACCTCCGTCTCCACTCCCTTTATTTCCTTTCCCATGACCACCTTGGTGCTGTCCGTTCCCTCGGCCCCTCAGGCAGCTCAGCCCATAACAGGAGGTACTGTGCTGACTGACAGTTGTAGGAAGAGAACACAGAGACCTGATCTTATCCTTCAGAATCTAAAAATCAACAGACAACAAATAAAAAAAATTAAGCACAGACACCCATTCATTTAACAGGTAATTATCCAATACCTGGTAATGGAAAACACTGTGCTTGGTGAAGGAAAACAAATATCTGACCAGGATTATTTCTCACCCAGAAGGCCCCATCTCCCCTTCAAGTGGCTCAGAGGAAAAAACACCATATACTGCAATTCCTAGGACTTTCTCCTCTGGCTCAATCCCTTGCTCCCCTGCCCCATTTATTTTAACTAGAGTGTAAAAGTACCAATAGCTACTCCCCAACTCCTTAGAGCATTCTAGTGTCCCATGGCTGCTCAGTAAATGTTTGCAGTAAGAACATACATCTTTCAGTGAACAAGCTGTAACTGAGTTGGGGTGTAAGTGCAATCTACATAAAGCCAAAGTAGGAGAGCGGCAGGATCCAGGCACAAGAATTCTAAAATCAGGTTAATTCTGGGGGACAAGTTCAGCCTTCTACCTTTCCCCTCTTCCCAGAGTCCTTACTTGGGAGAAACCTTCCTGTCACGGGAGACGATGACAAGGTAGCCTCTGAACCAGTGAGCAATGAGCTTATGGCCCTCAAAGGCGAAACAGGGCCCACGTTCATCAGGTTGGTACAAGTAGACACACTCATCGCCGGCCACAATGAACTGCAAGTCCTGAGAAGGATCGCTTAGGGCTGAACAGCGTAGCCCACAGCCGTGGGTGTCCAACTCCACACGAGGGTAGTCTTTCCCGGACACTATATAGGACTGCAAGAAGCAAGAGAGGGGTTAACAGGCTTCCTTGGAGGAGGTGGCATTCAAGCATCCCAAAGATATTCCCATCCCCATACTGGCTCTTTTTTCCTCTTAGCACTCTAACACTTTCCCTGGCTGTCTGACTTCTCCAATACCTATCACCTGCGAAATATGGTCACCAAACATAAGCAGAGAACAATTTTCTTCCCCTAGATACCACTATCTACTACAGGAATTTTGCAAGTAAGAGAAATGCAGCGACTTCTTACTGATTTAACAGAGACTATTCTTGAGGTTAGGCTATCACAAATTAAGAACACCAGGAATGACAGGGGTAAAGCTATCTGTCCAATGTCACTTTAGTTAGGGAAAAAATTGTCTTTTACCATAAGCCCAGAGTTCTTTTTCTAACTCAAACTATTTCTAAGTGAAGAAATAAAATATTAAGCTGGGCAAGTGACTCAAGGTGATATAGGACGAAATATTTAAGATTCCAACCTCTTGTCACTTCCTTACCTACATTCCCTGTCAGGCACTCTGCCTTTCCTGCCTGCCCCTGAGAGGAGATGTTCCATTCCTACCTGAACATTTTCAGTTGTCACAACAAACAAATGAGTGGTCTTCCCTGCTTGGCGAAAGGCCAGCCCAGTAACAGGATAGTTGCCTTTGTGGAGAATCTGGGTCTTGCTATGCCGGTCCCGGGTAATGTCACCTTTGTTCAGGGTAACACTGCCATCTGTGAAACCTGTAGGAAAGCAGAAAGTAGCAGATAACTGAGGCTAAAAAGTTCAAGAGGGAGACAAGGGGGACATATCAGACCATTCAAGGCACTGAATGGTGCCATCTGGGCCTCCCTGGTGGCTCAGTGGCTAAAGTCACAGCACCAGGGTCCTCCCTAGTCACAAAAGGGGTTAAGACGCATCATTATGAAGCTATCCACAGCCACTGCTGCATGAGTTTGACCCCTGGCCAGGGAGGTGACCCACATGGCGCAGCAGACCTCTCCTATCTCATCTGCTGCTTCCCTCAGCTGTGTATTTCAGTAGATATACACTGTAGATATAAGCCTGTTCTGCTCTCCACTCTGTCTGGTGAATCCTCTCATCTCCTGCACTTCTGGGCTAAACCCTCGTTCTTGTATGCATAAATAAATAAATATTTAGCAAAAAAAAAAAAAAGTGAGCATCTTTCTCCTCATACCAACTTCTTAATGGTTAACATGAAGACTGGTAGTCATTTTCCCAGAACAAACCTCAATGTTTTCCATTTCAAATATTACCATCACAGGCTCAGTCCAGTACAATGTGGCCTCAAGAAAACAATGAAGATGAACTGCAAAAGCAACTCTGAAGACAAACCTATGGGGAATCATGGAGGGTTGTTAGCTCCCCCTCTTTCTGCTTACCAATGGCCATAAAGTTGAGATTTTCATGAACAGTCAAACAAGACACCACAGTCGGCTCTGTTCCTGGGATGGCAGGGAAGATTCGAGTGCAAAGTGGGTTGCCACCATCTCTCTTTTCTAAGTTCCAAATCTTTACCTGTGGACATACCTCAGAAGTGTAAGTGCTAATCACTTTCCAACAAACAACCATTTCCAGATATCTTTATTTCTGGGACTCACCAGGGGGTTGATACCCTCTTCATCCTCACCAACAGATGCCAGAATATTGTGCTGCTTCAGTTGGTACAGATGTGTCACCCGTAGTTTGTAGGCCTGGAAGCCAGTAAGCTGTAGGGAGCGGGGCAAGAACCAGATCTGGCCTTCCATATGTGCAGAGTAGTCAAGGAGAGATACTTATATTTAGGCCAGACCCCAGGTAACAACATACATACAGCATGTTTTCAAGGCTTCTTCCCCATTTTGTCCCAAGCTTTAAACAAATCCCATTTTTTAAAAGAGTGGGGAGAAAGGGCCTGAGTTTAGTGGCAACAATATGAAGAACACAAAGGAGTAAACTCCTGGTCTCACTTACCTCCTTGCTCACAATATTGGGCAGGGGAGATAAGGACACCTTACATATTCTTTTAATTCAGTTAGCCTCCATTCTTTTGACTGATCTTAAAATAATCTTGTCAAATTGGGATATTCCACCCTTTTATAAATTATGCAACTGAAGCCCAAAGAGGTTAAAATGGACTTGCCCAGGATTCTCAGCTGACAACAGAACGGACTTCCTTTTTACTGCCCTCGGATCACAGACGGAGCACTGGGCACCCTCTAAAGGAAAAGGTATGAAACACGAACCCCTATGAGGGACAGATTCCATCCCAGGATTCCACCCCATCCCTCTTCAGGATCCAGGGAGAGAAGAAACCGCTCCAGAGAAAGGATATCTCCAAAGACTAGGCTCCCTCGGCCTGAGTCACAGACAGTGATCCCAGGAGGGAGACAAAGGAACTTGGAAGAAGCAGGTCCAGAGGCATGTGCGGCCCCGGGGGCGGCCCCATCATTGCCTAGAGGTTCCTTCACCAGCTCCTTGTCGAAGAAAACGAAGCGCCGCCACTGTAGGTAGGCCGCCATCTTGGCCGAAGGCCCCGCCTTCGGGAGGGAGGTCACGTGAGGTGCCGGGCATCACGTGATCCGACGATTTCCAGGAACTAGGAGCTGGGAATTTCATGTTAATTTTCGCAAATCACAGTTCGCAAACTTGGATGACCTGGTGGGGTCTAGTGCTTTGGGGTCATCCGCCCGCCCCTTGTTCCTCGCTTAGTGAATTTGCCAGCTCTAATGGTAACTGCACAAGTTGAGCTGTATCCTTTATTAAAATTTTTCCTTTAATAAATGCGCGGACAGCGATCAATCGAAATGGGGACTCAGACGTGTTGTAAATTGTAACCCGCTGTGCTTAAGTGAAGTATGTTCTGACTAAATAAAACTTTTTGAGGCATAGATGAAACTTTTTTTACACTGTAGGTGAGGAGAAATAAAATTAGGAGTTTGTGTCTGCCACCAGACACATATTGTCAATGCTTTACATTAGCTTTTGTGTCAGGCTATCAAGAGAATGTGTGGAACATAAAATACACCTGAAACAAGTTTCTTTTTAAAGATTTATTTAATT
>NW_004567126.1:19260076-19283809 GCF_000260355.1 Condylura cristata
TGCATACAGAAACTGGAGTACAGGCCAGAGGTGCAGGGGCGGTGAGAGGCTTCACCAGAGACAGAATGGGGAGCAGAACAGGAGATAAAGTACACTGCTGAGGGGAGCCGGCCAGGAGAGGTCTGCTGTGCCATGTGGGTCACCTCCGGGGCGGATCTCGAGCTCATGCTGAAGTGGCTTTAGCTTCTCAGTGCTGTGCTTTAACCCGCTGTGTCACCAGGTAGGACCCTAAAACAAGATTCTTAAGGAAGCTAAAAATGTTAATGAGGCTCAAGCTCTTAAGACCCACGGCTTTCACCTCCTTTCCATAGTAGCCAATGGAACAAGCTGTATTCTGTAAGCGGAATACAGGAAAAAGCCTGGAAATGGAAGCTCTGATTTAACAGTCCATGGCCACCCACCATTCCCTCAACTCTAACTACCTATCCTCTCTGAGCTCATGGAAAACTGGAGGTGTAGCAAGGTGTGCCACAATGAGCTGTGTGCAGGAGTGACATCATCACTTGGTGATAGTATGGACATATGAAAAAAGTGGCCATGTGGTTAATATTTGTGAAATTTATTTTTGTACCTCTTCATATATACATTTTCTTATTTTCAGAGTATTTCACATTTTATTCCCATCAGCCTAAGTTCCCAAAGAGCTAGGCCTATGTGTTGTTTACCATGAGTCAGACCTAACAGAACCTGGTACAGTTTGTGTTTGGTGGAAGGAAAGAATGTGGAAGACTGGTCCCTACCGGGCTCACAGATTTCCTAATTTCCAGCTCAGTTTTCTTGCCTCTTTGACATAAGGGTACTGGAACTAAATCTGGATCTCAACCTATTAGCAGCACAAGTGGGGATATTGGACCCATTTCCACCCACTGAGCATGTTGTGTACTAGCCATCAGAATCCTTATGTAGAATGTTATCATGGAAGTTGACTATGAGGTGCAATATAAAAGCAAGAGAGATGTGAACAGCAGAGTGGCATCTTTTTTAGCTGACGTAGGTGCTCCCCTTACTGTCCAGTGGCAGAGGCCCAGAGAATTCCTGAGCCTGGTTTTGCCTGTGTCCAGTGGATCTTACTGATGAGGGTACAAAGGTAGAGATTGCCTACCCTGCAACCCACAGCACTTCTTCTTCAGACTTAGTACTTCCTACCTTTCTTCATTTTGACAAATAAGTGTTCACTACTCACTGTTCCCAGAATAGTATTAAATGTCCAGAACATAAATATGAGTAAGACATGGTGCTTGTCCCTTCAGGAACTCCACCACCACGATAGGAGCAGATATAGAAAATAAGTCTTAACAAGGTCTTAATTTCATGTACCATAACAAAATGTTTTCACTTTCAAGGACTCTTCATAGAAACCACCTATAGAAGTATCATTATCTTTGATGAGAAACTGGAGTCTCAAAGATGTTAAAGTGACTCTGGGCCAAAACATCAAAGTTATTTGGAAATAAAACAAGTTACTCAGTCCATAACCTCTAATTAGGTGGTTTATTGGAGTGTGGTGCTACATTACACTTGTCAGAACACACACTGGGGTTTGTGTTTAGTTGTCTGAATCCAGGAACTTAGTAGAGTGAGGAAGATAAGCAGGCAAACTGCAGAAAATGAATAGGTATACAGATTCACTTATGTTTCTGCACACTGAGAGCTTGAGTTTTGAAGGGACTGAAGAAGCAATTCAAGTCTAATTTTGAAATAAAGAAGTCACAGCTCAGAATCAGTTGTCTAAGCAATGCCCTCTGACCTCCACACCTTCAACAAACTGCTGCCCATAATGTATATTCACAGCAAAACAGGAACAGTCTTGGTCTGGCTGTAAACTTTTATTTTCATTCCTCCCCTTCACTCCCCACACTCCATCATTTGGCTGTCTGGTTAGAAACTATTTTCTGGACTACTAACCAGTCTGGATTATTTCTCTTAGCTCCTAAAAGTAGTTTCCACTTTAGGTACTAGAAGGTCAACTTAAAATAAATTCAGCTCTTACTGTACAAGAGAGCCTAAAACTCCAGAGTTACGGTGCAACATGAGAAGAAAGCAATTAGCTGATTATTGACTGTGCAAGTCTGACCTACAAATGGAAACCCCACAAAGCTTTTTGCATTGTGGTGGTGCCCATCATTTAGTTTTATTCTAAATACCAAAAACAGCAAACTGAGTACTATATTCTTGGGGTTTAGGGTGTGCCAGTAATCTATTAAGCTTGTTACCTTGTTGAATTTTCACACTAACTCTGAGGCACATAGTAACACCCTTTAATGATGTACAAGTGAAGGCTCAGGAAGGCTGGACAGTAGCCAAGAGTCACAAAGGTAGAAATGGTAGTATTCACAGGTCAACGCCATGTCCGTCAAACTCCAAAATTTCATATTCTGAATACTACTCTTAGAATACTCAAGGACATAAATTTGTTCTTAAGTCTAAATGATTTTCTATGTGATCATGAAAGCACAGGAGTCAAGAGTCTGAAATGTGATGCTTTCTCTTCCTGACATAATCCTCCAACTCATGAAAGCTGGGAAACGTTTCCAGTCCTCTGTCTCCTCATCTCCCCCATGTCGTATTCAAATGCATAATAACAAGACTTTAGAAATGCATTAATATTTAGTGTTACTAAAGTCACCAACTGTCAATCACTGCTGTTGGAGACTGCATATTGATTGGTAAGCCCAGTGAGAGGACAATTTAGCAATATGTGTCAAACACCTAAAAAAGGAATTTAATTTTAGTCAGCATTTCCACTTCTAAGAATTTACCTTGGAATAGATTGCATAAAAATTTATCAATAAAGGCATCTCTTGTAATTTTATGACAGCAAAAAGAAACAACCTAATTGTCAAATAGTAATTTTGATAAATAATTATATTTCTGTATACCACAGGCTCATAAATACAACCACTGAAAATTCTGTAGAGGAAAGTGACGTAGGAAAACGTTCTCAATAAAATAAATGAAAAAATGATCATAAATTATTTCCATTGGTGTTTAAAGTGTGTATGTACTGACATCTATCCAATGCTAAAATTTAATCTAGAAAATGGAATTATTAGTGGTTTTTAGTTGCTTTGCTTTTTTCTGTGTTCAAGGTTTTTTTTATAAATACATACACTTGTAAAAGTAAAAAACCATGGTTCACCTTATGCGAGAAGTAAGCCTTCCTAAGTTTATAGCAAAATCAAGCTCTCAAATCTTTTGTGACATATGCAAAATAGTTTTTAGGGCTTTTATTGAAGTGTAATTTTTAAAATAATATAATAGTTTATTTTTACATCATTTTGTGCCCTTTTTAACATCTCAGTTGTGAAGTGTAAGTTACATACAGAAAAAGTATGTCTATTACAGTCAACTGTGCAACAAAGCAACTGCAAACAACATCTCAAACAGCATTGTCAATACTCCAGAACACTGTCTTGTCCTCTTCCAAACACTACTTCCCACATGGGAAGTTGTCAAAGTTGTCACTTGTATTGTTTTACAGACAAGCATTGTATGAGTCCACTACAATTTATTTATCCATCCAGCTACTGATGGGCATTTGATTAATTTTCTACTTAGGACCATAATGAATAGAGCTGTTCAGTTATTTTCTTTTAAAGATTTACTTATTTATGCATACAGAACTGGGGTACAGGTCAGAGGTGTGGAGCAGTGAGAGGATTCAACAGAGTGGGAAGCAGGACAGGCAGATTGACAAAGTCAATTGACTGCTGAGGGGAGCAGCGGGTGGGTCAGGAGAGGTCTCCCACGCCATGTGGGTTCACTTCCCTGGCCAGGGACCAAACTGGTGCTTCAGTGGCTGCAGTAGCTTGATAGTCTTGCACTTTAACCCCTTGTACCAGCTCTGGGAGAGCCCAGAGCTGTTAGGTTTCTTGGTGAACATATGTATGCATTTTTGGACAAACTTAAGAATGGAGTTACTGAGTGACAACTAATTTTTAAAAAATTCATCTGAATCAGGATATTCTCACCAAAACTGCATTCAGGGGCCTCCCTGGTGGGTTAAGTCTCAGCACTATGAAGCTGTCAGCAGCCACTGCAGCACGAGTTCTTTCCCCAGCCAGGGAACTGACCCACATGGTGTAGCAGACATCTCCTGTCTTGCCTGCTGCTCCCCTCAGTAGTGTTACAATGGATTTGCCTGTTCTGCTCCCCACTCTGTCTCGGGTGGGTCCTCTCACCCCCTGCACCTCTGGTGTTCACCATAGCTCTGCTATGCATAAATAAAAATTTAAAACCTGCATGCAGTCCAAGACATAATTTGTATGGCTTATAATTTATACTTTATATATGCCCTTGCTAATGGGTACATTTTAATTTCCTGTTAAGTTTCACATATGTGAGAGAAGAGATATATATATAGTTCTCAAATGTTATTTGGAACAAGAACTAGAGAACTAGTGGACTCCACTGCAGCAGTCAATCTACATCAGGTATTTTACATTAAAAATTTCCATTGTAAAACTGGGGGAGTTTCCTTAAACTGCTTAACATGGAGCTTCCCTACAACCCAGCAATCCCACTCCTAGGTATCTACCCAAAAGACACAAAAACAATGGGGGTGGAGTGGGGAATGGGATCAAAAATGGGGGGGTGTCAGGGAGGGAAGTGCACGGGACTATGGTGATGGCACATGGGTGACTTGGTGATGGGAAACCCACGGGGATTATAATTGAGGGGAAAAAACGTACAAAATGATGTAAAAATAAACTATTATAAAAAAATTTCCCATTGTGCACAGAATGATGTCAAAATAAATATTATATTATTTTAAAAATTTCCCATTGTGGGCTTCCCTGGTGGCACAGGCATTAACATCTCACCTACCAGCCACTGCGGCATGAGTTCTATCCCAGCCAGGAATCTGATTCATAGCACAGCAGACCCCTCAGCAGTGTATTTCAGTAGATCCACCTGTTCTGCTCCCCACTCGTCTCTGGTGAACCCTCTCACCCCATCCCACCTCTGGCCTACACCCCCATTCATCTATGCATAAATAAAAATAAATCTTAAAAGAATAATAATAATAATAATAATAATTTCCCATTGTTTGACAACTTGTTTTTTGTGAAACACTGTGCTCTTTGCTCAAAATACAACAAAGGCGATTCCCCAGAGCACTTGCACCTGCTACACCTCCCACGGGGAAAGGTACTCAGGCCAAGAACTGTACTACAGCAAAACTGCTGCCACCACCTGTACTCCGGGGCTCACTTAGGAGCAGGGGAGTGTGCCTTTCTTCGCCTCCCAAGGTTTTTAGTAAGTGCATAAAACCATGGACATCTATTTCTCAATAGACTGACTTCTCTGAAGGGAAGCAAGAAGTCCTTTCCAACACCTAGCAGAGTCCTTGCTTATCACAGAGGCGCAGCCTTAAAATGTATTCTGCTTGAAATGGATGGAAAGATTTTACTGGCAGGTTGACCAAAGGTAGAGTCAATGATTGAGAAAATCTTTCTCCGTGGAACTGAATTAACAACTTCTCTGTCCAGCATTGTGGCTCAGCAAGCCCCCTGCTGTGGAATGTCCTATACAACATGATTTATTACTAGTTACCAATAAAAAGAACAAGTTACAAGTCCTCTAACTATATAACATTTTATAGTTTAAAAAGTCAAATGCTGTGTGTTTCTAGAGATATCTATGTATGTAAGAGGCCTGAAAGGTTACACAGCATACTAATAGCAGCAGCTATTATTAGGAGAGAGTAAGGTCGCTTGTGGCATCAAGGAAATTTGACTGTCTAGAATGTTTGATTTCCCCACCCCCACAAAGCTTATATATATATGTTATTTGTGTGATTAAGTTGTTTAAAATTTTAAAATACTTTTCCTATTTTTAGCAATTTCTCTACTACTTTAATACGACTTTTTTTTTTTTAATACTTAACTATTCTCAAAGGGAAGAACACTAATAGACTTGTCTCTGGCACTGCTAGTAGGTTTATTTCCTAGGCGTAGATGTCCGACTACTTTCTTTCTCCATGAGCATCATGACAAATGTACCGAAAGAAACAGGAGTCCCTTAAGTCCGGTCTGTTACCATCAGAGCCTTCAAGAGAGCCTCCTGTAAAGGGAGGGCAGACTTCGATTTCGGAAGCCAGAGGAAACAGGCAAGAAAGTTCCACATGTTAAAAAAGTACACTCAATAAAACTTAAAAAAGTGCGTTCTCCAAGACTGCACATTCCTTCCGTGGTGTCGGAAAGCACAGAGAAGGGAGTGAGGAGCGCCAAACACCTGCGTAAGGTGCTTTAATTCTACGACAGAAGCAGGAAAAGGAAGATTTAGTGGAACAGAAACAGGAGGTGGTGCAAATATGTCCAACCAGTTACAGCGTCCCAAACAGTGTGTTCTGTTTGTAGCGCTGGCACACTACTCTTTCTCATACGAGTAGGGCTTAGAAAGCACGAGTCCAGGTCGAACCCTGCCACTAACCACGGTGTCTCCGACCCATCAGCGTTTTTCTCCACGGCGGTTTCCTCAATGCATCAAAGGAGATGGGGATGTTGGGGCGCACTAAGGCTGAAGCGCAGCCATTCTCTGACAGCCCGGGACGGGCAGGCGAGTGCCTCTGCTGCAGGGTCACCGAGGGGGAGCGGATCCTTCCCACAGCTCGGCCGGGGCTCTCCGGGTGACCGGAAGAAGACGGCCTAGTGCGGAGCTGCAGCGCACCGCCCCCTCCAGGCACCGGTCACTCCCGACCGCAGCAGTCAGGCACCCACTCCGGAAAGGTCCCGCAAGCGTACCGGGGCGGGTGCGTCGCCCAGTGACGTGGGCCAATCCCGGGCCGGCGTGGGCGGTCCTCCCCCCCACCCCCCCCGCAACGGGTAGACTGGCCCCTCGGCTGCCTCCGGGGCCCCGGCCGGAGACCGAGGCGGGGGCGGGCTCAGGACGTGGCCCAATGGGAGCACGCGCCGGGGCGGCGGGGGGCGGGGCCGAGCGCGCGGCGCAGGGCCGGGCGGCGGAGGCTCCAATGAGCTCGCGCCGCGTCCGGGGCCGGCTGCTGCGCGAGACGCCGCGGAGAGGTTGGTGGCTAATGTAACAGTTTGCAAACCGAGGGGAGTTGTGAAGGGCGCGGGCTGTGGGGCGCTTTGCCGGCCTCGTGGGTTCGTCCGCCGCGGTGTTTGTCCCAGAGCTGGGGTCACAGGACCGGAGGCAAGAGGTAGAGGGTGGGGGGAGGGAGGCGAGCGGGGCCGGCAAGCCCTGCTGGAAGAGGCAGCGTGCTAGCTTCGGGGGTGGGTTGGCGGCTGATTGAGGGCCGCGCGCACGCCAGTGCTCCCAGGGGTGGGCTGGGGCCACTTTTCGGGCATGCGAGCCGCGGTCTTTGTCAGGTGAGACCTAGGTGAACTCGGCGTTACGTTTTTGGGCGCCGCGTTCTTGTGGGCAGCCGGGCTTGGAGGTGGGATGGGGCAGGGGTGCGAGCGGGACCATCCGAAAGGATGCTGCGGAGGAGACAAGCCCCCCTCCTCCCGGCCCATCGTCTCCCAGCGTCACCGTGTCTCAGTTCCTGACCAGGCCCGGCCTGGCTTTCCCCCCCTAGCCGGGGAGCTCCAGGTGTGGGGAGGTAATTGAGCCCTAGGTGTGGATGCCTGGCCGCACCCCAGGTGTCTTAACAGCAGGGACGGTGCCGGGGTGTGCCAGTAACTGCCTGTGCTGCAGACAGTAGACTGGTTTCCTTTCTCCTGTCACCTTCCTTGGGGATGCGGTTGATGGAATCCTCCACCGATGCTGTCTCACCTGGGCCTTTGTGCGGGCACTTCTGGGGATGATTGGAGTGCTGGGAGGGTGGAAAGGGGATGTGAAGTGGGTGGAAAGCCCAAAAGCTCCCCTGTTTGGGATGAGGTTCAGCCTCCTTCACTTACGGCTTCTAATTACAAGTGTTTTTCTCCTCCCCCAGGGGCACGATGACAGCCACAGTCAGGAGACAGAGGCCTAGGAAGCCAGCCTGTTGGGCCTTGATGGCTGTGCTCTTGGCAGACTTGTTGGCACTGAGTGGTGTGTACCCCAGCGGAGGGATCAAGAGAAGAATAAATGAACAAATGATTTGATGCATGGTGGAAGGGGGGAATGAACTCTGGGTTGGAAGTTTCTGGGCTCTTTGAGTTGCTGGTCTTTGTTCTTGCTGTCTTACTTTTTCCATGGAAATTGGTGTACTTGGATTAGAAGGGTCTCAGGATGGTGGGAGAAGAGGTACTAATTGACCAATCTTATTTCAGACACACTGGCAGTGATGTCCGTGGACCTGGGCAGCGAGTCCATGAAGGTGGCCATCGTGAAACCTGGCGTACCCATGGAAATAGTCTTGAACAAGTGAGGGTGGCCCTAGTGTCAGGGGCTGGAAGATAGGGAGTCTGGGGTGATGTGTATTCTTTGTAGTGCCACGACAACAGACCTTGGTGACGGTATAAGTGGGGTATCCAGGCTCCTAAGTCTACACTCTCTGTAGGCACATACGCCCAATGTTTCTTTTCTTCAGGGAATCACGGAGGAAAACCCCAGTGACTGTGACCCTGAAAGAAAATGAAAGATTCTTTGGAGACAGTGCGGCAAGCATGGTGAGGAAGCCACCTCCCACTACCCCGAAGTGATGGGCAGGAGAGGAGCTGACAGACCCTGGAGTATTCCCTCATCAGCGCCAGGTCTGACAGGTAGGCGGTGATGGGCTTGGGAGCCTAATACTTTATTCTTTCTTGATTTCTTCTTAGGCCATCAAGAATCCAAAGGCTACACTTCGTTACTTCCAGCACCTCTTGGGGAAACAGGAACATAACCCCCATGTGGCACTTTACAAAACCCGCTTCCCAGAGCATGAGCTAGGCTTCGACCCACAGAGGCAGACTGTGCGCTTCCAAATCAGCCCGTGAGTGCTCAGGGCAGGAGACGCAGGGGGTGGCGACTCAGGCCTGTGGGCCCCTCTCTGACACTAGCTCATATTGTCCTTACCTTCATGTCTGCCTTTGCTTGCCCTAACCTCCTCCATCCCATTCCCAGGCAGCTGCAGTTCTCACCTGAGGAGGTACTGGGCATGGTTCTCAATTACTCCCGTTCCTTGGCTGAAGATTTTGCAGGTGAGCAACCAGTTTTCTCAGGTCCAATAGGGGGGTGTGTTTTGTTTCCCAGGGAACATTTAGCTATGTCTGAAGACATTTTTGGTTGTCACAGTTGGGGAGCTGCCACCAGCCTGTAATGAAGTAAAAGAATGCTACCGAACATCCTATAACATACAGGACAGCCACCCACAACAGAGTTTTTTGGTCCCAAAAGTCAGTAGTGCCAGTTTGGGAAACCCTTGAACCCTCATGTAAGGAATAGAGCTGGCGGAAACCCTGTTGTGTTGTCCTCTGTAGAGCAGCCCATTAAGGATGCCGTGATTACCGTGCCAGCCTTCTTCAACCAGGCTGAGCGCCGGGCCGTGCTGCAGGCAGCTCGCATGGCTGGCCTCAAAGTGCTGCAGCTCATCAATGACAACACCGCCACTGCCCTCAGCTATGGCGTCTTCCGCCGGAAAGATATCAACTCCACTGCTCAGGTGAGCCAGGGAGTAACTTCTAAACAGACTTGCAGGGGACCTAGGGGCCTGATTCTGAGGATAGAGATGCTACTTGGCCCCTTTGCATCACGTTTGTATGACTGGCCCTTGGCAAAATACAGCAGCAGCCTCTTCTCAACCCCGTTGGAGCTGTTCAGCTTTAAGTTGAGGCTTGGTGTAGTCCCTTGGAGAGGCAGGCAGCAGCCTGGAGTTGGATGAGGTTCCTGTGACAGTGACCTCCGTGTCTCTACAGAATATCATGTTCTATGACATGGGCTCAGGCAGCACTGTGTGCACCATCGTCACCTACCAGACTGTGAAGACGAAGGAGGCGGGGGTGCAGCCACAGCTGCAGATCCGGGGCGTGGGGTAAGTGGGCCCTGGGAGGAGGACTGCTTGCTGGTATCTTTGGGTCGGGGTTCTCGGAGGAGCCTTCAATCACCTGCTCCCTACAGCAGTGCTCCTAGTTACTAAGGTGCCACTCATTGTAGGGTGCCTTTTCCAAAAAAAGCAAGAGAAATTGCAGAGTAGGGGAGGCAGTTTCAAGATTGAAAGTCGGGGAGCTTTCTGCACTTCTAAGAAAGTCCACACGGCTGTAGGTCATGTGTAGGGTGTCGTGTTCGGTTTTGTTTGTTTGTTTGTTTGTTTGTTTTCTGTCGTTATGTCCATTTTACACATCACTGACCTGGTCTTATTTCTTGAACCTGTCTTTTCGTCTTTGTACTACCACCCTAGTTCAAGCTACATTCGCTGCCACCTCCAGTGCAGCCTCCCTCCAGTTTTTTGTCCATAGGCAGCCAGAGGGGCTTTTTTCAGAACACCACAGTGGCTTTGAATTTTGACCTTGGTCTGGGACTTGACTGTCCCTCTGTGGCCTCATCTCTTCTGCTGTCTTTAACCCTCAGTCCTTGTGTTCCTTGTGCCTTAGCTATACTTGCTCTCCTGGAAATTTGCTCACAAGGCTGCTTCCCAGCTCGGGGTCTGTACACATACTGCCTGGAACTTTTTTCCCTCTCCTTTTTGCCTGGTTATTTCCCATCTCCTTCCTGTTTCCATCCAAGCATCATTTCACAGTTGACCTGACATCTCCCAGTAGCTGCAACTTCCCGTGTGTGTGATGGCTCTCTGCCTCTCCTTTTAACATATGGGTGATGGGAGTTTCAATTTATACAGTTATTGCTGGATTATAAATTTCTGTAGTTTTTTTCTAATGTGTACATAAGAACTGGGGTATAGGATGGAGGGTGTGGGAGTGAGAGAATTCACCAGAGACAGTAGGGTGCAGAACAGGAAGATCTGCTAACGGTAGCAGTGGCTAAAACGGGGAGAGGTCTGCTGCGCCATGTGGGTCACCTCCCTGACTGGGGATCAAACTCAGGCAGTGACAGCACTGAGACTTAACCCCTAGGCCACTAGGGAGGCCCTGGATTATAAACTTTTAGACATCAAAGGCCCTGTCTTTTTTTTTCCACCCCCTGCCCCCACCCCTCCCCACAGAGACACTACATAGTTGACGCCCAAGTGAATACTGTAGGGTGACTTGTCACTGTGAGATGTCAGCAATGTGGGGTGATAGGTTCAGTGTACCTCAAAGGATCCTTACATACACTTTCCCCCTCCTTTCCTCAACAGCTTTGATCGCACCCTGGGGGGTCTGGAGATGGAGCTTCGGTTGCGTGAGCACCTGGCCGGGCTTTTCAATGAGCAGCGCAAGGGTCAGGGTGCAAAAGACGTGAGGGAGAACCCCCGTGCCATGGCTAAGCTACTGCGTGAGGCTAATCGCCTCAAAACTGTGCTGAGTGCCAATGCTGACCACATGGCACAGGTACCCATGTGTGAATGAGGGCAAATGTTCAATAGGGAGGTAGAGAGAAGGGGTGGTAGGTTAAGGTGGGCTAAGTGGGGGCTGGCATCCAGAACTGGCTACTGGAGCCTGGTTTGTTCCAACCCTTCTCCCATGCCTCTTGCTGTCCTCCCAGAGTCCTATTATCTTAGGTTCTGTCCTGCCCACCCAGACTGCAGGACCCAGCCAAGCGCTCCCTGACACTCCTCTCCCTGCTCCTAGATTGAGGGCTTGATGGACGATGTGGACTTCAAGGCTAAAGTGACTCGAGTGGAGTTTGAGGAGCTGTGTGCAGACCTGTTTGAGCGTGTGCCTGGGCCTGTGCAGCAGGCCCTCCAGAGTGCTGAAATGAATCTGGTGAGGAGGTAGCTGGAGGTGGGCATGGCGGTAGACAAGTAGAATGGAGAGGAAGGAGCAAGGGCGCCAAGGGCAGTCGGTGCTGAGGAGAGTCTTACCTGTCCCATCTCACTTCTTTCCACAGGATGAGATTGAACAGGTGATCCTGGTGGGTGGGGCCACTCGGGTCCCCAAAGTTCAGGAGGTGCTGCTGAAGGCAGTGGGCAAGTGAGTATGGGGGCTGGGTAGTTGAAGGGAGGGTTGCTGGCTGGATGCCAGAGTAATGGTGCTGAAGACTGGGGTTTTCACAGGGAAGAGCTTGGGAAGAACATCAATGCGGATGAAGCCGCAGCTATGGGTGCTGTGTACCAGGCGGCTGCGCTCAGCAAGGCCTTCAAGGTGAAGCCGTTTGTAGTCCGAGATGCGGTGATCTACCCCATCCTGGTGAGTGAGCCTGTCTATCAGGCGGTCAGCCCCATTACCTCTCCGAGTGTAGCTTCCCTTCTGTATGGTCTAGCCTGTCCCTTTGTCTTTCTGGCAGTTGATGGTCCCACCCACCCTCTCCCCAAAACCTGCCCTGGTCCTCCATTTCTCCTCTGTCTGCTCTGTAGGTGGAGTTCACAAGGGAGGTGGAGGAGGACCCCGGCATTCGCAGCCTGAAACACAATAAGCGAGTTCTCTTCTCCCGGATGGGTCCCTACCCTCAACGCAAAGTCATCACCTTCAACCGCTACAGCCACGATTTCAACTTCCACATCAACTATGGTGACCTGGGCTTCCTGGGTCCTGAGGATCTCCGGTGAGTAGGTGGAGCAGGCAGAACTCCAGGGAGGGAGGGTTGGGACCTGCATACCTGACGGGGTTGCTGGCTGTGGGTTGGAGTTGGGGTGAGTCGTCTTTGGAGCTCGCTTCCTTCCTCTTGAGCATACCCTCACTCAGGGAAAGCCCCAACTTCTCGTGTAGAGAGGTGGTGGTGTCTCGAACTAGAGAGGCATAGCAAACTGCTCTCTTTTCCCCAACCAGGGTGTTTGGCTCCCAGAATCTGACCACAGTGAACCTAAAAGGTGTGGGCGAGAGCTTCAAAAAGTATCCCAACTACGAGTCCAAGGGTATCAAGGCTCACTTCAACCTGGACGAGAGTGGTGTGCTCAGCCTGGACAGGGTGAGAGCAGGAGACACTGTGTGGGGCGAGGGCCAGATCCCAGCCCTGGGTTCCTGGTGGTGTTAGAATATGACAAAAGAAAGGACTTGGGGGTTAGATAAGCTTTGTTCTAAACATCCCTAACCAGAGGCCTGGTGTGGGCCTTCTTGGAGCCTTAAATCCTGACTGGCTGTCAGTTTCTTAGGGGGATCTGCGAATGGCTGCGGAACTCATTTCTCGTCAATTCTGGAATCAGTGTCTTTTTGAACTTACTCTGGGAAATATTGGCTTTTTTTTTTTAAAGATTTATTTATTTATGCATATAAGAACT
Source organism: Condylura cristata (assembly GCF_000260355.1). NCBI lineage: Eukaryota > Metazoa > Chordata > Mammalia > Eulipotyphla > Talpidae > Condylura > Condylura cristata. The sequence continues at coordinate 19,273,257 of NW_004567126.1, forward strand.
GAGGTACAGTCAGGAGTGGAGAGAGGGGGTTGGTGTGAGAGGATTCACCAGAATCAGAATGGGGAACAGAACAAGCAGATCTACTGAAACACACTGCTGAGGAGAAGGCGGGCGAGACAGGAGAGGCCTGCTGTACCATGTGGGTCAGCTCCTGGGCTGGGGATTGAACTTGTGCCACAGTGGTTGGCGATAGCTTGATAGCACTGAGTAATCCTTAGCCACCAGGGAGGTCCAATACTGGCTTGTTCTGTTGGGTGAAGTGCAGGTTCTGGGAGAAAGAAACTATGATCCTGTTCTAAAAAAGCTCAGAATCAAAAGGGAGGAGGAGACCTTGATCCAAGAGCCCTTAGTAGAAGGCACGTGAGAGTAGGCCAGCTGCAGTCACGTGGCTGTGCACAGACATCTAGCTTGCGAGTGTCCTCACTTTAAATTCCTGTTTTCAGGTGGAGTCTGTGTTTGAGACACTGGTGGAAGATAGCCATGAGGAGGAATCTACCCTTACCAGTAAGATGTGTGTGCGTTCATGTATGTGTGAGAGAGAATGTACTTGTGTGCATTTCAGGGAGGTGGGCAGGCTTTCCCTTGGGTAGAAGCGGGGGTCACTCTGTGGCCCCCTTTGAGTTTGGGGCTTTCTTCCCTGTAGAACTTGGCAACACCATCTCCAGCCTGTTTGGAGGTGGAACCACAGCAGATTCCAAAGAAAATGGTACAGATACGGTCCAGGTGAGCCTGGGCTGGAGCTGGGGAGCATGGTGCAGGCCTCCAGGGCCCAGGTAGAGGCAATAGAGGCTCTGGGAGTTGGGGTGGGTGTCCTAAGTGTTAGGGTTTACCAGGGTCCCTTCCTCTCAGCCCAGACTGAATTAACCATCCCTCCTCCATACCTTGCACTGTCCCTGTGTGGGAGCTCCGGGCCCCATCTGATCTCCAGACACACCTGCTTTGTTCAGCTATACTGCTGCAGTCTAAATCGCACCCTCACCATTGATGAGTGAGCCCCAGAGCATGGGGACCTGGCATTGCCCAGCACATCTCAACCCATGGGTTTTGCTAGTGACTTATCTGCAGTGTGTCTGTGACCATTTCCCAAGGAGGAAGAGGAGAGCCCAGCTGAGGGGAGCAAAGATGAACCTGGAGAACAGGCAGAGCTCAAGGAGGAAACTGAGGCCCCAGTGGAGGACACCTCTCCACCCCCACCCGCTGAGCCAAAGGGGGATGCAGCCCCTGAGGGAGAAAAGGCTGCAACAAAAGATGACAAGGAACAGTCTGAGGCCCAGGTGAGCTCAGACAGTAGAAGGCTAATCTGGGAGGCTGGGAAACTGATGCTTTCCATGTTTATCTGTTGGAACCCGCCTGTGAAGAAGGTCAGTCAGAGGGCATAGACTTTCCCTGACAGCCTCATCTTCACCCCCAGAAGCCAAGTGAGAAGGGGGAGGCAGGGGCTGAGAGTGCCCCTCCAACCCCAGAGGAAGAAAAGAAGCAGAAGCCTGCCCGAAAGCAGAAAATGGTGGAGGAGATAGGGGTGGAGCTAGTTGTTCTGGACCTGCCTGACTTGCCTGAGGACGAGCTGGCCCGTTCTGTACAGAGGCGAGTAAAGTCTGAGCTTGTGTTGGGGTCAGGGAGGGGACAGGGTGGAATGGCACCTCTGGGACAGTCTGCCAGGGCCAAGTGAACACGTCTTCTCCCTCGAGCCTGCTCCGCCTTTGTCCCACAGACTACAGGACTTGACGCTCCGAGACCTAGAGAAGCAGGAGCGGGAGAAGGCAGCCAACAGCTTGGAAGCTTTCATCTTTGAGACGCAGGTAGGCAGGCTGGGAGGCACGCCTACCCGGGGAGGGCTGGCTCGGGCCTTGCCTTCAGGGGCTCTCTGCCTGCTTGCGCTGGTTGCGCCTCCCTAGGACAAGCTGTACCAGCCCGAGTACCAGGAAGTATCCACTGAGGAGCAGCGTGAGGAGATCTCTGGGAAACTCAGTGCTGCTTCTACCTGGCTGGAGGATGAGGGCTTTGGGGCTACCACAGTGGTAAGTGTCTCCCCGGCAGAGGGGTGCTCTTGTTCCTCTCGCAGGGTCAGAGAAAGAAGAGCTGGGGTGTGCTGTTACCCCTCCAACCTTCTCTGTCTCCTCCTACCCCCATGTCTATCAGATGTTGAAGGAGAAGCTGGCAGAACTGAGGAAGCTGTGTCAAGGGTTGTTTTTTCGGGTAGAAGAGCGCAGGAAATGGCCGGAACGACTGTCTGCCCTCGATAATCTCCTCAATCATTCCAGCATGTTCCTCAAGTGAGCAGCCCCTTTGCCTTTTCTTCTTTGTTCAGTCCTGCTAAGACCACCTGCTCTCATTCCCGTTAGCAAACCCTTCTTCCTCCTAGACTGATTTATCCTTTGGCTTCCAGGGGAGCCCGGCTCATCCCAGAGATGGACCAGATCTTCACTGAAGTGGAGATGACCACGTTAGAGAAGATCATCAACGAGACCTGGGTAACTCTTGTTTACGTACTTCATTGGAGACTTTGCTAGGCATGCCATCCTAGGCTGCCTTTGCCTCCTGGTTTAGCAGCTTCCCTAGTTGGGAAGGCAAAAGATGTTTGTGTGTGAACAATCCCAAACAAGGGTCACAGACATTAGAGCTGAGGACCAGCCAAGCCTGTGCCTTTGAGACTAGAGAAAGCTGCTTTGATTAGCTGGCACCTGCGCTGGACTCAGAAAGTGGGCCGGGTTCGGATAGTAGAGTGTGACTTGCCATGTGAAGCAGAGATTGTTTTGAATATGGCGGAGCTTTTGTTTATTTATTTTGAAGGTTGTTTATGCATACAAGAGCTGGGGTACAGGCCAGTGGTGTGTGGGGTGAGAGGATTCACCAGAGACAGACTGAGAAACAGAACAGGCAGGTGCACTGAAATATACTGAAGGGAGCAGCAAGTGAGACAGGAGAGGTCTGCTGCACCATGTAGGTCAGTCACCTCCCTGGCCAGAGATCGAGCTCATGCTGTAGTGGCTTTGGATAACTTCAGAGTGCTGAGACTTAATCCCTTATACCACCAAGGATGCTCTCAGGAACTTTTTTTGAACCAGAGCTCAGGAGTGGAGAGACAGGAAGGAGGTTCAGTCAGTACTCCAAAAGGTAATTGAATGGAAACCAGAGTGTGTAGTTTAGAACTCCACTGTGGAGGTCTGCAGGAGAGTCTGAAACTGGTTGTTTCTGGGACAGAGAAACTTCTCTCTCAGTGACTAGCTCTGAGACTCGATCTCTCCCACAGACCTGGAAGAATACAACTATGGCTGAGCAGGCCAAACTTCCTGCCACGGAGAAGCCTGTGTTGCTCTCAAAAGACATCGAGGCCAAGATGATGGCCCTGGACCGCGAGGTGCAGTATCTACTCAATAAGGCCAAGTTCACCAAGCCTCGGCCCCGGCCCAAGGACAAGGATAAGAATGGAACGCGGGCAGAGCCTCCTCGCAATGCCAGTGACCAGGGGGAGAAGGTCATCCCTCCACCAGGTGAGGGCAGAGTCCCTGCCTCCAGGTGCTGCTAGACAGACCTCCTTTCCCTCCTTGGACAACATTGTACCCTTGTTCCCTCCAGGTCAGACTGAGGATGCAAAGCCCCTTTCAGAACCTGAGAAAGAGACTCGTAAGTTGGGGAAACTGACTTGGCATCTGGATAATGTTTAGCCGAGGGGTTGGCAAAGGAGATGGGTACCTACCCACAGGCAAAGAATTAAGAAGCAGTAGTGATTTTTCCCAAATTAGGGACCACGGCATAGCTTTAGGGAAGACAGTTTCCACATAATTACTCCAGAAGGAATGGAGAGCTGTTGTCTCCTTCCCCTCATCACTGACAGACATGATCTGTTTATGGATGGTCCTCCAGTTATGAGCAGCTGTTGCATTTTTAGAAGGTCACTTTTTTTAAATTATCTATGCTTATGAACTAAAAAACAATCTATTTGCATGTGCACATACACAAGCATACAAAGTGACGAGGCGTGGATCAGCCCCTGAAGCAGCAACTGTGTGACTGTTACAGAAGAAGCTTGCTAACGCCTCCATGACCCCTTCTCCCTTCTGCATATGTTAACCTGTTCCTTCCCCAAACAGGGTCTGAAGCAGCAGACACCGAACCTCTGGAGTTAGGAGGTCCTGGAGCAGGTGAGGATGGAGCAGAGGGTGCCTGAGAGGGAGGGCCTAGGGAAGGTGTCTGACTCCAGCCTGCTGCTATTCTTCTGCTCTCCCTACCTCCCAGCAGAATCTGAACAGAAGGAGCAGCCAGCGGGACAGAAGCAAACTTTGAAGAATGACGAACTATAACCCTCGCCTCCCGTTTCCCCGCTCCTCCCTACCCCCTTCTTCTACCACCTCTATTTATTAAACGTTGAGGGTTGGGGGAGAGGGTGGTCCTGCCCTCAAAGACTTAAGTTCCTTTTCTCTCACCTGTGACTGGAGGTGTGAGGAGGGGAAGGAAGCGACAGCTCACCATTCCTTCTGGAGTATTTCTGTGGAAACTGTATTCCCCAAACCCACCCCCTGATTCCCTACCCATCCAGGCCCTAATATGGGGAAAATCACTATTATGTCTTAATTCTTTGCCTGTGGGTAGGTGACAAAGCACCATCAGTGGTTGACAGACCTGGAAGTAGGAAGCATATTCTGGGATAGTAATCTCCAGTCTTCTCTGGCCATTGTTCCTTCTTTCCTTGCCTCTTCATGAAATCAGTGTCACCCCGGGGGCCAGTGTCTACAGAGCCTTGGATACCAGCTTTAGTTGCTGAGTAGCTAAGCTCTTTTTCTCCCTGAGAGTCTTTTCTTTCCCTAAAAAATCCCTGTCTCTTTCCAACTCCTCTTCCAGTGGGTTGCCTTGACTTCATGTGAATTGAGCAGTTCTCTGCCTTCTCCCCAGAACCCTTCACTTGGCTGAAGTAAGCCAGGATGGAGTCCCCCCATACAGGGTAGTCAGGGAGAAAGTGAGGGGAATCCAGCCACCTCTCCAGCCCTGTGGCTCCCACCTGGATACTCAGGCCCAGGAGAGCCAGTGGAAGGCCTGGTGTGGATTGCTGACTTGCTGCCAGCACTGTCAAAATCTGCATCATCCTGGTCACTGGGTACCCCAGGTCCCTTTGACCCCCTACCCACTTATCTCTCCTACTGTTTCTTCTCTCCCTGTTGCCCCCTCCCCCAAGCTGACCAAAATGTGCTGTCTACTGTGAGACCCTACCCTGAGGTCCTGGGGGAAAGAGACCATGGTGTGAACTCACAAGGGCCACCCTGCTTTCTCTTGAGGCAGGCTGTGTGAGTAAAGGAGGAGGGTACAGGCTGGCATTCCCTTCATGAATTGCTCTGAGGCAGGGATGGCAGGGTGGGAGGTTCTTACCCATCCTGCCAGCGCTGAGGGAACCTGTCCTCTAGTGTTCCAACTGTACCTGAGCCGGGGCTGCCTCCCCAGCTCCTTGGGCAAGGCAGAGGAGCCTGGTTATGTCTGTCTTTTGTCTTTTTTTCTCTTCCTTTTTTTTTTTTTTTTTTTTTTTTTTGCCACATTGGCAGAAATGAAACTTAAGGATCACCCCCTCCTATGTTTGAGCTCTTTCACTAGCATTTGAGGCTGGTTGAACAGGTTTGAGTAACATTGTACTTTGCTCCATTGTTAATTGAAAAACTGTTTGAATAAAATATTCTTTTCTATAGTTTTGGTTGCTGGCTTTTATTTCCTCAATACAAATAATGCGTGCCGATTATAAAAAATTAGGAAAATAAAAGTTTGAATAAAAACACCAAAGCATTAATATTCTGAGCTTAAGTTGAGATGCATGCATGTAATTTGTCATCTACACTGACATTTGAACTCAGACATTTTCTTTTCTTTAAGATTTATTTATTTATTCATACACACCTGGGGTGCAAGCCAGAGGCGCAGGGGCAGTGAGGATTCACCAGGGACAGAGTGGGTAGCAGAACAGGCAGATCGATGAAGTACACCACTGAGGGGAGCAGCAGGCAGGTCTGGAGTGGTCTGCCATGCCATGTGGATCACCTCTGGGGCAGGGGTTCGAACTCACTGAAGTGGTTTTAGCTTCCTAGTGCTGTTTAACCCACTGTACCACCAGGGAGACATTTTTAAGGAAACCCCACTTTACAAGTAAGTTGACAATTCACATGATCCAAGCAATTGAGTATTAAATGCCTCAGCTAAGTTTGAACTTAATTCTGACCCATTAACCCTTTTTCTTTGAATGCTGCCACAAGACTTTGCTAGAAAGTCACCACCAGTCACTGTACCATTAATTCTGACTGATGATCAGTTGTGAAAGAGTCGTTTTACCAAGAGATCATGGGTAAGTACTGGAATATATGAGCATGGGGCCTTCCTGGTGCGCAAGGGGTTAAGTCTCAGCACCAGTGAAGCTATCCTCTGCCACTGGCCACTTGGCCACTGCAGCACAAATTCCATCCCCACTTAAGGAGCTGACCCACATGGCCCAATAGGCATCTCCTGGAGCCCACTGCTCCCCTCAGCAGTGTATTTCAGTCAATCTGCCTTTTCTGCTCCCCACTGTATGATGAATCCTGCCTTCTGCACCTCTGGCCTATGTGTACATAGATAAAGCTTTAAAAAATATATAATCATGCAGGTTAATTTTGCTCTGAAAATAATAGACTACTTTTTTGGAGCAGTTTTAGATAAGCAGCAAAAGCAAATCAGTGTTCCTACAAACCCCTCGATTCCATAGCCCCTCATCAACATCCCAATCAGAGTAGTACATCTGTTACAATTGAACCTACACGTCATCTCACCCAGTAGCCATAGTGTGCATTAGGGTTCACTTGTGGCAGTTTTTGATTTGGGTTTGAACAAATGGATGATGAGATGTACCCATTATACCATAAGTAGTTTCACTGCTCTAAAAATCTGTTCCACCTACTCATCCCTTCCTCCCTCTAGTCCCTAGCAACCACAATCTTATTACTATCTACTTTCTGCCTTTACCAGGAAGTCATATTGATGGAATTGTGTAGTATGTGGCTTTTTCAGCTTGACTTCTTTCATTTCATATATGCGTTTAAGCTTCTGCCATGTGTTTTCATGGCTTGATAACTCATTTATTTTTTCTATTGCATAATATTACTTTGGATGTACCACAGTTGATCTATTCACTCACGAAGGCAACTTAGTTGCTTTTCCAGCATTTGGCAGTTATGAATAAAGCTGTGGGCCCTGGTGCAAAGGGTTAAACCTCAGCGCTTTGAAGCTACCCCGGCCACTGTAACACAAGTTTGATCCCTGGGCAGGGAGCTGACCCACATGGTGTGGCAGAGCTCTCGACCGGCCCGCTGCTCCCCTCAGCAGTGTCCTTTGTCGATCTGCCTCTTCTGCTCTCCACTCTGTCTCTGGTGAATCCTCTAGCCACCACCACCACCACCCACCCCCTGCTCCTCTGACCTGTACCCTGTACCCCAGTTCTGTATACATAAATAATCTTTTTTTTGAAAAATGAGGGACCTTTCCTTGTGGCACAACACGCTAAAGCACAGCACTCTGAAGCTGTCTGCAGCTACTGCAGCTCAAGTTTGATCCCCACCAGGGAGCTGACCCACATGGCGCAGCAGACCTCTCCTTTCTCGCCTGCTGCTCCCCTCAGCAGTATATTCAGCCAGTCCTCCTATTCTGCTCCCTACTCTGTCTCTGGTGAATCCTTTCACTAGAGGATGCTTGTATGTGTAAATAAGTAAAAGAATCTTTTTTAAAAATTGTCAGAATAGATTGTTTTTATTTCATCCCAGGTGTAAGGATGAAGGCAATGTCTTGCTTAATTTTTCCTAAAACCTTAGAATTGGCTTATCGGAGAGGTAGCAAGATTGTTCTTAAATCCTGACTGTTGCTTCTTAGTCCTGTCTGTACCTCAGTTTTCTCATAGCATTGCATTTAACTCATAGAGTTGTTGTGAGAATAAAAACAGAAATCATGTGGAAACACTCTTGGAAAAGTGCCTAGCATATAATAAACACTGTTGAAAGGTTTGCTGTTATTATTAACCTGCTAGGAAACCTGAAACCAATTTACAGATGAAGGCAACATGGGGTGGAATTCAGTGGCAGAATTAATTTACTCTGAGAAGGAGGTAATATTACTGCTAAAAAAAAAAAAACTTAAGGAATTGATCAAGAAATTCAACATAAACATGGGTCTAACAATAAAGGGTATGGGGCCTCCCTGATGACACAGGGGCTAAAGTCTGAGCACTATCAAGCTATCACCAGCCACTGTGACTTGAGCTTGATACCTGGCCAGGGAGGTGACCCATATGACACAGCAGACCTCTCCTGTCTCACCCGTTGCTCCCCTCAACAGTGTATTTTGTAGATCTGCCTGATCTGCTCTCCACTCTGTCTCTGATTAATTCTTTCACCCTACACACCTCTGGTCTACACTCCAGATCTTGTGTGCAAAAATAAACAAATCTTTTAAAGAAAACACCAATAAGCTGAAAATAAAAATATATAAAGTAATATTTAATAGAAATAGTAAGCAAAAGAAAGCTGGGGTAGGCTATCCTAATTTCAGACAAAATAGACTTTGAATCAAAAACTATTATGAGGAAAAGAAAAACATCATATATTAATAAAAGTCAATTAATCAAGAGGACACAGCAATTGTAAACATACCTACCAAACAAAAGAGATCCCAAATATGTAAAGCATGCAATGACAGGCTTGGAGAGAGAAGTAGATATTAGTAGTTCCTCAATAATAGTGGATATTTCAAGACTCCAGTGTCAACAGCAGATAGCACACCTAGATAGAAGATCCTTGATATGACATCTGATCAGAAATATTCTTTTGTAATGTGGCCAAATCTATTATGCCTTTCTTTAGTGATTTTTTCAGTGGATTTTAAAGATTAAAAAGTACTTTATTCAGCAACTACTTTGGTGATTTTATTTTATTTTTTTTTAAATTTGAAGTAAGTTTATTTGAATAAGTCGCTTTATTTGAAGTATAAACTATGTAGGATTCATTTCTTTTGGAGCAATTTATCCCTAATTAAAGATAGCTTGTCCTGATGCAACAGCTATGTGCAAAAAAGTTATAAAGTGGTCCTTGGTTTTGCACCAAAAACCATGAAAATTCTCTAGTTAAGCAAGATATTCAAGGGTTTTCATATTCTCCTTTTTTGATGTTAAACATTTGGAAAAATAACTAACAGGAAGATAAAGGTAAGAGGTGACTGAGTAAACCACTAATGCAGACAAACAAAATTAAAAATTTTTAAAGATTGTGATATCTATCAAAACATACCATTGGCTATTTATGAGAGAAAAAAATGGCATGTGCTTGTGCATACACAGCTACTTTATGTGCAATAAAGGAACGGGGAAAGGAGAAAAGGAAAGAATAGAGAAAATTATTTTTTGGTAGCCAGGATGTGATGAACCAACTTGCAGTTTTCTGACAGTCTTCCTGGTCTGGAGGGACAGATTTCTGGAGTGCAGAGCCTGAGTCTCTTTTTCGTAGGTGCCTCTTGGAATACTGCAGCTGGAACATCAATGGCATTTCGTCCCCCTTTTCCAACCATGCAGATGTGTCTATTTCTTTAGTTGGCCATCAATCAAATCAGAATCTGATTTCCCCCAAGACAAACCCTGCCATTCACAGTAGGCTTTTGTTAGTTTACTATTATCTTCTTTAAAATGCACCACAGAACTATCCTGACCCTCAGCCCCCCACCCTCAATTAACATGATCACACGATCATAGTTCTCTTCACATGATCATAGTTCTAGGTCTTTTTTTGTGTGTAATGTTTATTTATTTATGCATACAGAACTGGGGTACAGGCCAGAGGTGCAGGGGCGGTCAGAGGATTCACCAGAGACAGAGTGGGAAGCAGAACAGGCAGATCGATGAAGTACACCGCTGAGGGGAGCAGTGGGGAGAAAGGAGAGGTCTGCTGTGCCATGTGGGTCACCTCCAGGCTGGGATGGAATTCGCACTGAAATGGCTGGGGCCAGCTTGCACTGCTGGCTTTAACCTGTTGTGCCACCGGGGAGGGCCACGCGGTTCTGTTTTGACTCTTTTCTTGGACTTTGTCCAGAGTCTCCTCAGCTGCTACTTTGCAAAGAAGATCCAGGTCCTCACCAAATAAGCACCAGCAGTTTTATGTTATCACATGGCATGCCTTAATCTATCTGGAATTTATTCCACAAAGGAGATATAAGCATATTTTTTCTAAATAATCAGACAATTATACTATTTGTTAATTAACCCACCCCCTTCACTTCTTTTGGATGTCCTAGTTCTTACGATTAAAATCATATATGCAACGGTCTGTTTCTAGTACATTTTGTTCCTCTAAATGCCTGGTTGTGCTTTAAACCACATAATTATGATAATCTTAAAATTATAATATTTGGCAATGGAAATTCTCCACTTGTTTCCTCCTGTTTGTTTTACTTCTTTTCAAGTTTCTTAACTCTAATGACACTATTTTTCCTGGTGATCTTTAAAATAATTTTGTCTAATTTCCAAGAAATTCTATTGAGATACTGATTTTTTTTTTAAAGATTTATTT
>NW_004567126.1:19283909-19320113 GCF_000260355.1 Condylura cristata
GAGGGGAGCAGCGGGCGGGTCAGGAGAGGTCTGCCTCGCCATGTGGTCACCTCCGGGGCAGGCGGGAATCGAACTCATGCGGAAGTGGCTTTAGCTCCTTAGTGCTGTGCTCTAACCCGCTGCGCCACCAGGGAGGGCCTGAGATACTGATTTTTTAAACTCCAAAAGAAAGAATCTGGAAAGGATTGATATTTTGATAATATCCAAATCGTAGCTTTGTTTTTTCCATGTATACTGTATAAGATTTACATTTATTGCATTAGTTTTTAATCATCCTTTAGTAAAGTCTGCCTTGCTTTTGGGGGATGTCATCGCCTCATTTCCTTTCCTTAACTTTCTTGGGAAAAAAAAAAGAGTGGTGAGGGACCCTCCCTAGTGGCACAACAGCATATTCTGTAAAACAAGTGACCTAAACGCCTGACAAATATCAAAACCATGGGACCCTCCCTGGTGTGGCAATGGGTTAAAGCACAGCACTGCAAAGGTATTAGCAGTTGTTTCAGCATGAGTTGGATCCCTGGCCAGTGGTGTGGCAGACCCTCCCACTGCTCCCCTCAGAAGTGTACTTTGTCAGTCAGCCTGTTCTGCTCCCCACTCTGTCTCTGTGAATTCTCTCATGGCCTCTGCACCTCTGACCTGTACCCCAGTTCTGTATGCATAAATAAATATTAAAAAGAAATCAAAGCCATGGAACTTTTTCTTTCTTTCTTTTTTTTAATGGAGAACTGCTTTTTCTTTATTTAGGCCTTAGGAAGGACATTAACTTTGACCGCACATTCCTTTTTAAAAAATCCAATTTATGAGGTGAGAATTTTTATACCCTAAAGTCCAGATGACTGAGGTGAACAGTCATCCTCATCTCCAGCTACATAACCTTCTCCATCATGCTCTTCTACTTTACTGAAGCTAAGTCCACAGTGTGGTCATTATCTTCCTATAACTTGCTACCCATACTTTCCTGATGCTTCGAGTCCACTTCTTCATTCATTTTCTTGTCTTCTCCTAAGTTTGTTGCCTCCCAATTGTTACAGCTAAGACAGTTACTAGGGAAGCCTGTGCAGGTGGTAATTGCTAGTGACAGTTAACCTTACTGGGGAAATGCTTAACCTACTTGCTGTTCTGCTCAGTGCTATGTCTTTAATCTGCCACCCAACCAAGCAGGGCCCCAAATGAAATATATATTTTTAAAGATTTATTTATTTATGCAAACAGCACTGGGGTACAGATCAGAGGCTCAGGGCAGTGAGAGAATTCACCAAAATCAGAGTGGGGAGATGAGCAGATAGATTGACAAAGTGTACTGCTGAGGGACCAATGGGTGAGAAGAGAGAGGCCTGCTGCCCCATGTGGGCCACCTCCAGAGCCAGGGATGGAACTTGGGCTGAAGCAGCTGCGGCTGGCTTTGCAGTACTGTGCTTTAACCAGTCGGGCCACCATGGAGGGCCTCCAGATGAAATATTTTGAAGTAGGATTATGGAATTATAGAGTAAGGAATAAGGAATTATTATGAATGACTACATACAATACATAATTCTGGATTTTTAAAAAGCTTGAAGATAATTGGAGTGGCAATTTTGGAAAAATTTTGGAGACAATGTCAACTATATATTAATGAATATATTTCATTAGTGTGTTATTGCAGGATGTGGTTATGTAGCAAATTGTGGTTATGTAGGATGATAATCTTAGGGAAATACAGGCTGAAATACATAAAAGTGAAATTCCAGATTGTCTGCAACTAACTCTGGTTCAACAACAAATGATGTATATTTATACAGAAAGATATAGAAAACAGCAGAATATTGACATTGGCTAGGTGAAGAGTATTCTTGCAAGTTTTCTATAGGTTTGAAAAATTTCAAAATAAAACGATAGGAAATTTTAATTAATTTGGGTGCTAGTTACAAGAGCAGTCATATATGCAAAACAAATTAATTGAGCCCTACACATAAGATCTGTGTATTTTTTTTTTTGCATTTTACCTTACATATATCACACCTTAGATAAGTCAGGGAAGAGGGAAACTTAAATGGTTTCTCTTTCGTTCAGTCAAGTGAGGATCCTGGAGAAATCCTCTGGTTTGGTTCTGGAGAAACTAATTTTTCTCAGTGATCTACCTTGATGAAAGTGGAGTGCCTGATATTCACTAAGCTGTTACTCGGTGGACACCTGTTGAATTAAGGAATTTCGGTCAAATATTGTCTCAAATTATCTGTATTTCCTTTCTCCCCTGATGTAAAGATCCCCATTCTAAAAGATCTTTGCTCTTAACTTTGGAATACTTAAAAAAAAATTCTTTGAGCATTCCGTGGGACTGTGTGAAAACGATTATCTAAAATTTCTAAACTCTATTTAGGAGTTTCGAAACCAAGTTGCGGGCTTAGTAAGAAAATGAGAATCCTAGTGGTAATTACCAAGGTCACACTGTTGGAATACAGTGGGTCAGGGATTAGAATTTAAGGTTTACTCCAGTCCTGTACTTTTGTCTTGATTCTATCCCCGACAGTCTCACTATAAACGAAATGTTCAAATTGTGTTTAACGAGAACGGCATGAATTTCTTCTGGAAAATACTATGTTCTCCCACAAGACTTTTCTCGGACCGTAAACTCGGTGACTGGTGGCTGGAGCGACTCGGAAAAACGGTTTGCTGAATGTCATTAAGAAGAGAATTTACGAGTCCTGCCCCTAAAGGGCGCTCTTCTCCCTCAACGACCAGCGTGAGCTCCAGGACTGCGTCTGCGGCTCGGACTCGCCTCGCGGGGACCAGACGCAGCGGAGGCCCCGCCCCTCCCGCCTCGCCCCCAGCGCTCGCGCATGCGCCGGACTCCCTGCCCACGGTATTCGGGCTCCCACCTCGGTTCAGGTAGGGGTGGTTTGCGGGGGAGTGGCGTCGCCGGGGGGGCGGGCCTGAAGGGGTGGAGTCTCAGGTTTCGGTCCTCCTTTGTTAGCGAACCCCAACTTCCGAGGCAACCGGGACCTGTGCCTGCGGCTGCCTCTTCGGGCTAGGGGTCCACTTCTGAGTCTGGGGACCGCCGAGGCGCTGCTGTGACCAGCACTCGCCGATCCCTTTATGTGGCTCCAGCCCGGGGTCTCCGCACAGCTCCGCACCCGCGCCGGGGCCCGGTCTGTCCCAGCCCGAGGCGGGAGTCCTGGGTAGCTTGAGGACACCGGGCTGGGCTGGTGCCGAGAGTCCGCCGCCTCCCTACCTCCTCCCCCTTCTCGCTGCACGGCCCCACCCAGCCTGCCAGAGCCTCTCGGCGCCCGCAGCGAGGGGTCTCGGTAGGGCTACGCGTGGTCGCTTGCTCTGCCTGAGCCAACGCCTTCTGCTTCACTTGCTTCCCCAGCAGAGCGGAAAAGCCGGAGGCGTGCAGCAGGGGCCCTGCGAAGCTGGGCGGTTGGGCATTGCTGCCTGAAGTCCGCCGGTGCACCTGCCCGCCCGCGAGCCGTCAGTAACCGTTCCTGCAGTTTCCAGTCAGCCAGACTGGAACTCACATAGACGCCCCAGGGTAAAGAGGACCAGAGGCAGCTGACCCCACCACAACCCAGCGCCTAGTGGGGCTTTCGGTGTGACAGTAGGATCAGAACTAGGAAGTTCCCCTTACAATTCTGCAGCTGTCAATAGGCAGTTCCCCCTCCCATGGTGTGCGAAGCACTGGAGTTACAGAGGTAGGATCATCTCTAGAAGACTTGCAAGTGAGGGTGTTGTGGGTGTAGGCCTCATTGCCTGGCTGCCAGTAAGCCCTCAAGAAAGCTTCCTTGAATGAATGAGAGGGTAGGTGACTGAGGGAACAGTGCTAGAGCTCTGCTCATCGCACCCAGGCTTCCCCTGGGCTCATGCAGACAAAAGTAATTAGGTTGAGCCTTTAATCACAACTGGTTTCACAGGCAGGAGGGTAAGGAAGAGGAAGGAAAGCAGAAATCCTGGGGACACAGGGTGCTGGCCCTTCTTACTGGTGCTGCCTTCTGCCCGAGACCCCCTCCAGCCCCCACCCTTTGGCTGTCAGTAATCTGTTTTTTTTTTTTGTCTCCCTCAGGACACTGGGTTCCCTAAGAGTTGCCCCAGGCTTAATGATTGTCCAGAAGGCGGCTATAAAGGGAGCCTGGGAGGCTGGGTGGAGGAGGGAGCAGAAAAAGCCTAACTCAGCAGAGCCGGGCCCTGTGAGAGCTGCAAGCCGGAGCTGTGGTCAGAGGCCGGGTGACCTGGCCAGGAGGGCCTGCTCTCTGCCACCATGGCGGCCCAGGGCTATGGCTACTACCGCACTGTGATCTTCTCCGCCATGTTTGGAGGCTACAGTCTGTACTACTTCAACCGCAAGACCTTCTCCTTTATCATGCCTTCACTGGTGGAGGAGATATCTCTGGACAAAGATGACTTAGGTGAGTGCTAGAAGGGAAGGGTGGTGGGCCCAGGGCCCAGAAGCAGCAGGATGAGTTGGGTGTTTGTGGCACTGTGGTGTGTGCAGGCGTGCAGGCGGTGTGTGCACAGCAGAGGCTGGGGGGCTGTCTGCTTGTGCTAGATGAAGAGGCTCCAAGATCCAAGAGTGTGGGCCTGGACAAAGGATGATGTGTTTGATGTGTACATGTTTGACCAGAGTTGCTCATTTGGCCTCTGTGTGTTTGTGTGTTTATTTACACTGTATTTAGGGGGCTTCTGGAAAGTTTCCATACCTGTATGAGTAATCACACAGAGTGAGTGCTGGCCACTGGCACTGTGAGCACAGGGACTGGAGTGGTTGGCTCCGTGGCTTCATGTGATTTGCAGGCTACTCTCCAGGAGGAACAGGTCCCTGATTCCAATTCTAGGCCCATTCCTAGGCGGGGCAACAGAAGTGGCAGAAGCCCTAGGTTCGCATCCAGGGTGAACGGGGAAAGCAGGCATATATAAATCCTAGTGGGGGAGCTGCTCTGTACTCCTTTCTTGCCTCCTGACAGCTGCAACTGAACTCTCCAACAGGCTGAAAAGTCATAGGTCAGTTTGAGGCTAGTGCCACAGTGAGGGGGAGTAGCAGGCCCACAAACAAGTGCCAGGATTCCAACACAGGCTCCTCCTATTCCTCTTGAAGTGAAGCTGGCTCACCCTGCTGGGCACCTCTACACACCTGACCCCATGCCTTCCTCCACCCTCCCCCCCCCACCCCGTACCTTTGTCCTGGCCCCTAACCCCCCAGGTGTCCTGCTCCCTGCCTCCCTCCTCTGCAGGGCTCATCACCAGCAGCCAGTCGGCAGCCTATGCCGTCAGCAAGTTTGTGAGCGGGGTGCTGTCTGACCAGATGAGTGCTCGTTGGCTCTTCTCCTCTGGGCTGCTCCTGGTTGGCCTGGTCAACATCGTCTTTTCCTGGAGCTCCACAGTGCCGGTCTTTGCTGCTCTCTGGTTCCTCAATGGCCTGGCACAGGGGCTGGGCTGGCCCCCCTGTGGGAAGGTCCTGCGGAAGGTGAGTGTCCACTTGCAAAGAGCCTGCTTGGATTGGCATAGAGGACACCTAAGGAGCTTGTGGGACCATTGGCGCGAATACCCTGTTGCTTGTCAAGATATTTTCGGAGACTGAATAGGGTGGGATCAGGTGGCACAGGAGGGACTTGGCCTCTCTCCCTCGTTCCTGTAATGTGAACCTCTGGGTCTGCCCCATCCGACCCCCACCCTCAACATGGACCGTAGGCTTGGCACCTACTCTGTCCCCTCTGCCCCACAGTGGTTTGAGCCATCCCAGTTTGGCACGTGGTGGGCCATCCTGTCCACCAGCATGAACCTGGCTGGAGGGCTGGGCCCCATCCTGGCCACCATCCTCGCCCAGAGCTACAGCTGGCGTAGCACGCTGGCCCTGTCTGGAGCACTGTGTGTGGCTGTCTCCTTTCTCTGTCTCCTGCTCATCCACAATGAACCTGCTGACGTTGGACTCCGAAACCTGGACCCCACCCCTTCCAAGGGCAAGAAGGGTGAGCCTCCACCCAAGCCAACCTCTGGGCACCTTTATCCAGTCATATGGCAGGTTTTTGTTGGGGTCTGGCTGTATGCTTGGCCCCATGCTAAGCCAGTGGATATGGGGGAGGGATGTGATGGGGAGTGGAAGGGGGAGTAAAGAAGACTCCATCCTCACAGCCCTGAGTAGCTAGGGCTCTGACGCCTGTTGTAGCCTGGCCCTACCTCACAAGAGCCAGACTCCTGCGTCCTGGACAGCACCCTGAGCTCCAGCGGCTTGGGTGCGTCCTCCACCTGCCCTGGTCTTGTTTCACTTTCATTCATTGTGCCTTGCAGTGTAGGGGCGAGGGCAGAGCAGTGGGTGAGGGGATGCCTGCCTGCTGATCTCTGGCTGTGCAGGTGGACTCTGCCCGTGAGTGGTTAATGAGTGGTGGGGCACAAAGGGGGCAGGGCAGCAGGAATGGGGGCAGGGCAAAGCCTGAGGCCTGTCTGTTTCTACCACAGGCTCCTTGGAGGAGAGCACCCTACAGGAGCTGCTGCTGTCCCCCTACCTGTGGGTGCTCTCCACTGGCTACCTCGTGGTGTTTGGAGTGAAGACCTGCTGTACTGACTGGGGCCAGTTCTTTCTTATCCAGGAGAAAGGACAGTCAGCCCTCGTAGGTAAGATGAGAATTGGGACGGGTGGATATAGGGGGCAGGAACCAACACTGGGGGTGGGAAATTCAGACCCACTTCGTTTTACCCCCTTCTTTCCCTGAGGTTGCACACTACTGTGGCAGCTGTGACCAGCCATCCGTGGGGACCCTGTACCTCTCTGCATTTAAACCCACCTGGGACAGCCCCAATGCGTAACATCCTTCCACCCTTCCTTCCCCTCTTCCCACCACAACTTCCCACTGCAGGTAGCTCCTACATGAGTGCCCTGGAGGTTGGGGGCCTTGTAGGCAGCATTGCAGCTGGCTACCTGTCAGACCGGGCCATGGCAAAGGTGAGTGGGCAGAAGAGACAGGAAGAAGGGTCCCTTTAAATCTTCCCAGTGTGACTGGGGAAGGCCCCAGAGAGGTGAGAACCCTGGGTATAGGCAGGTTGGCATATGCTGGTTTAGGATGGGTAAGGTGGGAATTTCAGGCTACTTTTCTTTGCTAGGTACATGGAGTTAAGGCTCTTAGAGAAACTGATGTCAAGGAAGGCCAGAATTTCTCAGCCTAGTCTGGGGCTTCTGCATGGCCCTAGGGAAACCCGGATTTGGGAGGGACTGGGTGCAGCTTGCCAGCATATGCTGCAAGCATGCCCCATGGTGGAGGAAGGGATGTGGTGGAGTTTGGCCTCAGAGCCAAGTGAGCAGGTCCTGGGGCGGCCCTGGCCCAGGAGCTGTGGTGGGGCTGCCAGCGATCTGTCGGTGGAGGCCCTGCTCTGCCAGAGTCCAGGGTTGGGGATTCTCTGTTGCTCCTGTGACCTGACATCACTGGGACTATATCCACAGGCAGGGCTGTCTGTCTATGGGAGCCCTCGCCATGGTCTACTGCTGTCCATGATGGCTGGCATGACAGTGTCCATGTACCTCTTCCGGGTGACTGTGACCAGTGACTCCCCCAAGGTGAGTAAGGAGGGCCTGATCCTTGCAGGCACAAAGGTGAGCAACTGACTGCTTCCTCTCTCCCTGGCTCCTGCCTGGCCCAGGCCTTTCTTGGCTTCTCATTTTCCCTTTCAGTCCTGTTTGTAACTCAGTCCCTCTCCTCTGTACTTTGGTGTCTTCTCAACTCTGGGCCTGGTTTCCTTCTCTCCCCTGTGCTCCTCTAGGATGCCATCTGGACTCCGGTTCTTCACCCTCTTGCTGAGCTCACAGGCTTTACGGAGCATGAGGTGCTTTTTTCTCTGGTTTTCCTCCTGGTTTGTCTCACCTTTGCATACCCTCATGCCTTGCCCCTTGACACTCTACTTGCATTCAAGGACAGGCTCTAGCATGGGGGAGAAGGGATGGCCTCTGGCCCTTCTTCACCCACTCACATAGGCCCTTGGGTTGGCGCAGTGTGGCGCCCTCCACTGTCAGTTGTACTGGGAAGTGAGTAGGCGTCTCTTCACTACAGCTGTCTGCTCCTCTGGGCCAAGCATGATTGCCCAGTGGCAGGGGTGGATGGGCTGGCTGTCTCAGACTCGTAACTGCCACTCTGCACTGCCCTTGCAGCTCTGGATTCTGGTATTGGGAGCTTTGTTTGGTTTCTCCTCCTACGGTCCCATTGCCTTGTTTGGAGTTATAGCCAACGAGAGCGCTCCTCCCAACTTGTGCGGAACCTCCCATGCTATTGTGGGGCTCATGGCCAACGGTAAGTGATGTCCTCTAGCTTCTTCCTTACCCCTATTTATGCCTTGCACAAAGGCCAGCTAAAGGCTGGAGCAAGCCCCGCTGACTCAAGTCTCACCAATGACTCCAGCTCTTCCCCTCCTGTCTGACAGTGGGTGGCTTTCTGGCTGGGTTGCCCTTCAGCACCATTGCCAAGCACTACAGTTGGAGCACCGCTTTCTGGGTGGCTGAAGTGGTCTGTGCAGCCAGCACAGCGGCCTTCTTCCTCCTGCGAAACATCCGCACCAAGATGGGCCGAGTGCCCAAGAAGTCTGAGTGAAGAGAATTACAGATTCTGGAACACCCTCTTCTGTCTGTGGCCTTGCCCCTGCACATGAAGTGGGTGGGGGCTGCTCTAGTGAGCACTGAACCTCTGACTTACCTTTCCTGCTCCTTTTCCCTTGCCCAGGTGGTGCCGGAAGTTATCAGTGGCTAATGAGATCCCAGCTCCCCATCCCATACTCTGTTTAAAGGACAATCTTTGTTCTTGGGCTCCACTAGCTCCTCAGACAGCCAGGAAATACTTGAGTCAGGGAGTCTCCCGCTCCTGGGTCCTATCCCCACTCCCACCTGAGAGCTGCAGGACACCAATGGCCCAGGACCTCTGCCCTGAGTCCACTCAGCAAGAGGCATGGCAGCAGCTACTGCCAAGGCTCAGGATCTAGGGGAAGAGAGGCTGTCCCTCTCACCAGTACCGTAGGTGTATGGGGTATGGGTGCAAGGGTAGGAATACTTGATAGATTAAAACTAGATTTGATACTAAACACTGTCAGTCATTCTTTCAAAAGAAGTACTAGAAGCTAGAGATAGCTTCCTCTGGAAAAAATCCTTCGTACCTGTTCCTTCTACACAAAAGGGAGGCTTCATTCCCCTGGAATGGGAAAGATGACGTGCAGATGGACTCTCTATGGCCTTCAACTTAATGCCGTGTAACTCAGTGATCATTTTGGAAGTGAAGCTACCGGGTTATCAGGAAGACTAAATAACTTGACAGACAGGTGGCAACGTAACAGTGGCTCACTGACAGGGCAGTCAGAAGTGTGAGTTCAAGCACAGACGGACATTAACTTTGAGACTTGGAGACAGAGAGAGCTTGTACTTTCCTGTCTGTAACAGAATGTGTTTGCTGAGGTTACGGTGAGAATAAAATGGTAAACATTTGATCATCATCCTAAGAAATTCGCAGTTATTCTGGAACAAGACCCAAGGTTCCTGACCATGAATATGTATTTGCTTTCTTTTCTACCAGAACCCTTTATCTCATTTTCCCAGAATTCCCTTATCCCTGTCTCCCCTCCAAAACCTTTCCCCCCCAAACCATTAATTACGATAGCAACATTGAGATCAAAGGAATGTTTATTACAGCATTTATGGGCCCACTTCCTCCATAAATAAATGTACAGGGTTGGGAAGTAGGCCCTGATAGCTAAACGAGGGAAGAGAGCAAGGTATTAAGGCCGGGGGACCAGTACATGTTATCAGGCTCAGCATCCTCCCATTTTCAAGTGCACTAGCAAGGCTGCTGGGGTTTCCACTGGAGTGGAACTAGCAGGGACCCCTGCTGCAGGATTGCTCAAATTTGGGTGGGGTGGGGTGGGGATGATCCATTGCACGCTCAGGCTAAGACCCAGGTCCAAATGTTCCAGCCTTCTCAGCCACCTCCAGGGCTAACTTCAGGTTCTGGTCAAACAGCTCACACCTAGGCCACGCCCGGGAGACATAATGAGGACAAAGGTTGAGGCCCTCTCCCTGCTTTAGGTGCAGAAGAGAGCAGTGAAAACTCTACTTCAAGAATATGAAAATTACTCCAAGAACATAAAAGCCATGGCAAGTTTCGGCATGGCAAGTTTCTCATAGTAAGTAAAAGGCTAGTCTTTTTCTTTTTTATTTAAAAGTAACTACTACATGTAAAATGACTTTTAAAAGATCACATAGGGAGAAGGAATAGGACCACCTACCTGATGGGCATTTCCAGAGAATAGAATGGATTCTTGAGGGCAAAGTCTGAGTAAATTTCATAGATCTTTCGGAGAAGTGAGTCTATTCCAGCTTGCCTGGGATCTGCTAGCACCACAAACTTGATCCCTGGAGAAAAGCCAAGAATGGTTGCCAAGGGGTAACCATGCAGCAAATTTGGCAAAGCACTTTCATAAACCCGTTTTAATGTTGTCATTATTGCTATACAATCAGGAGAGAGAAGAATCTGACTCTTTAATGGAGAGAGAAAAGGTGAAGTGACTTTATCACATCAGCCAGTGAACTTAGAGACCAGCTCTAGGTTTGCCACCTACTTCTAACCATAGGGTTCTGCACCAGAAAGTGCCAGGCACAGGACAAACTCCTGAATTTTTCAATTACCTGCATTAATGAGCTGAAGCAGTAGCACTTACGATACAAAGCCCATTTCCATGTAGTACTCAAATTTCATTTTGGAACACTCATACCTTTCAGTTTGTCCAACGTAACACTAGGGGAGTTTTAATTTGTGCACGGGATCACGGAGATTGAGCATGCTGGGTGGCATGGACAAAAATCAGTGTCAAATTAAATATTGGTTTTGGATTCACACAAAAAATCAATGTCTCTGTGCAATTATTCAGAAAGAACCACCACCCCATTTGCTTACCAAAACTATCATTGGCCAATCCCTTCCCCCAGCCTACCCCACTTGGGATAGGCTTATCTGGAAGGCATACCTGTCAGTGTCTGGAAACAGTGCAGTTTGAATGTGTCTGTCTCCAGCATCTCAATGCCTGAGCTTCCCTGTTCAGGAGACAGCTGGGAGCCAATTGCAAAGAGCCTATTTGCAGAGGAGGAAAAGTTGGGAATGTACCCTTCTGTTGTAAGGGAAGTGTGCTGCTTAAGCTTTCCACTTAAGTGACCCTGTCTGTTTAAGAATTCACATCTCAGCTTCACACCCTCAGGTGAGGCAGTGAGATCTTCTGGTGGAACAACAAGAGTTCTTTTTTTTTTTTTTTAAGATTTATTTACTTATGCATATAAGAACTGGGGTACAGGCCAAAGGTGTGGAGGGAGAGAGGGTTCACCAGAGACAGAGTGGGGAGAACAGGCAGATCTACTGAAATACACTGCTGAGGGCCAGTCAGGAGAGGTCTGCTGCACCATGTGGGTCACCTCTCTGGCTGGGGATAGAGCTAATGTTCTATCTGCAGTGGCTGCAGATAGCTTCATAGTGCTGTGCTTTAACCCGCTGGGTCACCAGGGAGGCCCCAAGTATCAAGATTTCTTTAAAACACACCTAAATTCTGCTTTGTTATAATACAGTTTACATTTAAATTTTGGTTAAAACGAACATTCTGGGAATCTGTGTCATGCTTATTCATCTGTGGCTGTGGATACCCAGTTCCTCTCATAAGACAGCTAAGAGCAGAAAAAGACCTTAAAGATCATAGTTAACTGCTTTCAAGATGGAAGAAACTGAGGCTCAGAGAACAGCAGCTGACTTAAGCTCACGACCGCCGATATTACCTAAGTCCTTGCCACACGGAATCAATTATTTTTCTTTTCATAACACAAGAACTGATTATTTAAAAGACAGAGATAAGTAAGCTCTGCCTTTCGGGAGGCTGCCAGTTGAGCCACACTAACCCTTAAGAGTCAAGTAAGTGCATGCTGACAGGCAGCAGGACGGGCTGGGGGACTCACGAGTGGAACATGGAGGCCAGCATGAGCTTCTCATTGGAGGTGAGACGGGGTCGGCCGAATCGAATGGACACCGGGTAATTAGCAGGGTTGCTCAGATACTCCAGCACTTCTTTCCCA
Source organism: Condylura cristata (assembly GCF_000260355.1). Classification (NCBI taxonomy): domain Eukaryota; kingdom Metazoa; phylum Chordata; class Mammalia; order Eulipotyphla; family Talpidae; genus Condylura; species Condylura cristata. Next base: position 19,295,953 of record NW_004567126.1, read on the forward strand.
TCGGCTGTGTGCTTGCCATTCACGTCCACGCCATTGATGGCCAGCACTGCGTGGCCCACTACAGAGGAGAGGCTCAGGGTCAGCAGATTCCGCCGAGCGGGCGAGGGATCCGACCCCAAGCCATAGCCCCCGGACCTCACAGGACACCAGCCCACTTCTGCAGCACCGGGCGCCGCCCTCTGGCTCCAAGCCTGACCCACCCCGGATGCCGTCCCGCTGGCCAAAGGCAACCAGGACACGTTCGTCGTGTAGCTTGAGGAGCAGATCAAGAGGGTAACTGAAAGTTTTTTCGGCCTCGGCTCGTGGCGCGTAGCTGTCTAACTGGTAAATCAGGCCGCCAGCTTTGTTCACCACATAGACACTAAAGATCGCCATTGCTGCCGCCGCAGCTGCAGAACCCAATTCGGGTCTTCCCGATGGCTCCGCCCCGGAAGTGCGCCCGTACCCGCCCCCCCTCCCAGCTCGGCGCACGGCCTACTGAGGCGCTCGCGCCCTGGAAGCGCGACGTTAACCCCGGGAAAGTAGTTGCCAACTTTTGGCAAACATTTCCGCCTCTCTTTCCCGGTTCTTAGAGCCAAGAAATGACAACGTTTGCGTGCTTCGCAACTAACGGCAGTGGGGCGCCCGCATGCCACGACGCGCTCCTGCCCGCGCCACATCCGCACCGCCGAACTTCCTCCCGGGGCCCCGCCCCTTGGCCCGGAAGCACTTGTGTGGGTGGAGGGTTCTGGGCTCACTCGTGAACGGCGCTTCCTTTTTGTCCGACATCTTAGCGAGGCTGCGTTGATAGTTCTACCCTCCGAACTTCGCAATGGTGAGTTCGGGGCTACGAAGCCGGCGCTGCTCTGAGAGCGGGGCGGTGCGAGGGCTTCGTTGAGACGGCGCGGCGAGAGGGCACTATGGGCAGTCGGGGTGCATCTCCGGGCGCGCGGGCGCACTGCTTTCTCCATGTGCTTCGGTGGTGGAGCTGGCGTAGGGGCTGGGCGGCGCGGGAGGAGGGGGACCTGGGGGTTGTTGGAGGACTTAGCTGTATTCCGTCCGTTTTCCTACAGCCTCCCAAAGATGATAAAAAGAAAAAAGATGCCGGAAAGTCGGCCAAGAAAGACAAAGACCCAGTGAACAAATCTGGGGGCAAGGCCAAAAAGAAGGTAAGTGAGGGAGACTGGGAGCAGCGAACGCGTTGCGCTGCACCGATGTGACGTGGTGGCCGGTGGTTAAGGGCGTGGGGTCTAGACTCAGTACTGTGATCTCGCCTTTTTGTCCCCGTAAGTTGAAGAGTGGGGCAGTATACACAATTTAGAAAGCGAGTGTGGGCACAGCACATAACTAACTTCACGGTCCCATGGACCTCAGCCCATCTCCGAAAATCGCAAACATGTGCTCTTTCTCTCTAAAAATAACTCGTAGCCTTTATTAGCGTTAGTGGTAACCAGTGTCTTTTGTTTGGTACTCTGCAAATTCAAATAGCTATATATAGTTAAAATCAGAGCTTCTACAAAATTTGCATGTCAGAGGTTTCCACATGCCATGGAACCTAAGCTTGTTCTCAGAATATTCCTACAAACTTGGAAAAGAGTTGTCTGAATTAGGTTAAGAGGGGATGAGTGTTACTCCAGAAGCACTGAATCTTTCTTCACGTTTGTTTTGTTTTTGTGAGTAGAAGTGGTCCAAAGGCAAAGTTCGGGACAAGCTCAATAATCTAGTTTTGTTTGACAAAGCCACATATGACAAACTCTGTAAGGAAGTGCCCAACTATAAGCTCATAACCCCAGCTGTTGTGTCTGAGAGACTGAAGATTCGTGGTTCCTTGGCCAGGGCAGCCCTTCAGGAGCTCCTTAGTAAAGGTAAGAGGGGTGAAGGATATATTGACCAGTGTGCATTTTAAATTGACCTGACCATGTTAACCATTTTAAATGTTTTCACTGGGACTATAAAAATAGACGTGGCTGGCCATTAGTTGTTGCTGACATGAGCCATGGAACCCCTGAGTGTTAGGTAAAGTCTGGGGACCCTTTATATTTTCAAGTAAAATACATACGTAGAATTATAATGTTTTATTAATATACTGAATTAAACATTTAGTGGTGGAGCTAAATACTATGTTACTACATACAAATATTTTACAGCTATCTGTAATGCCTAGTGTGGAAATAGTGATTTAAAATATATTAGGAGCAGATAGTATGCCACCAGTTTTTAGAAGTCTACCTAAAATTAGATAAATCATCCAGGCTTGTACGCCCTGCCTGCCTCTTTTATGTGTTTTTATGGTCAGACACATTTTTGCAGGGAGGGATATAAAACTCAGTTTATTGCAGCTTTTGAGTGACTCATAATGCTTCTGTGAAAATACCCTTTCTCTTTAGGACTTATCAAGTTAGTTTCAAAGCACAGAGCGCAAGTAATTTACACCAGAAACACCAAGGGTGGAGATGCCCCCGCTGCTGGCGAAGATGCATAAGCAGGTGAGCAGGGGCCTCACGTACTATGCGAAGCGTGCATCCCCTTAAAATGCTTTTATGGTTCTGATTCTTTTGAATTTTTTTTTGCAGGTCCCACCAACTGTACATTTTGAAAAATAAAACTTTATTAAATCAAAAAAGTGGGTATGTCTGTTTCCTAAGGGAATTGTAAAGACTAGCAAGTATGACTTCAATGGTTTGTCTTTGAGTTTTGTGGTTATTAAAGTATCAGGAAACCATTAGCTTTTTTTCTTGGTGTGATGCTGTTTGTTCCTTGCTGCAGCTTCACTTTTGAATTGATGCCTGAAAGGAAACAAAAGATTAACAGGATGAAGTAGTCTCCAACATAGTTCATAATCTGGGTTCCTAGTCCTGGGCCTATACCTGGATTGCCAGCGGCGTCCATTATTCCACACCCGACCAAAAGAGGGCAGCCAGCCTGCACTGGTGCTGGAGCTGTGATCAAAGTTGGCCCCAACTCTTTCTGGAGGGAGTTTCTTCAATTTCTGTTTTTCCTCTGCAGTGATTGGTAAATAGTTTTGAGTGAGATGAATTTATGGGCCCAATTGCTCTCTTGAATTTACTTACTTTCTTTAAGGAACTCTTCATAGGAGGGTCCTATTAGTTGGTGCCCAGAGCTACATTCCTCATCTTGGACCATCCAGGGAGGTGTGGCACCTGGAAACAGAAGGCCCATTAAGCAGAACTGAAGGCAGGTCATGCTGCTGTGAACCATACCCTAGTTATAGCCATACCTGTTTGAGAACTGGAAATGTTAAAAAGCAAAACCCAGGAACTCTGGACCTTGGGAAGCTGAGTGCCCTAGTGTAATTCAAAGCAACGTACCTCGCACATGGTACAATTATGAAATAGCGCTACTAAGACATGCAACAAAGTAAATACGTTGAAAGTATGTAATTGGAAATATTTCGAGTGAAACCACAATCAAGATAACCAGATAAGCTTTTACCCTTTTAAAATACTTCTGTACCTCCCTAAGCAACCACTGATTTGTATTGTCACTGTAAATGAGTTTACATTATCTAGACTTACATACATGGAGTATCTTCTACCTTTTGGGGGTAGGCTGTTAGCATATTCATGATTCAGTAGTTATTAGGTGCTATTCCATTCATTTGTTGGGGACATGGGTTTTTAATTTATGGCTACTATATTTAGGATGAAAAATTACCTCTTACGTTTGACAAACAGTGCCCTGGACCTTACCTGAGTGGATGTTGCCAACTCCTGGTGTGTCCTGTAGTTGGAAATGGGGAGAAAAAGGTAAAGCTGAGGGGCCCTCCCTGGTGGCATAATGGTTAAGTCTCAGTGCTATCATCAGTATGGTCTGAATTTAATTCCTGGCCAGAGAGCTAGCCACATACAATGCAGCAGACCTCATATCTCGCCCCTGCTCCCCACTCTTGTCTCGAATCTTCTCACCCTGACACAGTGCTCTGGCCTACATCAAAAGTAACATTTGGTGTCCAAAAGTAGTGCCTACCATGTATCAGGAAATAAAAAACCTTGCCCTCACAGTATGAATTACACTGTGCAAATACTGCTTTACGTGGTATAAACTCAAGACTGGTAGATACTTCTTCCATGAAGTGATGATGAGCTAAGAACTGAAGGAGGAATAAGCTTTAGCTTGGTAATCGATGGGAAAGATTATGGAGTTCAGAAGACAGTAAGTGGAGAAAAAACTTGGCAGGGTGGAATAGAGCAGTTTATATTCAGAAAGGATTTGCTGGAGAAGTGTGGGGTAAGGGTGTCAGTGTATCCTGCATTGTGAGCTGGAACTGAGTTCTGCAGAAGGCAGGATTTTAGTTGGTGTTCCTAGTGGCAGTGTGGTCATCTCGGAGGGTGAAAGGGCAAAGCCTGAGAAGGCAGAAATGGCCAGCAAAATAATCAGAGAAACTAGGAGAGGGTGTCTGATAGCCAAAGGGGGCTTGGTGCTCTCCTGGCTTACACTGTACCTGATGGCCAATGAATGTCAAAGGCTGTCCTGTCTCCATCCAGTCAAACTCCGGGGCTGGTGGTAGGTGCAAACGTGAGGGCGGCTGTGAGGTAGAGGCTACTTGGCTGAAAAAGACAAAATGGCGTCTGGCTGTCCTTGCTCAGGGGGACAATAAAGATAATTCGTTCCTATTTCCCAGCCAAAATGTTAACGAATGCTCTTAACATGTCAAACTTCCAATAAGAGAATCTAACAGTCTTACCTGTTAGTCCCTTTCCAGCTTCCAGGTGCTGAAGAACCCTCTTCTGGGTCTGGTACCGCCTGAGGCTGAGTTTGATTCAGGAAAAATAAATGTGTCTAGGACACTTAAGAGCCTACCTAGGCCATGCTCCCACCCTCTTGAGGTAACAAATTGGCATAGCGAGGGTACTGCCCATCTTAAACTCTTCCCTCCTAGTCCAGCCCATCCCATATCTCTACTGACAAGTTCTGCCCCTAAGTGGACAGGTTAGGGAGCTCAAGCCCAGCAGGTGAAGCGTGGAGTCTGAGTTCTCTTAGAAGAGCTGGTCTGTGAAATGCTGGAGACCTGGGAGAACCAGGGATCTGTGGATGTGGATACTGCTCTGGATCCTCCGAGGGAAACCAACCTCTAAGACAGACCGAACCATCTCCTGTCGGCTTTGCTCCACCTCACGGATCTGAGCTGCCATCTGTGGAAGAGAAGGTCCTTAGATAGTAGGTCATGGGCTGGGCCCATCACAGGCTTTTTGAACTTACCTCTTTGATCACCTCATCCTCTTTTTCCTCATAGGCATCTAAACCTTTCACCATGGATTTCTTGAATCTAAAAGGAAAAACGGCAAATAAATCCAGCGCACCAGTCCCTACCAGTTATGAAAAGATCATCAGTAAATTTTCTTTAAATTTTATTAACTTACACAGAATACACAAAAACAACCACATACCTCACCCAGATTCACTGTTAATATTTTGCCACACTATCAAAACCTCTCCTTTATACACATATTTCCTGTCACCCAAAACAAAAGTAGGTTTTAGAACATTGTAAGACTCATATTTCAACATGACTCCTAAGACAAGGATTAGTCCATGAAACCACAACATCGTTAACTACACCCGAGAAAATCACTTCTTTTTCATGTTCAAATTGTCCCATATTTGGGTAAACATCAATATACTTGCTGTTTACCATTTGAAAGAAAAAATTTCAGGATAACTGATACCACTATTAATGATAACAAAGCAAAGCTCAAGATTTCTTTGCAGTTCTCTTAGAAAATATCTTCCTGGGGTGTACATTCAGAATTTTTATTGTTTTATTTGTAATTATTGCCAATTTGATACACAGTTAATAATCTGGTCATTTCAGGCTTGGCTTGTAAAACATGTAAGGGGTCACTCCTACAATGGTGCTCTGGCAACCTTGTACCTAGCCATGGAAGTAAAACCTTGAACTACAGCTCATCAGTGTCTTGGCAGAAGGCCTGTGCATTCCTTTCAGAACACAAAAGGAGGCATGACAGGAGCTAACAGGGCATCTCTACTTACCTCCCTATCCCCTGAGGAGCTGTTGTAAGAAGTTTCTCATCAATTCTGGGGTTCTGGTGAGGTAGGGGTCTTTCTGCCTCACCCCTTGCAGATAGAGCTACAGTCTAGATTTGTCTCCAAAGCAACAAGATAAACTGCAACTCACTGCAGCCATCCAGCCCTTATGTTTCAGTGTGCTCGCTCGGTGCTGGCAGCGAGAACCTGGAAAGCTGGCATTTGAAGCTCACTCTCTCCACTGTCTAAGCAGTAACTACCTAAGTCTCAGTGTCTCACTGTATCTACTGGTCAAATCACTCAGGTTTAGCCGTGCCTTGTCTTGGGTGAAATTTGGCTTGAAATTTATTACTATTAAAAAACCAAAACTATTTAAATTAAAAGTATCTCTTACAAATCTTGTTTCTATTCTGTCAACTCTCTGCTATTCCCGTGGATCCCCTATAGACAGTCCGTTCATTAGCTTTTGATTGTCCTTTACTATAGGCAGCATAAAATACAAGTTTCTTTTGTGTTTTGCTTTTTTCACTTAACTAAATATTCTGGAAACTGACTACGTTCAAAGAGTTCATCTTCTGAATTCTCAATTACAATGTTTTTCTGCTCAGCCATCCTTTATACACCCACCAAAAATCATAAGCAGTTGTATCATGGTGTGAAGAGTGTACTTTTTGGCCTTAGTTCCCACCTTCCAGTTGAACTACAGGTTTGAAGGTAAGGTAGTAGATTTAGGCACGTCTCATTCCTTTGTTCTCCACACTGAGTAGAGAGGATAGATGCCATGAGTTTTTCTGTATCTACCTGAGATTTCTTTGGGTTCCAGCTTCCATCATCTCAGCATGTTCTTTTCTTGAGCTGTCAGAGATCAAACACTCTCCAGGCTAACTGGAAGTACCCCACTTTCTCAGAGGTCTATGCCATTCAAAGTAGGCTGAGGAAACATCAGTTTGTTGAACACTATAAACAACCTCTTCTGTTCCTAAAGGGGCCTTAACTATTCTGTGTGCCAGACATTTAAGTAGTCGAGTAGTCAATTATTACTATAATATATACTGTTCTGTATTTCCTAATGCACTATAAATCCCAACTTCCAGCTATTGGGTTGTCAGAAAAATCATGACACATTTTTTCATAGGAAACAAAAAATAGGCCTTCCCTGGTAGCGCAGCGGCTTAAAGCACAGTATTATGAAGCTAAAGCCACTTCTGCATAAGTTTGATTCCTGGCCAAGGAGGTGACCCACGTGGCATGGCAGAACTCTCCTGACTGGTCTGCTGTTCCTCTCAGCAATGTATTTTAGTAATCTGCCAGTTCTGCTCCCCACTCTGTCTCTGGTGAGTTCTCTCACCACCCCTGCACCCCAGTTCTGTATGCATAAATAAATAAATCTTAAAAAAAAAAAAAGTCATGACTTTTTGACAACCCAGATTATAAACCTAACAGGTACTCTGTCATATTTGTGTCCAACAGTGTGTGAAGACGACAGATACTTATTAAGTCCTTACTGGATTTTTCCATTATTAGAGCATTCCAATACAGACACAGGCCCAGAGAATTCACATTCCACTACTTCACTTTCCTAATCCTGTGACTCACCGTGCATAATCCTGGGGGGAAACTAGAAATTTCTCTTTCATCTGGGATTCAGCTTTGTTTTCCCACCAGAACCTGTTGGTTGCTTTCCTGTGTTCTGGGCTGAGAATGGAGAGGATGAGTATTTTCAGTAATAGATTACAAACTATTACACAGATAACTAGGCATTAGATAAATAAAGCAACTAGTAGCTGGGTTTCTGCCTCTACGCAGGGCTGAGAAGAATGGTGTTAGCAGTCTCCTCCAGGTCTCCAGCCTCCCTCTTTTCAATAAAAATGTGAGAAGAGAACCTGGTGGTGCAGGGTTAAAGTCTCAGTGCAATCAAGCTATGAAGGTCACTATGGCATGAGTTTGATACCCATCCCTGGCCTGGGGGGAGACCCATAAGGCCCAGCAGACCTCTCCTGTCTCACCCGCAGCTCCCCTCAGCAGTGTCTTTCAGCAGATCTGCCTCTTCTGCTCCCTCATTGTTTCTGATGAATACTCTCACCTCCCCCAGCACCCCAGGCCTACACTCCAGCTCTTGTATGCATAAATAAATCTTTTTTTTTTTTAAATGAGAATCCGGGAGGAAATAATGGGGTAACCTTGAGCTAGCCACCCACCGACACCACTGGACCATGTCTGCCATAATCCCTCACGGTTGGCAATGCCTATAAGGTGATTCCATCCATCCACCCTGATCAAATCACGAAGGTATTCTTCCTCTCACCCACAGAACACTCCCTCCCAAGTACGTATACGAATGTCCTGAATGCGTATCGCAGTCCGATCTCACCTGGCCAGATGCTCCAGGAGCCCCCCGTGTAGCACGGTCAGGTTTCCGTGGCTCAGGTGTTTCCGCACCTCGCAGCTGCAGCACAGACACCAACAGCATCGTTCATGCTCCGGTACGTAACGCTCCACCTGCGCCGCGCGGACGGCCTTGCGTGCTGCCTCCACCTGCGGCGGAGGGTAGAAGCCAAGGTGGGCGCCGGGATCCCTCACCGCATCGCCCGCATCCCCGCCCCAGGCCGTCACTACCACAGCCTGCCGTCCGCACCTGGGGCAGGAGCCGCTCCAAAGCCACCTTCAGCTGCCGTTGGTGCTTGCGACTGTAGACGTGCCCGCGACCACAGAAGAAGGTCTGGCGGCACAAAGCGCAGCGTTGCGCGGACTCCATCCGCTCAGGACGGGCTCACAGACCCGGTCCCAAGAGGCGCCTTGGAGCCTTAGCCATCCAGTGACCCCTGACCTCCGGGGGCGGAGCCAACCCAGCGGCCCCCGCGGCGGGCGGGCGCCGCTTCAAGCTCTTCTGCGGCTGCGCAGCTGCGTCCCCGCCTCTCTCGCGCGGCGCCAACCTGCCAGTCCAGGATTTCCTCAAAAGCTTCTAAAACAGTGGCCATTACCGCTATGCCACGAGCGGGTAAGAGTGCAGATAGGTGGCGCTGCAGGACCACAAGTCACAACTCGGGACATTGGCCAGGGCCCGAACTAGATGATGTAACAGACCGTAACAATTACAGGGTCTTCACTGTGTCCAGAGCTTTAACCACTTAATCGTCAGAACAACCCTCTACTAGGGCTACTAGGTTCCTGGGCACTTTTCCAATGGGAAAACAGCCATAGGAGAGCAAGCAAACTTGCTTAGTAAAGTCTGGAGGCAGCACTTGGGCTCAGGGACCCTCCAGGATCAGCGGGTAAGGACGGGCTGCAGGTGACAAAAGCCAAAGACCTCATAGTCACAGTGATATACGCCCACAAGGGTGTACAAAAGTTAATCCTGTGAAGCTGTAAAGGAGAAGCAGAATCACTGCTGAGGGTTAGCAGACATTGTAAACCTAAAAATCTTAATCTACTAGGATTTGTATTAATTCTTTGCAAGCCACTTCCTGAATCAGCAGCCTCTTCGGTTCCCATCCAAGCCTTAGAGCAAGGTGAATTGCTTCCTGAAAGGACCGAAAACCTCAGGCTGAAATCTCCACCCTAGAGCTCCCCTTGAAAAACCTGGGACATAGCCAGACCTTACTTATAGGATGAACAGTGAGAGGTGATGCAGAGTCCCAAGCTTGTTTTAGAATTGTGATGACTACAAGTGCGTGGCCTGGATGGGCTGCAGTCCTGTGAGTCAGCTCTACACAACTTAAGTCCGAAGAGTAGCCAGTCTCCCTTTCACATCTTGACTTCCTGGTGGAGTTTCCCTTTAGACCCACGGGTCCACCAGATGATCCATTTTGATGAGCCGTACAACATCCAATTCCTTGAACTCCCATTCTTTCCCTGGTAGGGTCAATTCTGGACCTTGTCCACCCAAGTCTCTTCTTTCTATGAATCTGAACTCTGAAGTTGTGCTCTGACCAGTACCTTCTATCCTATGTGGCCTAGCCTCCAATCAGTCTTTAAATGCAGGGAGACCTCCACTCCTAAAGATGAGTACTCATCGATTTACTCAGAAAATTAGACAGCATCTGCCTTTTGCCAGATGCTTTGCTCTAGGCCAGTGGTTTTCAAAGTGTGGCCTCTAGGCCAGCAGCATTAGCATCTGGAGCTTGTTAAAAATACAAATTATTGCTTTCCCATCTGCCATCTGGTAGAACAGCCGCCAAGGTGCAGATTTTCATGAAAACCCTTATGGAGAAGACTGTCACTCCTCAGGTTGAACCCTCAACCTCCAGATACAATAGAAAAGGTAAAGGCTGGTGTCCTCCTTGGTGGTACAGGGGTTAAAGTAAAGTCTCAGTGCTATCAAGCTGTTGCCAGTCTCTGGCCAGAGTTCCATCCCTAGCCAGGGAGCTGACCCACATGGTGAAGCAGGCCTCTTCTGTCTTAGACTGCTGCTCCCTCAGCAATGTATTTCAATAGATCTGCCTGTTGTGCTCCCAACTCTGTCTCCAGTAAATCCTCTGGCCTGTACCCCAGTTCTTCTGTGTAAAAATAAATAAAATCTTTGAAAATAAAAAAAGTGAAAAGATAAAGGCCAAGATTCATGATGAGGAAGGAATTCCTCCTGATCAGCAAAGACTGTTTTGCTAGCAAGCAACTGGAACATGTACAAACTTTATCTGACTACAGCAGGAATCCACTCTTCATCATGTCTTGAGACTGCATGGTGGTGCTAAGAAAAGGGGAAAAAAAAAGTCTTTACTACTCCCAAGAAAAATGAACATAAGAGAAAGGAAGTTAAGCTGGCTGTGATGAAATGAGGCAGGTGAGATGGTCACCTCATTGGGGATGCCCATGTGCTGAATGCAGTGATGGAGTTTTTTTTTTTTTTTTTAATTTTATAATAGTTTATTTTTACATTTTTTTTTACATATTTTTGTGCATTTTTCCATCTCAGTAACATACACTTTTGAGTCACTGGATTTTTGTATTTTTAAAAGCATAACAATGAAATAACTAAAATAATAGTAAAAGAAAAACTTGTGTTTTACTAATGAATTATGTCTTGAACTGAAATATTAATCTCATTGTATTTACTTAAATAGAACTGGATATGTAAGTTATTTATAGGTAGACTTCTAAGTATAAATACATTTTATACTATACATTTCTCTCCTTTTTTAACAACAGCTTCTTGTCTCATTGGGGGTGATTTTTTTTTTTTTACAAAGTTTATTTTTACATCATTTTGCACATTTTTTTTTTCCATCTCGATTGTAATCCCCGCGGGTTTCCCATCACCAAATCACCCCTGTGCCACCACCATAGTCCCGTGCATTTCCCTCCCTCCCCCCCCCTTTTTGATCCCATTCCCCACTCCGCCCCCACAGCAGTGATGGAGTTTTTAATAGCCAGCCGCTCTGACAGACATTACTGTGGCAAATGTTGTCTGACCTATTGTTTCAACAAACTAAAAGACCAGTAACTGTGCATGAGTTAATAATAAAAGATACTAACTTTTTAAAAATACACAAAGTTTTTTGGCCTCAGCCCAGACCTATGGAATCAGGAACTCTGGTGTGAGGCCCAGGGACTGGTGATTGAATAAGCCTGGTGATCGTGATGCTCAATCAAATTCGACAGTCACTGGTCTCAGGTCCTTTTTAACTCACTTTAACCACTGGATCCCAGAAGTAGTTCGACCACATTCTCAGGGCAACCTATTACTTCACTTGCCCTTCTAGGACCCCCCATACTGTCAACCCTCAAATGTGAATAAGCCATTGTTTCCTTCATTCGTTCCAAAGCTTCAAAGAGGAGTTTACGCTGTCTCCTTCAACTTCTATTAAATTCGTCCTCTGCAATTTTACTTTTGAAACTGTTGCCCTAAAGTTCTGTACATTAACTTTTTACTCAGATGCCATCTGAAATCCACTTGTGTAAAATGGAACTCAACATCTTCCTCTTGAAAACATTATTTTCATCCTCCCTTGACTGACACCATCAAGCTCGTCTGGAGTTTTGTGGTGAGTTTGGGCAATATCCCTTACTTTGTTCCTATAGCCGTACTACATACCTTGTATTATTGAATTTCTGAGATGTTTAAAGTCTGTTCTCTACTTTTAAATGTTTGTAGAACATACCTTACTTCAACGTCCTTCCTTTCTTGCTTGGATCAGGTGAAATCTTTCTAACTGGTTTCTGAGTATCTTGTCTACTATAGTTCTATCTTCCAGACTCTGGTTTTAAGAAAGTCTCAAGAATGATTTTCTTGATTACTGTAATGCCTCTATATTGACTTCAGGAATCATCTAAACTTTCCAGAATGACTTCCAAAGGTTTTTACAATATAATTTTCAACTTTCCTTTCAGTCTGTTTTCCCACCATTTCCTGAGACCGCCCTGATCTCTCCCCTCCACTCCTCCAGGCATCATTCCAGCTGTCCTATTCTTTTATACACTCGAGCATCTCCAGTTCTTGGTTCACATTGGTTGGAATTCTCCCAGTCATAATACAAAACTCTGAAATATGAACTAGAATGAAACTTTCATGAGGCTGGTGACTTTGTAAGCTCTCAATTCCTTCATAAGCTATTTTTCATTATTGAGTAAATAAAATGTCATCCTTTTTGTGAAGCCTGCAGAATAATTTTTCAACTCCAAAGTCTTTTGTCCATTCTGGCCCCATTTTTGTTTCGTAGTGATCTGAAATCCCAGTAGTAACAAAGCTTCTCAAGTGAGGTAATTCTGTCTTGTTCATGAGTGCTCTTTCTAGAGTTACCATAAAGTGGTCTTCCATGCTTGTTCATCAGATTAAGGTAAATTTATCAAAAACTCAGTTGCCCTGGGATTAGCACCCTTGGGATGGGACTTTGTGCAGGAAAGAAGTGCAGCAAAATTTCATGAATAGTATCAAACTCTAAAACAGGCTAATGGATAACTTTACTTATTTAAAAATCATAAAAAATAATTTCTCTTGTAAAAAAAAAAACAAAAAACTAGAGGCTTTTTTTGTTTGTTTCCTGTATGTTGTGCTCCCCCATCATCAAAGATGACTAATGCTGTTTAATACCTGTATTTTCCCAAGACATTTTCTATGCCTATATACCTATTCTGTCAGTAGGTTAAGGTCAGGAGGGCCCTACCCTCTGGGCTTTGTTTATTCTGTTTCCTTCAAAAGAACACTTTTCCTTTACATTCTCCATTATCCAGCTTTTGGTTAAACCATTCTTAGAAAGGCTCCTCTAGCCTCTCTCTGATCTAATCACAACAGCCCAATTTCTTAAAAAAAATATTAATTTATACCTATAAGAACTGGGGTATAGGCCAGAGGTCTGGGGGGGGAGTGAGAGGATTCATAAGAAACAGAGTGGGGAGCAGAATAGGCAGATGTACCAAAATACACTGCTGAGGAGAGAAACGGGTGGGCCAGGAGAGGTCTGCTGCACCATGTGGGTCTCCTCCCTGGCTGGGGATTGAACTTCTGCTGCAGTGCTGCAGACAGCCACTCATTGCACCATCAGGGAGGGCCCAACAGCCCAATCTTATGTTTTCTATTATCAGTGTGTCTGTTCAATATGTCTTTCCACTAGACTGAAAACTCTGAGGAACCATTTTAGGTTTCATTTTAGTGTCAGCTCTGGCACAACTCCAGTGAAAACTCAAAACAGTTGTCCAATGAATGAAAAGGAGATGAGGGTAGGCAATTCTGTGAGAGGGTACAATGGCCAATGATAGTTATTTCTGAGTCACTTTTTCCACAAAAGCCTGTGCTGATCTCTTTCCTTCTGACCTGTTGCATTTTGGGGATCTGCTTGCAACTTAAACTGGACATCAGTAAAAGTGAACAGGAATAAAGATGTGCACAAAGCACAGGTGAGGTGGACTAGAGGCAAATCAGATGAAATCAGAGCTTAGGTCTGAGGATGCACTCCTACTTGGGAGTAGGATTGGCCAGGAGGGTAGGAGAGGAGTTTCTGGCTACACAGCCCCTGCCCAGAGTGAATGACAGGATGACACTCATGAGCTAGCCCCTAGACCACTTCTCCAGTGCACAAACATAAAAATTAGCAGCGAGACTATCAAGGAGGAGAAACTGACCACAGAGCACCTCCAGGCAGGCCAGGGAAAAGCAGTTCCCAGCTTGCTCCAGCTGTGCATCTGCATGAGTCTGTTTTTGGCACAAGTCACCTTTTCTTCCCATCCCATCCCCATTCTTCCCCACAGCCTCAGCTTCCTTAGAGCATCTGTCAATTCCTCCTCCAGACAGGTAACTGCTCTCTCCTCTGTGCTTCCAGAGAACGTGGGATCTGCTTGTTAGGTTACTAGTGACAGGTCATAGCAAAACAGTGCATAGTAGGCCCCGTGCTAGGCAGGCTCTGTGGGTCTGTTCACGAAGTGAGTCAGTCCACTGTGTTGTCCTTCCTGGTTGCTGATGTCACTGTGAGTAAGTACCTCTGGGACAGAAATGATTTCTTATACACATTGCTTGGTTTAGTGGTTCTCTACTCTATCAACCTTAATAATCTAGAATAGAGAAAGTATTTTATAAGACAAGCTTTACCATTTGAAGCAAATCTTATTGATACAATAAGATTTGTATAACCTACTACACATAACACTAATTATTTAAAAAAGATTTATTTATTTATGCATAAAAGAGACAGAGTAAAGGCCAGAGGTGTAGAGAGGTGAGAGGATTCACCAGAGACAGAGTGGGGAGAAGAATAGGCAGATCCACTGAAACACACTGCTGAGGGGAGCATCGGGTCAGATAGGAGAGGGCTGCTGTGCCATGTGGGTCACCTCCATGGCCAGGGATTGAAATCATTCTGCAGTGGCTGCTATATGTAGCTTCACAGTGCTGAGACTTAATCTCTTGCACCACCAGGGAGGCCCACATAACATTTTAGAAAAGCAGCGTACTGCTGTTACATAACAAAAATAAAGGAAGATAAATATATAAAAAAACACATTTCAATGGGAAACTTTACCTGAAAACATGAAATATTTGGAAATTCACATATTTATAGTAAATAGTTTAAAAAGATATTCAATATTCAATGAACATTGAAAATACTTTCACTTTATATTGGCTACCTTGAAATAATAGCTTGATACTGTTGTACATGTAGAATTCTCATGAATGCAGTAAACACAGACCCATATAGGTGTGCATAGTAGCAATTTAAATATGAGCGCAGCATTGCTGTTAGTTTTTCTGACCCAAATCCTACCAGAAGTTTTGGTCTGGAAGACCAGAGGTTTCTGGCAGGAAGATAGATTTGAGTTTTGGTTCCTATCTTCTTCTTTAAAAAAAAAGATTTATTTTTATTCATTTATGCATACAAGAGCTGTGATATAGGCCAGAAGTGTGGGAGGGAGTGAGACGATTCACCAGAGACAGACTGGGGAGCAGAACAGGTAGATCAACGAAGTACACTGCTGAGGGGAGCAGAGGATGGGTCAAGAGAGGTCTGCCGCACCCTATGTAGGTCAGTTCTCTGGCTGGGGATTGAACTTGCACTATAGCGGCTGTTTATAAATTAACAGTGCTGAGACTTAGCCCCTTGTGTCACCAGGAATGCCCCTTAGCTCCTATCTTCTTACCAGTCAACTCAAAAGTAAACCCTTTCAAAATTTGGGGCTTATAATAGTGGTTTTATGTGCATCAATTAGCAGGCTATTGATAGTGTCAAGTGCTAAAAGCAAATCCAGACCATTATTAGTCCACCTGCCTCCTAGAACAAGGAGGCAGCTACATGTCCTAGCCCCATGTCACATGAGCAGTAAAACAGCCAGTTTATTTAGCTTCCATGTGAACTGTGTTCAGTGAGGCTTTTGACTCCACACAGGTACAACAGTTCCTCCAATGACATCATTTTATCATGTTGAAGAAAAAATTTTGGTCATGTCAAACAAACTGTTATTTGGGGATCTACTTTTGTTCTAAGTCACAGTTTCCATTGGTGTTTTCAAGGCTCAGCGATGACATTAAGTTCAGGACTTACTATACTTAAGAAAAAGGCCTCATTAACTCATTTTCCTGGTTAGGATACTCGAGCTCAGAGAGAAAGTGCTGCTTGACATAAGCGTTTCTGGAATGAGGATGCAGGAGCAGTGGCAAGGAGCTAGATCAGGGTGGACAGACAGCAAGGAGGGCGGGAGGGAAAAGGAAGCGAAGCCACTCCAATTCTGCAGGGACTTGGGGCCCCCCAGACTATTGTTAAATACCACCAACTGCCACCTCTGAAGAGGAGTGATGCCGCTCCTGATGGGGGAGTTAGGTGGGGAAGAGTCTGAGGAGGGAGCCATATTTCTGCTGGTGTAGGTGAAGGAAGAGCAAGAGAGGGAGAGAATGGTCATCTCAGGCCTGTGGGAAATCCCTTCAAGCACTGTCTGAATGTCCGAGGCATCCACACACTGCTTTCCACCCCTTCTGTTTCACTTGTCCCCCAGACTTGTCCTTTGTCTCCTCGGACAGACCTGAGGCTGACAGCTGCCCTGGACAGTCTCCCAGGGAGTCACAGCAGCCCAGTTGGGATCTGCAGGCTCTAAGGACTCTTAACCCACAAGTACTCTTGCATCTGCTAAGGACATGGTGGAGTGTAACAGTACAGGGAGCAGCCAGACAACTCAGCTCTGGGTTCTCACCTCTCACCCCATAATAAATGGGAGAGTGGGAATGGACGTGATGAAGAATTCAGCCTGACTATTCCCTTTCACAAGAAATTCTTTCCTGGGGCCTCCTTGGTGGCCTAGGGGTTAAGGCTCAGTACTATGGCCTGAGTTCAATCCCTGCCCAGGGAGCTGACTCACATGGCACAGCAGGCCTCTCCTGTCTCATCCACTGCCTCCAGCAGTGTATTTCAGTAAATCAAACTGTTCTATTTCCTACTTTGTTTCTGGTGAATTCTCTTTCCTCCCACACTTATGGTCTATACCCTAGCTCTTGTATTAAAAAAATTTTGGGTCCTTCCTGGTGGTGTAACAGGTTAGGACATAGTAGCTTCTTCAGTGCTAGTTCAATCCCCAAACCCCAGGGGTGGTCCACATGGTGCAGCAGACCTCTTCTGACCTGCCCGCTGCTCCCCTCAGCAGTGTACTTCGTTGATCTGCCTGTTCTGCTCCCCACTGTCTCTGATAAATCCTCTCACCGCCCCTGCACCTCTGGCCTGTATCCCAGTTCTGTATATATAAAGTTTTTTTTTTTAAAGAAATTTTTCCTCTCCCCATTCTCAATGATCTTTCATACTTGCTGTGAGGCTGTGTTTCTTCCAGCTGTCCCACATCTTCCCTGTCTCCACCTAAGTACAACCACTCCTAGAAATAGGTGGTGCTTCCTTGGGTCTTTGGTAATGCTGCAAGCTGGCATCTACCAAGACTCCCTTGGCAATCAGAAAAATGAGATTGATATATACAGACAGGAAGGTATGCTCAATTTTGATCCTGCCTGATTATTTCCTACCATGGCGGCACTAGTTTTTTTTTTGTTTTTTTTTTTCCATCCACCACTGGCGCCCTTTCTTGCCACCCTCTCTCCCTCCTCCCTTATTTTCTTCCTTTGAGATTATGGGTTTCCTTTGCTCTGTATCCAGAACATCCATCATGTATCCAGCTCTGGAGGAGCTGGATACATCCTCTCCCTCTGCCTCCCTCCATTGTCAGAGATCACACACACACACACACAAGGACACAAACACACAATAGGACACACACACACTAGGATGCTGCAGATAACTTTAATAAGGCATGGCATGACTCCTGCTTTTTGGAGTCATAGGTCAAACAGGAAGGGCATCACATCTGTAAGAAAAAAAGAATGTCAAAAGAATGTGCCCTTTATAGCTGCTATTCTCTAAGTTCGGAATGTTCTCTCTCACACTCAGATAGCTACCTCCCCTCTCTCAAGGCCCAATGCCACCTAGTCTCCAGGAAAAAAATCTCCATCTGCATGTAACCTTTCACCCCAGCTTCTCACAGTGTGTGGTTATCACTTCTCTGACCTCTGGGCCTTGAGCAGGGCCAGCTGTACCTTCATTGTTTCTCCAGCAACTCCCTTACCTCACTCCCATGTTTGGGAGGGGGTCCCACCTCTGCTGTCCTCTCCTCTTCTCACAGAAGGTCCCTCCCCATGGTGTGCCCTAGGCTCCTGCCTTTCACTCACCCTTGGGTCAGGTCATCGGGTCCCCTCCCCTCAGCCCCTCTGTGGAGGTGCCTCACACCTGGCTGGCTCATGCACTGCTGGATAATTTCCAGCCGAGTGGAAGCCAAGGCCCGGGCCTCCTGCAAAAAACGACGGTTTCCCTTTTCAGTCAACTTCCAGAGGCAGGATCGAGGTCGGGTGCTGGCCACCTCCTCCTGCATGCTGACAGGAACTTTCTCGAAGCTGTCTTGGAAACAGAGGTTGTGTCGGATGGTGTTCTTCCAGCCTTCTGGAGCCGTCCGGAAAAAGGGAAAGTGTTGTCTGTGAACAGGAAAAAGTCATAAGGGAAGGCATGGCTTGCTTGGGAGAGGCCTACCCTTGAGGTGAGGGCTAAGATCCCCCAGGCTGGAGTCTCAGCTCTTCTCTGGAGGTAGAGAATGCAAGCTGGCCCAGAGCAGCTTTCTGCTGACTGAACACATGGCAAAACCTCCCCAGGTGTCTGGCTTCTGCAGACTCTCATGTTTTAGCCCCAGCTTGCTGGCCCCTTCCGGGGTTCACTTTCCCCTCCCTCCAAAGGCTTAGGAATCTGACTTGCAACAGGAACCAAACAGGTTCAGGTTTCCCAACTACCATGGGAGGAACCCTGGTCAGGAAGGGACACCCCTTGAAGACTGATGTTCTGAGTCTCTCCTGATAGTGAAAGGCCTGAGAAACTCCCTCAGACTCAAACGCACATTACCATCAGAGCTAAAAGCAAATCCTTTCTTAAAGGGTTCTCCTGGGAGTACAGGGAGGTCTTGAGAAGCCAAATTTTATAATCTCGAGAGAGATGATAGGAAAAATGACTTACCCAGGAAAAACTTATGTTTGTAAGAACTAAGGTTTAAAAAGGTTGCAGTTGTTAAAATGTAAAAGAGGTGGGGTGGATGTCTCCCTATGCATGAGATGTGTGGACATGTTTTGGGCAACAACCCAGAACTAGTGCCTGGGAGAAGAAAACTGGGCATGCACTTATCCTCTTAGATCCAGATGGGGACCTGAAGCAGTGGCCTAGGGCTGAGGGCAGACTGGACAGTATCAGACCAAGGGCCCTGACCCCCACCCCAGCCCCTCCTCCTCACAGGGCCCCTGGCACATACCGAGTGAAACTGTAGATCTGTTGCACGTTGAGGCCAGAAGGGGAACTGTTTCTTAATGCCAGTGCAATTAGGTGGAAGTAATTGAGAGGGGGCCGGGACCAGAGCCTGCCCTCCTGGCTGTTGGCGTGCCGAAGCCTCCGACTGTGGAGGGGGGCCCTTTTGTGAGAGGACAGGAAAGCCACAGAGGAGCTGTCATCCTGGTTCTCAGCCTCCTCCTCTTCTGTGAGCTAGAGGAGCACAGAGTAGGAACTGGTCCTGACTCCACAGCCTCTACTCCAGGGGTACAATGGCAAGAAGGGGTGGTGGACTAGGACCACCTCTGGGCTTCTCCCCAACCCAAGGACACAGCCATTTTCTGAACCCAGTAACCTATTGCTATCCTTAAGAAAAGCAAACTCGGATGCACTGTTCCTATTCTGCCCCCCCACCCCAATCCCCGCCTGTAGCCCATGTCTGGCCCTCACCCCAGAAATCCCTACCTCCCAGTTGCTGAAGGAAGAGGCAAACTGCTTCCGCTTCCGAGGAGGGGACTGCTCCCTGGAGGAAGGCAGCACCGGCTCCACCACTGCGGCCTCTGAGCTGTCAACATCCTCCTTTTTGGGGGGTGGCTGGGGGGCAGGCACTGTGCTTATCTGCTCCTTCTCTTTAGCGTGTTCTGAGACCTCCAGCTTTCCGGGAGGAAACACAATGTTGGGGTTTACCCACATCCACAGGTTGGGCTCAATATCTGGACCTGTGCAGAGAAGAAAGGAGACTGGGCCTCAGCTCACTGGCTTTGGGGGACCCTGGTGTCCAGCTTAGGCCACAGGGCCATGTCAGAGAACTCGCTCCCCTCTACTCACCATCTTTATCAGGATTGGGTTTCTTTTTCAGTGGTAGTTTTGGTGGCTCAACTATTCGAAGTCTGTATCTGGCAACTGGCAAAAAGAAAGACAAGAGGATCAGAACACCTGAGGACTTCCGTTGTGGTCCCGAGGTCCCAGTCTTGAAGCTCTCAGAGATGGTTCCGGGCCCAGATTCTTCTGGTTTTCCCTGTACCTCCCTGACTTTCTCATTCTCGTCCACGTTCTCCTCTTCTCACTGTACATACACTGCCCTGAAGGGTCTCATGAATGAATACGATGGCTCTGCTGGTTACCATCTAGAAACTAAGGCCCTCCAAATCTTTACCTCTAGTCCAGACTTCTTGCCTATTTATTTTAAAGATTTATTTTTTTATGCATACGAGAGTTGGGGGTATAGGCCAGGGGTACAGTAGATGGGGTGGGGGCAGGTTGAGACAGAGGAGGGAGCAGGTGGACTGACTGAAATACACTGCTGAGGGGAGCACCAGGCAGGACAGGAGAGGTCTGCTGCAACATGTGGCCCAGCTCACTGGCCTGGGTTCGAACTCATGCCATGAAGTTTATGCTATGAAGATAGCTTCACAGTGCTGAACTTAAGCCCTTGTACCACCAGGCCCCCCAAGACTTCTTGCCTATTGCCTATGGGCTGTACTACTCAACTTAGATAGCCCACCAGTATGTAAAAATCAACATTTTAAAAACTAAGTTCCATCTTCCTGCTCTTCTTCCTGTATTCCTTATCTTGGCAAGTGGCACCAACATCTAATCAGTTGTTCAGGTCAGACACTTGGAAATGCTCTTGATTCTTTTGGTACAGTCCTATGAACTCAATGAAGTCCTACCACCCCAGCATAAGCCATACCCTAACTGGTGTTTATCCTCTTTAAGGTACCATATTGCAGTATGAGTCATCTGTGCAACCCTTCTGCCAAAACCTTTTTGACGACTTGCCCTTCCCTTGGGTCAAATATAAACTCCTTGAGACTGGGCCTCCCTGGTGGTGCAGTGGGGTGAAGCTGCAGCACTGTAAAGTGGGTGGAACTGCAGCACAAGTTCCATCCCCGGCCAGGGAGCTGACCCACATGGCGCAGCAGGCCTCTCTTGCCTCACCTGCTGCTCCCTCGGCAGTGTATTTCAGTCAATCTTCCTGTTCTGCTCCCCACTCTGTCTCTGGTGAATCTTCTCACCCCACATACCTCTGGCCTGCACCCCAACTCTTGTATACATAAATAAATAAATCTTTAAATAAATAAACTCCTTGAGACAAGTCTATAAAAGCTCTGGCTCTTTTTCCAGTCTTCCCACCCATCTCTAACAGTCCACACTCTAGACCAGAAGCCTTCCCACAAACTATTTCCTTTTCTAGAAACACCCATCCCTCTTCCTGCTTGCCTAGTTAATTGCTACTCTCCTATCATGTTGCTGATTAAACATCTTCTAAAGCAGACCTTTTCTGATCATCTGTTCAAATACTCCCATATCCCATTTCAGTGTAATTACTTGCTTAGGGTCTACCCCCAGGTCTAACTTGTTCACTGCTTGGCACATGGGAAGAAGTCCACTTAACTGAATGAGAAACACACGGCCACTAGTCTAAAGGCCAAGCAGGTGTATATCAGAGTTATCTGTTTGGTGTTATGGTAGCTCCTTGGGATTAGAGGAAGTATTTTTGTATTTGAAGGGGGGCGGCAGGAGAATGATTTATTCAGGGCTCAATAATTAAAAGTGATGTTCATTACATTGCTAGTATTCAAAAATGGGAAAGCAAGAGGAAGCTGGGGGAAAAAAGGGAAAATGACTATTATGTATAGGAGGGGAAAAAAAATAAAAGATTAACCCAGAAACCATAGGGCCTCCCTGGTGGTATAGAGGTTAAAGCCTCAGTGCTATCAAGCTATTACCAACCACTGCTGCATGAGTTCAATCCCTGACCAGGGAGCTAATCCACGTGGTGCAGCAGACCTCTCCTATCTCACCTGCTGCTCCCCTCAGCAGTGTATTTCAGTAGATCCACCTGTTCTGCTCCTCACTCTGTCTCTGGTGAATCCTCTCATCCTCACCCACCCTGCAACTCTGGCCTATACCCCAGTTCTTGTATGCGTAAATAAATAAAATCCTCTCACCACCCCCTGCACCTCTAGCCTGTACCCCAGTTCTGTATCCATAAATAAATAAATCTTTAAAAAAAAAAAAAGAAGACATAGAGACCATACAAAATTGCTACATAGATAGAACTAATAAGAGTCTAGCAAGCTTGCTGGATATAAGAGCAACATACTAATAAATACTGTTTTGTCTATACCAGCATTTAAGTTGGAAATCACAGTGGGGAGCCTTATCCCCTTATTTGAGGAAGTGGGCTTAGAGATCAGGGAGACCAAGGTGGCTGGAGCTTGTAGAACAGAATAGCAGAAAGAAAGAGGGACAGAGATCTCCTGAGCTCACACAGGACTGGTATAGTTTCCAATGCAGGTGAAAATGTCACAATTCACAGGACATTAGAGTACTCAGAAGGGTTTTTGCCTTAGTAGTAAAGAAATATTGACAACTGCTCTGATCTCATCTAACAAAGCCTAAACCCCCAAAGATCATACTGTTTCCAAGTAACTTAACTGTGACCCAGAACAAAGCTCCAGAACACTTACAGATAGGCATACAAAAATACCCAACACTCAAAGTAAAATTCACAATGTCTGACATGCAATCAAAGTTACTACTAGGAGTTCAAAATAGCAGAGAAGTAAAATGAATAATGGGAAGAAAAATATCAGTTAATAAAACACCAACCTACAAATGAGAGAGATAGTAGATAAGGACATAAAGACAGTTATTCTCATTGAATTCCTTAAATTCAAGACATAAAAGATTAGAAACTTTCCAGAGTGTAACAAAAGGGAAAAAATGATGAAAATAACATACACCATTAGTGAACTACAAGGCAATTTGGCAATTTCAGGTGGCCTAAGGTAAATGCATAAAGAAGCCTTGAAGGAGAGGAAATATGGAGAATAAAAATATTTGAAGAAAAAATGAAAAGTATTCAAATTTCATGAAAATTTTAAAGAAGATCCAAGAATCTAAAACAAGAAACAAAGAAAGCTCCCAATAATCAAATGCTTAAAAACCAGTAATAATGAGGAAATGTTAAAAAAAAAAAAGTCAGAGGAAAAAAGCCATTTTACCTATACAGGAATGAAGATAAAGATGAAAGTGTATTTCTTCTTAACAAGGAAAGCCAGGAGAGAAAGAGAAATATCTTTAGAGAATAATAAATAGAATAAATAAAACTGACAACCGAGATTTCTATATTCTGCAAAAATATATTTCATAAAAAAAAAGAGAAACTTTCAGAGTTAATAACCAATGTATGTGTACTGCAAGAAATATTAAAGGAGTGCAGATAGAAAATTATACCAGATATAAACTTGGGTATGAATGAAGGCATAGATATAAAAGAAGACATGAAGAGCATTGGAAATTGCTATTTCATGGATTTCTGAAAATATGCAATGTCATTCAATCAAAAGTGCCATTTTGTTGGGCTTCCCTGGTGGTGCAAGGATTTAAAGCGCAGCACTATGAAGCTATCTGCAGCCGCTGGAGCCCACTTTCACTCGCCCAGGAAGTTGACCCACATGGTGCAGCAGACCTCTCCTGCTCCCCACAGCAGTGTATTTAAGTCAATCTGCCTGCTCTGTTCCCCACTCTGTCTATGGAGGATCCTCTCACTCCTGCACCTCTGGCCTGTATGCATAAACAAACATTTTTTTTTTAAGTGTCACTTTGTAAATAAAGCTTGGTATAGTTTCCTGCCTAGAGGACCAATTTAATTCAGATGAGGGGAAGAAATAGAAAGATTTCTCATGCTCACTGACTGGATGAATAAACATTGTTAAAATGGCTATGTTTACAGACTCAATACCTATTAAAATCCCAATGATATTTTTCAAGTGATTATACCTATTATAAAATTTGTATGGAACTACAAAAGACCATTCATAGACAACAATCCTGAGAGAAAAAAAGAAAAATGGAGGTACCTGACATCAAACTATACTACAAAATGATAGTAATCAGGGCCCTCCCTGGTGG
>NW_004567126.1:19320667-19337104 GCF_000260355.1 Condylura cristata
ACCCTACTTAGCTGTCTACTGGATGTGTACCTTCACACTGACACAGGAATTCATGCATTAACCTTGCTGTTACTGTCATCTACCAAACTCTCCTTCACTCATGCTCTTTTACAGGAGTCTAACTCTCTACTTGCAGTCCCTAACACTACCCATGCTTCAAATCTTTGGTTTCTTAGTTCCTTGAATTCTTCTCCAAAAACTTGGCTTTCTATCCTACTTGAGACACTTCCTCTCTCACTGTCAAATTAAACCAGTAACTGCAGCCTCTCTATTTTGTCCTTTCCAATCTCTCATTTTTGTACCACATAAAAATGTGCCAGCTGCAATTTTGCTAGCTAGCTCCCTCTTAATCTATCCTTTGATGCCTTGGTATTACCAATCCATTTATCTATGGTTTTGCAGATATGTTCAGTAGACTTGGATTAAATTGGGCTTGTGATCTGGCCCAGCAATGCTCCAAAGCCATAGAGGGCCAAAGAATCGATGGTAAGCCAGAAAACTAGGTGGGATTCCAAGTTAAAGAAGTGACTGAAGGGATAGAATAAAAGTGTGACAAGATTATCAGATGAATGGTCTCAAAGATAGGGCCTGTCTGTTGTGTCTTTCCCTCCTTCCAAACAGGGACAGTGTTCCAAAGATCTTTGTCTTTACTGAGTCATTTTCAGCAGCATTCAAGAATGCTATTGTCTTCTTTTATGAAAACTAGAACTTCTTTTTTCCTTACTTTCTGTGCCAGACCTCTATTGTATATTTTTGCTTTCTTTTGAGGCAGGCAGAACTCCTTGAAAGAACTCACTGAACTGTCTCCACTAAATCCAGTAGTCAGCCATCTTATCTGCCTACGTACCATTCCCTTAGCTGACCACTCCTTTCCCTAAAATTCTTTCTTTTCTTGGTTTCTAGGAGAGGGCAAACCTTGATTTGGATTCTCAATGGCTGTTTCCTCAGTTTTTGCTTATTATCTCACCTTCAATCTTTACAATCTTTACAATGAAATGGCCTTAGAGGTGTGAGTGTCTCTCCAGTCTCACTTCTTAAATGACACCCTTATACCAAAGACTCAAAATTTATATCTGTAGTGTACATGTGTCTCCAGACTCCAGGCTTATGCATTCACTTGCTCACTCATTTTACTGTGATACCTAAAAAGTAGCTCCCACTCAGCATGCTCACCAAAAATCTCGATCTTCCCCCAAACTTGTCCAACAGGAAGCCTTTCCTCAACACCAGGCCTCCCTAGATATAGAAATTGTCCAGCAGCACTGCTTATGGTGGCAAAGAGTGGGAGGCAGTGCACGCTTGGGCAGCACGTAAACTAAAAGTGGAGCCTCACAGAGAAGATTAGCATGGCCCCTGGGCAAGGAGTTGAGGCAGTCTAGAATAAATGCAAAAGCTGTGTAAGCAAATAGGGACTACTACACAGCCGTCCCAAGTGATGACAGTGGAGCTGCACTCAACAGGAACAGCTCTAAAAAACAGTGAGCAGGGAGGGGGGAAAGCAAGGCGCATTACAGAAATTAAGTCACCAATACACACAATAATGCTAAATACCTTTCAAAGATACACATACCTAAACAGAGGCAAAACTATATACCCACAGAGGTGATACTCCAACTCTTGCATTTCAAGTCGAAAAAGAATAAAACATTTTTAAAAAGTCCACCACCGTCAACCACCCATTCAGCAAATAATGAGCACTTCTAGATGCCAGGCAATGCATTAAGAGGTGAGGGTACAGCCACGTACAGCCCTGAGGTTTGTTTGTTTGGTTTTTTTTTTTAAATAGGAAAACAAGTAAAACATCGTCAAATGGCGTTAGCGCGCCATGGAGAAAAGCTCAAAAGAGGCCTAGAAAGTTCTAGAAGCAGCAGGGCCAGTGGGGTAGAGTTTAGAGGCGCTGTGTAACCCACTGCCTTCAGCGGGCTTTCAGTCTAGGAGCGGGGTATGGCCACCAGTGAAGTGGGGGTGGGGGTGGGGCTGGGGGTTACGGAACGCCATAAGGGGGGGCTTTAAGGTCTCCAGATTCGAGCAGTCTTTTCACCCCAGCTGGTCCTGAGTGGGGAGGAGATCCAAGGCTGGGATGGGGGGGCTGGGTACGCCACCGGAGACCCCCATCTACGGGCGGCCGCCCCTCCCCCACCAGCCGGGCACTCACGTTTCTGCTCGCCTGGGGACAGGTGCGAGGTGGTGAAGGCCAGAAAGAGCTCGTTCCCCATGTCCCAGTCCAGAAGGCCTGGTACTTGGCCATGGAGGCTGGCCCAGAAGTCGAGGTTTTGGAGTTTCAGGTCCACCTTTAGGGAGCTGCGCGCTAAGCCGGCAAAAGTTGGGAGCTTCCCGGGAGAGACTGAGGCTGAGGCCTCTCCGCTGAGCGCTTCCTCAAATCCTGACTCCAGCTCTGATTGACTTGGACTGATTGAGGCGACTCAGGTGTGCAGCCCCACTCGACGCCTGCACCTTAACTCCGCGGAGGGGTCCGCGCCAGGCGCTCCTGCACTCGCCCAGGCTTTCCTTCTGGTAAGGGACCTTGGGGCTACGGAAGGGAGGAAGCTCAGACCCTCTTCTGCACAACTCGCTTTAACAGTTTAGCTACCATTTAAAAACCAGCTCCAGACAGCTAATTTCTAGAAGCACTGAAAGGTTTTAGGGTTTATCTAAAACCACATGTGTTGTAGCTGGAGATGGAATTAAGTGATTATTTTTTAAATTGCTTTTAATAGTTTCAAATTTACAGAAAAATTGCAATATTTAAAAATTCCTGTATACCTAAATTTTCTAATTCACCCATTTATGCCATCATTAGCATTTGATTACATTTTTCTCTCCACACATAAGGACAAATATCCATTTTTTTTGGTGAACATGGCCCTTTACCTGTAAATACTTAAGTATATATTTCCTAAAAACAAGGGTATTGGCTCATAATCAGAAAAAAATTGAAAATTGTCAAAATCAGAAAATTTAACAGAGATTCATCCTAATTTAATGTACAGTATTTTCCATATTATACGAATTGGCCCAATAGTGTCCTTTATGTAAATTTGTTTTCTGGGCCAGGATCCAATTCAGGACAATGAAATGGATTTAATTTTCACATTTCTTTAATCTAGAGCAGTTTACACCCTTTTTTAGTCTCCTAACGCTGATATTTTTGAAAAATAAAAGTCACTTATTTTGTAGAATTTTCCTTAGTTGCATTTTTGGCAAGAATACCATGAGTCTTGTTTCTTACTACCTCTAAGAGTCATGTGGTATCAGTATGTCTCATTAGTGACATTAAATTTTGATCCCTGGGTTTGGTGATAACCATTTCTCCCCTTTTGTAAATAGTAAACAATTTGTAGGAAGACACTTTGAAAGGTCCTAAATTCCTATTCCTTATCAAGTTTGGGCCCATCAATTCTAGCATCCAAGGATGCTAAATGGATCATTAGTATGATGGGTGTAAAAATCATGGTTTTTCTAAATCTGTCATTCCCCCCAGTTATTTAGATCCATTCTACTAAATGAGCTTTTCTTTATCCAACCTTTGTTATCTGTATGGACTCAAAGGATTCTTCTTTGAGTGGATTGTAACTCATTACTACCATTGTGTCTTTTAATCCTCAAGTTGTCCCAGGTTTGACCAGTGGGTGAGGCAGCTCCCTCTGCTGCCTACTGTGGCTTCCTGGATTTGATGTCAGTGCTTGTCCACTCTGTAGGGTGATTCCTGTTGCTTGTGTACTACACAGGAAACTGTGAGTTTTACCTGGCATATAGGTAGGAGACCTTCTTTAATAAATGTGTTTTTTCATACAGTGAAAACAGTCACTTCTAAAAGTTTACTAGAACACTACCTTTAATATCAAAAATAATACTTTAGCGACTGTTTCTCTAATTATAAAATACATGCTTGATGCAGAAAGCTTGGACAGATAGAAAGGGCAAAGGAAAAAAAGAGTACAACAAAAGTTCTTTTTTTTACATTATGGCTGTTTCATTTTTTTGGTAAAAAACTGTTTTTGTAACACAGCTACCCTTATATAACCCTCTTTAAATAAGTATACTGTATAAGAAAATTCATGTAAAGCAAATCATATAACTTATGAGGATTAGTATCTATATATGGAGAGAAAAATTCCTACAATTCATCAAAAAACAATCCAGTATAAAAATGGACAAAAGACTTGAAGATATTTTCCAAAGATATAAAAATATCCAATAAGACATGAAAAAGATGTTCAGTGTTTTACTACAGATATATTAATCTCTATTAGTATATCTATTATCATCTAGTACAGATACAGTGAGACCCTAGTTCTCATTCATTGGGATGGCTGACAAAATTCAGATATATGCTATAATATGAACCTTGAAAACATTATGCTAAGTGAAATAAACCACACACAAAAGGACAAATTTTCCATAATTCCACTTTTATGTTTATGTTTACAAGATAGGTAGGATAGCTAAATTCAGAGTTAGAAAGTGGAGCAGTGGTTGCCATCGGTGGGGAAGAGAGGAATAGGGAATTATTGTTTAATGGGCACAGAGTTTCTGTTTGAGATGGTGAAAAATTCCTGGAGATGGATAGAGATAGTTGCACAAAATATGAATGCCACTGAACTGTTAAATATAATGGTTAAAACGGTAAAAAAAAATTAATTTTAAAAGGTCTGGTTTATTAGGACAAAGAGAAATATATACGAAGGGACAGAAAGCTGCATCTGAAAAGCACAGGTTTATGAGACACCAGCATAGACACAGGCAGACTTGGGACAAGAGCTGTGATATTTGCTTTGTCACACTATAAAAACATTAAACAATTAAATTAGGAAAAAAATGTTAGTATCAGTAATTACAAACTTTGCTGCAAGGTAGAATCTTCTGGGAGCTTTAAAAAATACCAGTGTATGGCTTCCACTCTGAGTCAATCTGATTTAGGAAGGGTGTCCTGAATTTTTCTTTTTGTGTCCTGATCACCCCCTTCCAAATGTGGGGATGGGTGGGGAGTACCCCTATATACAGTAAGCAGTTTTATGGACATCAGCTGGGTACCCTACATTCAACTCAATTCTAATACTATCTGGCTCTCTCTCTTTTGGCACCAGAAGTTGTCTCAGCACTATGAAACTATCAACAGTCTAGGAAGGTGACCCACAAGGTGCAGCAGACCTCCCCTCTCTTGCCCACTGTTCCCCTCAGCAGTGTATTTCAGTCAATCTGCCTGTTCTGCTTCCCACTCTGTCTCTGGTGAATCCTCTCATACCCCTGTACCTCCAGTCTGCACACCAGCTCTTGTATGCATGCATGCATAAATAAATCTTTTTTTAAAATTATAACACTTATAAGGGAAAGCATTATGTTACACAAATCAAGGGTTCAGTCTTCAAGAGTTCACCTCTGCCCCCCAACTTCAGATGCCAGTTGCAAACCCCGGGTGCTTCTGACTGACTCGTTGAAAAGCAGAGGTTCCCATAGCTCTGGCATCTGTTTCAAGTAAATGATTTGTTAGAGCGACTCACAGAATTTAAAGAAAGTTTACTTACTAGATTACAAGTTTATTACAAAAGGATATAATTCGGGAACAACCCAGTGGAAGTAGAGATGTACAAGGTGAGGTGCGTGGAAAGGGGTGCCGAGTTTCCATATGCTCCCCAAGGAATGCGCTTCCCAAATCAACAGTTTTTCACCAACCCAGAAGCTCACAGAACGCCATCCTTTTGGGATTTTTACGGAGGTGTCATTAGTCATCATTGATTCACACACGGGCCATAAGATTCATTCCTCCCTGGAGGTCAGGGTGGAACTGAAAGTTTCAACCCTCTAATCCATCCTTAGTGGGTCCAAAAGCAGCTTGATTAACACAACAAAACAAATGCAAACATTATTAGCATAACAAAAACCACCTTTATAATCACATTCCACTTAAGAAATCACTAGGATTTTGGGAGCCAGGAGACTGAAACCTGAAGGAAGGCCAAATAAATATATTGGTCATCTGAGCGACCAATTATATATTTTTTTCTTACAAATCACAATATTTCACCTGGGCATTGTGGTCATTAACCCCCCCCCCAGGTGTACTTTAAAGGTTGAATTTTGATGTATATGTTATTATCTGTCACTAATGATAAAATATTTTTTAAAGATTTATTTATGCATATAAGATCTGGGGTGCAAGCCAGAGGTGTGGAGGGTGAGGGG
Organism: Condylura cristata; assembly: GCF_000260355.1. Classification (NCBI taxonomy): domain Eukaryota; kingdom Metazoa; phylum Chordata; class Mammalia; order Eulipotyphla; family Talpidae; genus Condylura; species Condylura cristata. The sequence continues at coordinate 19,326,851 of NW_004567126.1, forward strand.
ATTCGCCAGAGACAGAGTGGGGAGCAAAACAGGCAGAATGATTGAAATATACTGCTGAGGGGAGCAGCAGGCAGGACAGGAAAGGTCTGCTGCATCATGTGTGTCACCTCCCTGGCCAGGGGTCGACCTTGCACTGCAATAGCTGCTTATACATTCAGTGCAGAGACTTAACTCCTAGTGCCGCCAGGGAGAGCCCATGATAGTTGTTTTTTTTTTTTAAAGATTTATTTATATGTGCACACAGAACTGGGGCACAGGCCAGAGGCCCAGGGGCGGTGAGAGGATTCACCAAAGACAGAGTGGGGAGCAGAACGGGCTGACTGACAAGCACACTGCTGAGGGGAGCAGCGGGCGAGGAGAGGCTGCCTTGCCATGTGGTCACCTCTGGGGCAGGTGGGGGTTGAACTCATGCTGAAGTGGCTTTAGCTTAGTGCTGTGCTTTAACCCACTGTGCCACCAGGAAGGGCCCATGATAGTTATTTTTAATTGCCAAAATTTTTAAACTAAAAGCCTTCTAGATGATTCTAATGTGCAATGCATGTAGTTTGGCTCTCAAAACACAAGGAGGTTCAGCTCCCCATCCTCCCTCTGCTGGGAGCTAGAATTGGGGAGCTTATCCTCCACATTCTCTCTGCAAGGTGTGTTCTCTCCAGCCTCTCTCCTGACTTGGGGCCTCAGCTTGTTATAGGGAAGGAAGAGAAGGCATCCCTGAACCCTCAAACCTGCCTGCTCTAAATAGTTTCTGCCATCCACCGCATCAGTACAAGACATAAGAGTTTTAATGGAAAGGAAATTTAATACAATAAGTATACTATATGGAAAAGACAAAGAATATAATTTCTAAGTAAACACCTGAAGTTACTCATCCCCTTGTGGGTAAAAGTCAACCCAAAAGGGATTGGCCCAAAGCAAGGCCTGAAAGCCCGCCACAAGACTAAAGCACCTTCTGGCCAGGACCCATTGAAAAGGGTCACACATGGCCAGACAAGTCTGGGAGGAAAAGAGCAAAATTAAAATTAAGATAAAAGCTGCCATAGTCAACCTCCCCACATGTCTCTCACCCACATCTGTTTCAACCAGTCCAGGGCCAAGAAACAAGCACGGTTTCTTCATCACATGCTCCCTGCTTCATGTGGAGCAGGTCTCATTCCTCAGGTCTCCTTCTGGCTCTCCATCCCGCTTCCTTCTTCAGATTCCTTCTCTTCTCTGCTCTGCTCCACCCTCCTTCTGGGTGGGGCAGGGAACCTGGAACTTCCCCTTTTCCTGGGAACCAACTGCTTTCAAGCTCAGTTGTGTCACTCCAATAAAGCGGGACCCCACTGTTTGTTCACCCCCAGTACATACTTACCTCCTAATTCACTTTTCTTTTAATTCACCCACACCCACACCCCCCCCCATATATATATATATATATATATATATATGTATAATCATATATACATATAGGCCCTTGGGAGCAAAGCAAGAACTCCTGGGCTACCTACAGTCCATGGGGGAGACAACTGAATAAGCCTGTAAACACGTGACTATAAACCACAGTAATACTATGAAAGACAGGATCAAAGACCTCCCCCCTAATGGGGGACAGAGAGAAGGCTTCCTTGCAGGAACTGGGTTAACCATGCAGCAGGAGTGGGTGGAAGTGGGGTGTCCACAGAAGGACCTGGCAAATGGATTAGCTTGTGCTAAGGGCCGGAGGCAAGAGGAAACACATGGCACTGGAGGGAACAAATGAGAGTTAAGGGGCAGTAAAGGAAGAGAAGGGATTGACCTTGAAAGCTACTGTAAAGGTTTTGGTCTTTACCTGTGAGTGAGCTAGACAAAGATCACCAGTCCTTCTAAGGAATATATAGTGGTAAGGACGAAAGTGAACAAGGGAAACCACTCCAGCTCTTTTCTCAGTTACCAAATTCTAGTCTCTTGCTCCATCCCACCCATGGTTTTTCTCTCCTTTCCCCCCAGAGTCCTGTTAGTCTATTCTCTACTCCCTCCTGCCACCTGGGACCCTGTCCTTGGAACTTACCCTGGCAACCCTCTGTTTTTTCCTGGTCAGAGCTACTCTTAGCCCCACCACTTCCCCTCAACTCTGCCAGCCCCACACGCACCACCTTACCTTCCCATCCCCTCACAGGGCCTCAGGCCCCACCCATAGCCTGGCCCCGGCCCCGCGGCCTGCTGGGGAAGCTGCAAACCCACAGCCCAGGTGTGCTTCTGAGAACTCTGACTCCTGGGTTCTTATCTCTTCTGGCCCCTTCCTGCCTCCTAGGAAAAACAACTCTGGGGTTCAGAGTAGGAGGAGCCTGAAGGCACCTGCAAACTGGGCATAGATTCTGAAGATTGATACCCAAGTGGAGCCCACAGGAGGGGAACACACAGCAGATGTGGCATCAGACTTTATTGTAGCTACTTTGTTCACCCAGGGAGGGCTGAGTTGTTGGTGGGAATTAAAGTGGTCAAATGGGAAGAATGTCAGTTTTGACAGGATTGGGATGAGGGGACTAGTAGGGAGTGTTGGCTAAAGATGAGGCATTGGGGGACCCAAGAGACAGGGAGGAAAGGGCTCCAGGAGACAGCTGGAGAGGGCTGGGGAAGAAGCATAGAGGAGCCAAAGTTGGTTGACTGAGTTGACTGAGGCCTGGGAGCCCTCAGGAGAGGGGACAGGTGCTGAAGGCTAAGCCCTGGACTGGGAGACAGGTGTGCCCTGGACTTCCTGGAGGAGCCTGTGCCCCCTCACTTTCGGGCACCCAGTGCCAGGGCAATGATGAAGTTCAGAACCAGCAGGAACATGGCGACGGAGAGCAGCACTGTGATGACCACCATGCCTCCTGTCCGAGCCATTCCCAGCCCAATGGATTCCTTTTTCTTTCCTGTCAGAGGAGAGGAGGGGAGGCCTTTGTAAGCAGGAGAGACTCCTGTGGTGCCTGATGTTTTCAGTCTAACTCCTTAGTCAGCCTTTCCCTCCAGCTATCCCTTTATCCATTTTTTCATCCAACTAACCAACCATCCATCCATCCAACCAACCAACCAACCAACCAACCAACCAGTCAAGAGGGGTCCCTGCATCCATCAAATTAACATGTAGGAGGCCTCTCCTTCGTCACTCACCAAGGATATAGAAATCACTGACACATAATCCCTGCCCCCAAGAAGCTTTAGTTCAGTAGTGATGGCAGAGGAATCAATAGGCAAGTCAAATGCCAGTGACTCAGGCTAGAATGTGAGCCAAGGTGTTCAGGGAGCAAAGTGGGTGGGAGAGGCCAGAACTTGAGGACCCAGAAATGTTACTTACGCGCAAGTGTGAACACTGGGATCTCTTTACTGGACTCAGTGGATGTTCCCTTCATCACTAGGTAGGAAAGGCTTTTGGGGGAGGTTTGACAAAAGAACCCTCAGTGAGCACATGAGACTTGGGGGAAGTGGGAGCCCGCCACCCCTCACAGCAGCTCCTCCCATGTGCCCTCCTCTGAGAGAGGCCCATTCTTGACTCCTTCAGCTGTGCCCTCACCCTCTCCCCAAGTGCCCCCCACCTCGCAAGTGTCAGAACCTGGTTTCTCCTCCCCTACTTCCTCCCACAGGTGCTCCAGGCCTGGATCTGGTACCTACTAGTATTTGGTTCCTGGCGAGAGGTTTGTCACCTGGTATGCATTGAGCCGTGTGACGGAGAAGCCAGCCCCACTGTCCACCACACTCACCAGTTCCCTGCGCCCACGGCATGGAGGCACCACAAAGCTGCATTTCACCACTGGTCAGGAAAATTAGGGGTGAAAGGCAGAGTCAAAATTCTGGAGGCCCCACAGAATAAGGAGAGCACCCCAAGGAGAGGGTTAAGTACATGGGAAGAGGCCAGGGGAAGAAAGGATGCTGGGTGTTCAGGAAGGGGTCCCAGGGACTAGGGAGGAACCTGGGGAGGGGGTAGCCAACCTTTGCTGTCATTGGCTCTCCGGACCATCAGTGTGGCATTGCCCCCTGTCAGGTGACAGGGGGGCAAGGCAACTAGCAGGCTCTCTGTTAGCGCGGGGGACAACAGACCGGAGAGGCTGGAGATGTTGAAGTCAGCTGAGGGGCCAGGAGCAAGCTCAGGGCAGGAATCACTTCCATCCCAGGCCCACAGGTCAGGCGCCCCCCACTGGGGCCAAGTGAGGATGAGAGTCCTGCCCGTCTCCCCTTCTCTCGGCCGTCTTCCGGCGGATCACAGGCCGTTGCTGGTCTGACCGCCAGGTGGCAGTCTTGGGCTGCAGAAACCGCCAAGCCGCCTCGGGGGCAGGAGCCGGCCCAGGCAGCACCCACCCTCACCCCTACCACAGCCTCGGGTCCTTCTCACACCCCTGCCTCCTGGGACTGGAATAGGACTGGGCATGTGCCCTGGGTCCAGGGATTGCTACCTGGTCACTGCTATAACCATCCCCCACCCCCAACAGGCCAGATCAGCTCCTCTTTGAGAGCCCTGGAAGGCACAGTACCTCCCCCCAGAAGCCCCTCTCCACCCACTCCAGAGATTCCAGAGACCTGCAGCCCCTGGGGCCAGAAGAGCCAGCAGAGTCATGATCAAAGGCAAGGTGGTCCGAATTGTTAGCAAGGATGCCATAGCTGGGCTGGAGCTGGACCTGGGGCTGGCAGACTAGCTTCCTAAGGCAAGTGATGCCCCTGCCCCTGCGGGTGACTGATTTTGTTCTAGGGGTGGGAGGGGCTGGAAGGGAATCCTGTCCAACCTGCCCCTTGGGCCCTATGGCCTCGGGGGAGGAGTGGCAGACAGGTTTTTCAGGATGGGGAGCTGGCCCTTATGCCTGGGAGGGGATTTGCCCCATCTGGATCTTGATGGTTTACTTAGCTGCAGAGGGGCAGGGTAACTAGGCTGTGGGTAGAAATCACCCCCAAACTCTTTTGGGACTTTGCCTTACAGGCAGATATGTTCCTGCCTGCACATGCATCTGGAGGCCAGCCTATAGAGGACTGCTTCCCTCCACCGCCCACCCTTGTGGCATCAGGAAGAGGAGAATAACCCCCAGAGCCTCCTAAAAGGACCTTGGCTGGGCAAGACTGGGAGGCAGTAACTGGCACTGGGGAGTGAGGGCTGCATAGCTCCTGAGGGACAGGGAATGAGCTCTGGGGGCACACTGCTGCCCTGGGAGAGGCCGAGGGGTGTCATGCCAGGGAGTGGGCAGATATCAGAGGCTTCTGCAGAGTTTAGCCAACCGAGGGAGGCCAAGGAAGTCTTCCAGAGAAACAGAGCTGTGGAGTGGGGGTGAGTACTGTTACCCCAGGTCAGCAGCCATTTGTTCAACTACTGGAAATAAAGCACAGAAAGAAGCCTAATAAGAGGAAATGGGGCCCTCCCTGATGGCGCAGCGGGTTAAAGCACAGCACTGCAAGCAGGCCACAGCCACTGCAGGGTGAGTTCCATCCCAGCCCCTAGGTGACCACATGGCGTGGCAGCCCTCTCCTGACCCGCCCGCTGCTCCCCTCAGCAGTGGGCTTCCTTAATCTGCCTGTTCTGCCCCCCACTCTGTCTCTGGTGAGTCCTCTCACCGTCCCTGCACCTCTGGCTTGTACCCCAGTATGAATAAATAAATAAATCTTTAAAAAAAAGAGAGAGAGAAAAAATGACAAAGAAGCACAACTTCCACAGCATCGCCCACTCAATTAAGAGAGCAGCTCAGGAGTTCTGAGTAGAGTCATGAGAAGAGAAGGCACCGGCTTGGGGTGCCCCACAGACCCAGCCTCACGCCCATCATGGACAGATGATATTATTGGCTCCTTGTGTTGTGGAAACAGAGGTGTGGGGAGGCCGAGTCACAGTGGAAATGGATTCGATGCGGAGTGTAGGTGTGCCATAAGCAGTCTCTTCCCTGCCTCCCAAGGAAAGAACAAGGTCCTGGTGGGGAAGGGAGGGTCCAGTGGGGTCATGTCCTTCCCACCCCATGTTGGGAAGGATAGTTTCAAAGCCTGGGGTGCCAGTGCCAGCTAGGGGTGACAGTAAAGAGAAAACTCAGGGGCCCAGGTGAGGCTAAGAGGTCTGAGATCAGTGCTCCTCCACATTTAATCTGTGAGTCACCAGGGATCTTGATGAGACACCAGTTTCTGATTCAGTAGGTCTGAGGTGAAGCCTGAAATTCTGCTTTTCTAACCAGTAGCAGGTAAGACTGATGGCCAGTGTGAGAGGCCCACACTTCCAGTTAACAGATGCGACCCTCCCTTTTGGTCCCCTGCACCCCCCCCCACTCCCACGGGGTCTCCTCTTTGATGGCCATCAGGCGCAAGCAGGTGTGTCCCTCAGCCTCCCAGGACAGGTGTCTCTGGGTGAAGAGGTGTGTTCTGTTTTTCCTGCACCTTGACTTGTGATTCCTTTTAGATCAGCTCCTGCTGTCATTCACAAACTGAAAGAGGGTCTTGTACATGTTGAGGAACACTTTGGAGAGTGGGAAGAGACGAAATGATGGAATTTCAGGGGTGAGGGGGTCTGTCTGGGGCTTTTCAAATCCCATCACCAACCCAGAAGTCTGACTTTGGGAGGTATCTCTTCCCATTTAGGCACAAATCAAGGAGCAGGCAGAAGATGCCAGTTTTATTGCGGGGCAGGTTGTGCTGGGTCTACCCCTAAGCCCCCACCCGCTTCTGCAATTCTGACTGGGACAGAGGAAGGTAGGAAGGGCAGAGCTCTGGCCAGATTTTAAAGGGCTAAGAGGGCTCTGTGCCTTTAAGCCCTCCTTCTCCCTCCAACCCCCCCTTCCCCACCCTTGGCCCTCCCCAGGTTTCTGGAGGAGCTGAGAGTTGCGTCTTCTCCCTGCCCTGCCGAGCTGCTCACTGGCTGCTCTGGAGGCTGTGCTTTGCGGTCTCCATGGAAACCATTAGTTGCTAAGCAACTGGAGCATCATCTGTGCTGAGCTCTCGCATCTAATTATCCCATCACAGCGGCCGAGATGGGTTTGGGGAGCTGAGAGGAGGGGGAGGCCAAGCGCAGGAGCAAGAGGATAACTCTTTTAGCAGAGCGGATTCATTGACAAAGCTGAAGTCATTTAAAGCCACAGCACCCGGTTCCTCTAGAGGATTTGCTGGTGGCTTGAAGTAAGGGAGTTGGGACCAGAAATGCCTTTGGTCTCTCTCTTCAACCAACTCTTCCTAGACTCTCTTCTTACATCCTCAAATCTAAACTGTCAAGTTCTGTCTCCTGTCCCTGCCTTCCAAGCCCCCCATTCAAGTCAACAAACATGTATTAAGTACTGTGTTAGGTCCTAGGGATATAAAAAAAGATAAGTTTCTGTTCTCTAGGATCTCCTAATCTATTTGTCTTGGACTAGAAGACCAGCTCTGAAAAAAGACCTATTCTGAAGTCTGCATTTTTTTTCTTTTAAACTATAATAGTTTTATAATCAAAGGAACTCAGATCAGAGCTCAGGTCTATTTGATATACTGATGGCTGTCTTTCCCCAGTGATACTTTTCTGCCTCCCAGCCAATTAGAAAAATATGCCCACTTCACTTGTCAGTCTCTGGTGGGTACTATTGGCCTCCTGTTGATAAGTGATAACCATGTGGCTTTAGGTGAATCACTTTTTTTAATATTTATTTTTAATTTTCTTTCAAAAATTTATTTATTTATGCAGCCAAGAACTAGGATTTAGGCCAGAGGTGTGGGTGGGTGGGGTCGGGGAGGGCTAAAAGGATTTGCTAGAGAGAGAGTGGGGAGCAGAACAGGTAGATCTACTTAAATACACTGATGAGGGGAGCATCAGGTGAGACAGTTCTACTGTGCCATGTGGGTCACCTCCCTGGCCTACCTGGGATCTGGGATCAAACTCCTGTGGCAGTGGTTTCCAATAGCTTGACAGCTCTGACTTTAACCCCTGTGCCACCAGGGAGGCCCAGGTGAATCACTTGGAGCCTCAGTTATTTCACCTAGAAAATAGGAAGACTCATTTCTTTCCACTTTCACTCAAGCTAATTTATTTAAGAGGTCACAGTATAGTATCTGGTCAATAAATTTCAGTTTAAGGAGTTCATCTAGCAAGACATAACAGGTGTAAAAATGGTTAGAGTAAAGGTGCAGAAGAAATGCTGGAGATCACTGCATAGTCTCTGGGAACAGCTGGGGGAACCCTGGGCCTTAGACATCCAGGTAGGATGCAGTGCTCACCAGGTGTTTGATCTGATGGGACAAGGCAGAGCCACCATCCTTGAGATCTGAGGCTGAAGATGACTGTGAAAATAAGATCCCCTGTTGTTTAGGTCTGAAAGAGAATTGGATACACATCTATTCTTTCTATTGCCGATGATCTGGTCACTTACCCAAGTCTTTGTCCAGCTTTGTCCAAGTTACCTACCTAACTACTATGAAGTCTGTCTCACTGGTGTAGTGTAACTATCACTCATGCTAATTTATTTAAGAGTGCCTTGTATAGTATCTGGCTTAATAAATATTAATGTAAATGATTCACCCTTTCCTCTCCTTTTTATTAACCCTTAGTGCAGATGAAGGCTAGAGGCTCAGAGACAATAAGTAACTTTTCCAAGGTCACAGACCCAGGAGGGAAGGTGGTAGGAAAGAATTCAGGCTTTGTTTTTTTCCACCTGTGTCATTGACCGGAGAGGTGGTCTGAGGGGGTAAGTGAATGAGATTAGACCAGCTGCTCCTTGCATACCAAGCATGCCACAGGGGTCCCGGATACTCAGCAGCTGCCAGCTCCCTCTTTTATTCATTCAGTGAACATTTGGTGAACAACTCCTCTGAGGTGGTTTCCATGTTAAATGGTGAGATTCAGAGATGAGAAGCACAGCTCCTGTTCTCAGTTGCTGAAAGTGAACTGGAGTTAGCCTGGGTGAGCTAAGTGGAAGGGGATATTTCAAAAAGAGGGAGCAGCATATGACAAGGCTGTGAATTATTCTGACACCGCCCAGGAACTGGGAAGGCTGCATCTTGACTAGAAAGGAGTATTCCAGGATGGGCACTCTCCTCCTCCTCGTTCTCTTGGATGCTCTGCAGGACACAGGAACACCTGGATGGGGAGGTCTACAGTGTGGGAAGGGGCTGAGGCTCCCCCCCCCCCATTAACAGCTGTGCAAATGAGACTCTTTTGGGGAAGATCCTTCTGCCCCTCAAACCTTGCAGATAACTATGACCCAGGTCAACACTTTCACTTTAACTTCATATGACATCCTGAGCTAGAAACACCCAGATAAGTCTCTCCCAGATTCCTTATTCTCTGAATAAATGTTTATTGTTTTAGACCGTTAAGCTCGGGGGTAAGTTGTTATATAGTGAGAGATGACTAATATACCTATCTTGGGGAATGCTGATGGAAATGTCCATTTTCATAAATGAGCCTGTGAGTGTGCACCCAGAGGAGAGGTATGGGATAGAGAAGGAAGGTGGGGCGACGGTTGTAGAAGAGGGTCCCTACAGAGAGTACTAGAAGGGAAGGAGAAGACAGCCAAGGACAGTTGCCACCCCAGCGCATGCCCGAGACAGCATTTAAAGACAGAGGGGCGGGGGGAGAGGAGCTGATGAAGGAGGAAAGAAAATTAGCAGGACAGCCAGGAAAGAGTGGGTGAAGGGGTTCAAAAAGAAGGTGTCAAACTGACAGGAAGGTCAGAACTGAGGACTGACAAATGTCCACACTTGGGGATTGTGTGTGTGCTCAGGAACAGCGTCCTGTGGATGAAGGGTCAGGCGCCAAATGAGAGTCACTGGGTGTGAGGAAGGAGTGAGATCCGTGTAGGCTGCTCCTCTTTGGAGGATCTTGGCAAGGAAGGGAAAGAGATAATTAACTGAAGAGGAATTTGGGGGCACAGGGAATTCCATCTGTTCTGTTTTGATAGTTAAAGATGCAGGAGAGAGAAGAGGGTAGAGTTGATGGAGAGGCTTACAGAGGAGGGAGAAATGAGGTTCAGATCCAGAGGTAGAGGCAATAGCTTTGGACCACAGGAATGACACTTCCCAGCCCTGAGAACAGGAGAGTGATGTGGAGAATGCTAGACCCTTGGAGACCTTAGGGTGAGAAGGGCAGAAGTATGAAAGGAGTGAGCTGAATTGCTCCCTGCTTGAGGGTCTTTGTATTTTCTGAGAAACTCAGGGAGGAGGAGGCTTGGGATCTGAAGAGGGGTGAGAGTTTGAAAGAGCTGCCTTCTGGAGGAGGACACAGCTGCAGAGAGTGTTGGTGGTGATGCTAGCTGAGCTTGGGACCACTGTCTTCAGGGGCACTGACTGTATTAGTCAGGTTCTCCAGAGATACAGAGCCAACAGTATATATACACAGCAACT
>NW_004567126.1:19337204-19342390 GCF_000260355.1 Condylura cristata
AGAGAGAGAGAGAGAGAGAGAGAGAGAGAGATTTATTTTAAGGAATTGGCTCGTGTGACTGTGGAGGCTTGGTGAGTCCAAAATCTGACTGGGGAGGCTGGAGACTCAGAAGTTGCAGTTTGCATCCAACGCAGGCCTGCTGGCACGGTTCTTCCTCTTGGTGGAGGAGGAAGAGAGGAGCAGGCAGTCTTTGGTCGCTGAGGACCTTCAACTGATTGGATGAGGCCCACCTAGATCCTGGGGTATTCTGCTTTATTTATAACCTATTGATTTAAAACCATTCATCTCATCGAAAAAAACACCTTCGCAGAAACACCCAGAATAATGTTGGATCAAGTATCTGGGTACTGTGGTCTGGTTAAGTTGACACGTAAAACGAACCATCACATTGACCTTGACATTTTGGGAGGTTTTCAAATGACTCAACAGCTTGAGTGTAGAAATGATGGAGCTCTTAGGTCACACTGACTCCAGGTGGGGGTTGCAAGACATGGACAGTCAAGGGCTCTGGCAAGAGTGAAGGGAGAAAGAAGAAGATCTAGGCCAGTTATGAAAAGGAAGGACAGATGTGATGGGAAGGAGCCCTGGGCAGGGAGGTGTTTAGTGAGTCTGGCATAGAGTAAAGACAAAGATGAAGGGAGAAGAGGGGAGTGTGTGTGTGTGTGTGTGTGTGTGTGTGTGTTGGGGGGGCGCTGCAGAGCAGCAGGATGGCTGCCTTGGAAAACAGCCAAGTCCTGGAGCAGCTGGATAGGTCAGAATGCTGGGAGCCCAAAATGCTGTGTGGGGGCTGCAGGCCCCGGTGTCTCCTGGGGCCAGGCAGACAACAAAACTGGGGAAATGCATTGTTTCCCAGTTGACTCGGCCACTGGAGAGGAGGCACAGCAGGAGCGAGTCCTAAAGGACTGGCCCCTCCAAATCTGGAAGAACTGCCTGTGGACAGGGGACCTACTGTGACCAAGGGGACATACTGGTTTTTTCAAGGGAAGCCAGCAATCTGATTTTTTGGATAAAATGTTATTTTAAACTAACACGTTATGAAAATATACTTTGTGAGCAGAATAACATACAGCTTTGAGCTGGGACAGGGTATGGGGAGGGGAGTGAGCTTCTGCTAGAGGAGCAGGGAGGCTGAAGGGACAGGGCTGCTTGTAGAAGCAGCCAGGGCCTCAGGCGCATTGGTGGCAGAGCCCTGGAAGGAGGGATTGCCAAGGAGTGGGTTGGGGCTGAGGAAGCAAAGGATTCGGGGAGAGGGCTAGTCTGACCCATGTGTTTTCCACGGGCCGAGAATGACAGGGTTTACACAGAGAGTGAAACAACTCAGCCTGGTGGTGGGAAGATGACTGTAAGAGTAGGTGGAGGCTTGATCGCGGGGTAATTAAGCCTCTCCTTAGCCTGAAGGAGAGTTAATCCGCACAAGAAATAATGATGGCCTGAATTAACATGAATTAATTTGTTCAATAAATGGTGACTAAATGCCTTTGCACCAGTCACTGTGCTAAGTGCTGGACATTCAGAGGTGACTAAGATATCCTCTCCTGGAAATGAAGGGTTCACGGGAGACACTGAAAGGTCCACTACTGTCTTACATCAGGATTTGAGCAGAAGTAATAACAGCTATTATTGACTGAGTCCATACCATATACCGGGCATTGTGTTAAGTTGTTTATACACACACACACACACACACACATATATATGTATGTATATACATTTAAAAAATTTTTTATTTTATTTTTGCTTAAAAGAACTGGGGTGTAGACCAGAGGTGTGAGTGGTGAGAGAATCTATCAGAGATAGAGTGGGGAGCAGAGCAGGTGAATTTACTGAAATACCCTCCTGAGGGAGCAGCAGGTGAGACAAGAGAGGTCTGCTGCACCATAAGTGGGTTAACTCCTGGGACAGGGATCAAACTCAGGCTATAAAAGTGATTGGTAGCACTGAGACTTAACCCTTAGGCAAACAGGGAGGCCCTAATATATATTTTCATGTTTAACCTCAAAACAACCTCTTTGAGGTGGGTGCCACTATGATTCCCATTTTATTAATGAGGAAACGAAAGTCAGAGAGGGTAAATGACTTGCCAGAAAGTTTCTTCATAGAAGGGGCAACTTACAAGGGCTTGAGCAGTCCTGAAGGGCTTCCTGGAAGAAGTGGTGAATGGGTGAAGACTTGAAAGTTGAGTAGGAGTTAGCAGAGGTGAAGGGAGGGGTGGAGAGGGAGACTGTTCTAGGCTAAGAACTGCAAAGGTCAGAGAATGCGCCCCTTGAAGGTTTAGAGTGGAATTTGAGGAGGTCACTGAAAAAGTAGCAGGGACTACATGAAGAACTTTGTAAGCCCCTTTAAGGAATTGCAATTTGTATCCTAAGGATGATAGAAGCCCTTGAAGGGTTTTATTTTATTTTATTTTTTAAAGATTTATTTAAGGGCCCTCCATGGTAGCACAGCCGGTTAGGACACAGCACTGCAAGCTAGCTACAGCCACTTCAGTGCAATCCCAGCCCGCCAGGTGATCCATATGGCGAAGCAGACCTCTCCTGATCCACCTGCTGCTCTCCTCAGCAGTGTACTTTGTCAATCTGCCTGTTCTGCTCCTCACTCTGTCTCTGGTGAATCCTCTCATTGCGCCTGCACCTCTGGCCTGTACCCCAGTTCTTGTATGCATAAATAAATAAATCTTTAAAAAAAAGTCATGACTTTTTGACAACCCAGATTTATTTATTTATGCATACAAGAACTGGGGTACAGGCCAGAGGTGCAGGGGGAGGGTGAGTGGTGGTGAGAGGATTCACCAGAGACAGAGTGGAGAGCAGAACAGGTGGATTTACTGAAACACACTGCTGAGGAGTGCAGTGGGCAGGTTAGGAGAGGTCTGCCATGCCATGTGGGTCACCTTCCTGGCCAGGGATCGAACTCTTGCTGCAGATAGCTTCATAGTGCTTGGTTTTAACCTGTTGTCCCACCAGGGAGGGTCCCCTAGAAGCATTTTAAATGGAATGTCATGATCAAATTTGTATCTTATAATGATGATTCTTGTTGCAAAGTAAAGACTATGTTGGATGAGCAGCTAGGTGACATTTTAGATGTCCCTTGACATAGTGTTGAGATATGATTCTCAAAAGATGATGGAGGAGGGGTTTTGGGGGAAGGGATAGTTTAGCAGTGGAACAGAGTGGAGGATGCCTTCCAAGTTGTAGCAGCTGGTGGCCCATGGTGCTGTTAGTAGCTGAGGAAGCCCTTGGGGGTGGAGGAAGAGATTGGTGGGGAGAAGAAGGCTGTGTTTCAGTTTCGAACTTGCTGAGCTGAGGTGCCTGAAGACACCCAGAAGGCAGGGGGTGGGAAGTGGCTGACTGCCTGGTTTGTGGTCAGGAAGGCTGTCAGCTTCAGTAAGAGTGCATGGCCTTAAAGAGGAGTAAGGAGACAAGGTCAAGGACAGAGTCTGGGGTGAGCCAGTGTTTATGGGCAAAAGAAGGGGGGGGGCGGTTTGCAAAGGAGACAGAGAGGCTTCCCTAACAGAAAAAGAAAAGGGCCATGATACCCCAGGTACCCAAAGAAGAATCTACTTCTGTAGCAAATGGAAGAGATTTGAAATGTGCTCTGAGGTTTGGCAAGTAAGAATTACCTCTGGGCTCTTCAGTCTGGGAGGGGCATGTGTGGGAGAGGGATGGGGCTGGACAAGAGAAGCAGTAAGTGCTCACTTAGCCGCTTCGGCACGACCTAAAAGGACACCAGTTTGACCACAGGCTAATTGATATAAACAAGAGTTAAGTTCCTACAGCATATTTCTGGTCACAAAAATATCACCAACCTTCTAAATAAAAACCCAAAACACTTCTTAATAGTCTGCAGTCATGGGGATTCGCTCATTCATTTTCCCATTAGCCTCATTCCAGTTCAGGGTCACAGGCAGTGGGGACACACCCTGCCAGGCAGGGCCCAGTCCTGGACAGGACACCCTTCCATGGCAGAGGAAGCTCACTTACTCACGGAGACACACATCAGTGAACCTCACATGCACATCTTTGGGAAGTGGGGGGAAACGTGTTCCAGAGAAAACCCACCCAAACATGGAAGAACCTGCAGTGCGGGCCCCATGGGGCCGAGGCCCCAAATCCATGTGTTATACTGAAACCATGTTGAGTGAGATGATGTCATTTGAGGACCTGCTGTGCTGAAGAACTGAGCTTTGGGTGGGGATGGGGCTGGTGTCCTTGAGGGACTGCCGAGCTAACAGCCTGGGGAGAGCCCTGTGAAGGAGGGCAGCAAAAGCTCTTTTCTTCCCCTGCTCTCGAGCCCCCAACATTGCTTACACTCCTTTGACTCGGTGGCTGGGCTGCTTCTGAGTTGTTTGCAGAAACCTTTGATGGGCACTAGGGTGAGGGACAGGAAGGTCTTCCAGGGATATCGGTAGAGAGAGAGAGAAGCTCCTCTGGAAATGAGCTGATCTGAACCAGCCTTCAGGCCCTGAGGAGGGTGGGGCTCAGCTGTCTCCCTCTATGGGGTGTGGGGTGGGGGCCTGGGAACTCCAGTCCAGAGGTCAAAGGACCCAACAGAATTGTGAGCCTTAAGCCCCTCTTGGGGTCTAGTCATGCCATTTTTGGCACCTTTCCCCCAAGAGAGAACAAGGAGTGGTTTCATGGTAGCCACCAGGAAGAAGGGCAAGGTGCGGTGGGAAAGGGCAGATCCTTGGGAATCCCAGTCCACCCTCCTGGCAGGGAGGGGTGGTTGGCCAGCCCTCAGTCCTGAACCAGGCCTTTTCCCACCTCCACTGGCCCTGTTTGATATGCACATCAGATATGGTGCCCTTTGCAAAACTGTTATTTGTACAGGAACCCAAGGGAGGGGGAGGAAAGCCCTCTCTCCTCTTTCCCCCTCCAGCCACTTCCACTTGCAGGGACTTGCAATCAAATACCAACCTAGTCACTCTCTCACTGGCTCAGACTTGAAAAGGTGAATGCAGATGGTTTCCAGCTAGGCCTGCTGGGAGTTTCTCAGCTCTGCCGGAAATGGCCAGGCCTCTGAGCTTCCCCGTACCCCACTCCACCCCCACTGTCCTCTTGACCTCAGCCTTCCTCCTCACTACTCCCCAGCTCTGGGCTGAGTTCCCATGAACCTCCCACTTAGTCTAGAATCTCACTGCCTATTTGCCTCAGTCAAGCTGACTTTCTTTATGTCTAAGAATGGAGTAA
>NW_004567126.1:19342490-19343821 GCF_000260355.1 Condylura cristata
CCCCCCCCCCCACCCCCCAGCATCTCCCATCCTGTGCTGAGGGCCCAGGAAAAGCTCAGAAATAGGAAACAGGCTTTGCAAAGCAGGCATAGGGCTAAAGGAGAATAAATGTCATTGGAGCCATGGGACTGGGCTACACCCCAGCTCTGAAAGCTACTTCCTACATGGGGAACTGGATTCAGGTGCCAGTGGTTGGCACCTAGTAGATGCTTAAAACAAGTTCCCTCCCTTCTCTGCACTTAAGGGCTCTGATGAAGAAGTAGCTGGGAGGAGCTAGAGTCAATGAAAAAAAGTCCCCTTGAGTCAGTGAGGCACATTGGGTGGGATACAGGTTTGATCTGTCACCCTGGGGGAGGGGAGCACGTAGTTCTGGAGCATTGGGTTCTCTCTGTACTCCTTAGTTTGGCCCTGAGACTCTGGGAAAGGTCTCACAGGTAGGAGGAGGTCTGGTGGGGGGGGGCTGCCTCTGAGTCTGAAACTCCCCTTCACTCCCCCAACTCATAATCCGATTTATATTCCTACTCCCTCCTCTGGACCCGTCACCATGGCAACCGTTTTCTCAGTTGCACTTCATCAGTTTCTCAGCAAATCTTTTTTTTCTGTCCCCTCCTTCAATCTCTCCTTTCTCCCCTACCAGTCTACGTTTCCACAGACCCCTGCTCCTCAGTTTTCTCTTTATCTCTTGGTGTCTCTGTTCTCTCATCCTCTCCATCGGCCCTGCCTGCCTCTGTCCAGTTCTCTTTCTTCAGCTTCCCCTCTGTCTCTCCCTTTTCTAGTCCAAGATTGCAGCAACAAGCTAAAGTCTGTTGGTGAGACAAGAACTTGTGTGCTTGCTGACATCGGGGTGGAAAAGCACAGGTCCCTGGACCACATTTGTTTGGGATTCTGGGGGACTCTGGACAGAGTGATGTGAGGTCGATGTAAGGTCTGTTCAGTCTTGACCAAGGGGCAGAGAATGGTGGGGAGGGAAAGTAGCACTGGGCAGTTTGATTTTTTTTTTAAAGATTTATTTATTTATGCATATAAGAGTTGTACAGGCCAGGGGTACAGGGAGGTAAGAAGAGTCACCAGAGACAGAATGGGGAGCAGAATAGACAGATCCACTGAAACACACTGCTAAGGGGAGCAGTAGGCAAGACAGGAGAGGTCTGCCTTGCCATGTGGGTCAGCTCCCTGGCTGGGAATCGAACTTGTGCTGCAGTGGCTGTGACCAGCTTCATAGTGCTGTGATTAACCCCTTGTGCCACTAGGGATGCCCTTTTCTCCAGTTTTAAATCAATCCTGCAGGCACTGTCCCTGATTTATTTCCCCTTCCCACCCCCCACCCCCTC
>NW_004567126.1:19344166-19353562 GCF_000260355.1 Condylura cristata
TCCTGACCCACCCGCTGCTCCCCTCAGCAGTGTACTTCGTCGATCTGCCTGTTCTGCTCCCCACTCTGTCTCTGGTGAAGCCTCTCATTGCCCCTGAGCCTCTGGCCTGTACTCCAGTTCTGTATGCACAAATAAATAAATCTTTGAAAAAAAAACCTTGGTATGGGCCTCCTTGGTGGCTCAGGGGTTAAGTCTCAGCACTATGAAGCTATCCACAGCCACTGCAGCCTGAGTTCCATCCAGACCTGAAGCTGACCCACTTGGTGCAGCAGACCTCTCATCTGGCCCACCGCTCCCCTCAGCAGTTCATTTCAGTTGAGCCATGTTCTGCTCCCCAGGCTGTCTCTGGTGAGCCCTCCCCACCCCCACACCTCTGACCTGTACCCCAGTTCTTGTTTGCATAAATAAATAAATAAATCTTAAAAAAAAAAACACCTTGGGGTTATTTGTGATCCCTCTCTGTCCTCCTCCATAACTAGGAGTCTAAGCTCTATCCTTTCTCCTTTTGAAAAGGAGCATCTTCTAGCCCTTTGCCATTTTGTACAAATTACCCTTGATCCAGGGCCTACAGCATTTGCTACCCTAGTCCAGCCTCCCTTCTTATGGATTTCTCACATAAATGTGGTCTCTTCTTAGAAACCAGGCCTGTTTGGAAATCATTACTTTCTTTTCCTTCTTCCTCATTATTTTTCTTCTTAATTTATTGAGCACCGGCTATATATTAGGTTCTTCAAATATGTCATCTCATTTACTCTTCATAATAATCTATAAAGCAGGTATTATTCCATCTTCCAGAAGGAGTGAGTGCTCAGAGTGGTAAAAAGAATTTATCCAAAAGTTTTATAGTAACTAGGACTCAGATCCAGATATTTAGATTTCCAATGTTAGCATTTTATTTTTCCCTACACCAGTTGGTTTCCACATAATTTTCTACTCAAAAACATCTTCTGAGTCTACCTGTTATTTTCCCATTCGATGTCTGAGGTTCATTTTGATATGATCCCACTGCTACCTACAAAACCCTTTATCTTATTCCTTCTCTGAGTGCTATGGGTTGGGGTCAAGCAGGAGAACATTTACATGCTTTAGAGTATTTTTTGAAAAGATTTATTTATTTATGCACATAAGAACTGGGGTACAGGCCAGTAACGGGGTGGGGGAAGAGAATTCATCAGAGACAAGAGTAGGGAGCAGAACAGGCGGATCCACTGAAACACACTGCTGAGAGGAGCAGCGGGTGGGTCAGGAGAGGTCTGCTGTGCTATGTGGGTCAGCTCCCTGGCCCAGGATCAAACTCAGGCTGCAGTAGTGATAGCATGATAGCACTGAGACTTAACCCCTAGGCCACCAGGGAGACCCAACATATTTTAGGGTTTTGTCTTTATCTCTCTCCTCTTCAATGTTTTTATTAACAACTTGTATGGAACTAGAGTATGACATTTCACGGAGTAAACCTGGAGGATAGTAAACACTTTGAGAGATGGGATAAGGACTCAAAAATCATCTCCAGAGAGGAAGGCAGGACTAACAAGATGAAATGTGCAGGCATCTATGTAAAACCTCAGCAACACACAGCACATCAGACCTGGCTGAGAGGAGGTCCAGGTCAGTGAATCAGTTTGAAGCAACAAACTAACTATAGTCTGTTGACTGGACAATAACTAAGTTCTGTCTGAGCCAGTAGGATAATATGGTCCTCAAAAGGGAATCCAATTGTAAGCCATATTAGGAAAGATAGCGTCCTTGGAATGAAGGACAGGACTGACAGTCCTGCTTTACTCCAAGTTCGCCAGGTCACCTGGGAGTAACTGGCATGAACTAGGAGTGACTTACCTTGAGTGATCTCAGGAGGTAGGGTGTGGACTAATAAGTGGGGACCGCTGGGAGGTGGAGTTCAGCTCAAAGGAAGGAAAAGCAGATGTTGATAAATGGGCCACCTTGGGAACCAGTAGCACCCCATTACTGGAAGTGATCAAGAACATGAAGACACATCAGTTGCTAGGGATATTGGCAGGGAGGTGAACACCAGAAGGAGTTTGAACAAGGTAGTTGGTCTCTGAGGCATTTATCCAAACTAATTCCTCCTACTTTTGTTTTCTGTAACCTCTGTATCTGAACCTGCTTTCTCTTGCTCCACCCAATGCACCTGAGGGAACCTGCACTGATTGTATTAACGCCACATCTTTTAGTTATTTAACATCTTTTCTTGTACTTCAGTTGTCCCCATCATGTAAGCTCCCTGCAGAAAGGTACCAGCATCATCTGTTAACAATATAAAACCTTATCAATCCTTGGCTTTTCTCAGCTGCCCTCCACCTCACCCTCCTTACCCCCAAGATAATTTTATCCTTCGCCTGTTGTTGGAAATCTTATCTTGGCGTGTTCAGTCTCAGGGGTTTTGGAATATAGAACTGGGAAGATAGGAGGTGAGCAATGGGATTAAAGAAGCAACTGTGTGTGTGTGTTTATGTGTATTAGGGAGAATCTGAGTAACAGGTGACAGACAAGGAAGAGAATGAAAATGGAGAGGTGAAGCCAAGCCATAGAAGATGAGAGCAGGCAAAGAGAGAAAGAAGTTTTGCCCCCAGAGAGCAGAGAGAGGGACTGACTGAGGGTCTGCAGAGGGTGACAACTGCTGCTTGGTGTTGCAGAATAGAAGAAGGGACTTTCCACATGTGGTGATGCAGGTTACCAGTTAGATCACCTTGCGGGGGGCGTGGGGGGGAGGCAAATAAACACTGGGATTCCTTTTTGAAATTATTTTTGATGTTGGGATCGTGGGACCTCAGAATAGTTTGAGGTGGCGTAGCCTGTAGGTTTCACGGGACTCAGTCCAGTGCCAAGAGTAGTTCCCCATTCAGCAGAACCCCAGTCCCTGCAGATAGAGCAGGTGTAGTCCTGAGGCTTCTGCAAAGACAAAAACATTAAGCTGCTTCTCTTACCTTAGAGTTCTTCCTTCTAAAAACACTTCCTGATCTGGGACTTCAAGTTATAAATGCCCTCGAAGCAGAATAGGCTATGGGTTTTGGTAAATGAAGAAAATGTGGCTCAGGGAAGTAAGCCAGCCTGTCTGAGGTCACAGGACAGCGTTTAGGACCAGGGCTCCATCCACAATCCAGGGGTACTTTTCAGAGTGACCCAGAAAGCTACATGCATGTCATGCCCTATGGGGGATGTCCAGCCATGGAGGCCAGCCTGCCTTTCCAGATCTTACGGCCTCAGAGGGAAAGGAGCCAGACACAGGCAGACGTCCAATGGAAAGTTGGAAGCAAGTGCCGCAGTGGTGTGTGGGAAGAGTCTGGCCTGGGAATCAGGAGACCTGAGTGCCTTTTCCAGCCATCACTCTCCAGCCATGTGATTTTAGGCAAGTCCTTTTACCACTCGGGGCCATGCTTTTCTCACCTGTGACCATTCCAGCTCTTAAAAATAAAAGCCAGACTGGGCTCCATATAAGAGCATGTGCTGACAGTAAATATAACCCGAGTGCTGTGTCCCCCTTGGCCCCTCCCAGCGCAACCTCAGAAAGGCTCTTGCCTCCAGTTGATGCTGAGAATGAAATGCTCCCAAGACAGCAGAACTGCCAGGCAACTCAAAAGTGGGGAATAGGAGGTGATTTGGCATCTTTCTCTAGGGTTCTGGCCCTCCTGGGATAGTGAACTCTCTCCTCCCTCCCCACACACACATCAGAGCTAAGCAGGTTGTTGTTGTTTTTTCATACACCAAGCCTCCTATTTAAACTCTCTTCCTGATAAAGAAGAGCCTGGAGATAATCTCCTTCAACCCTTTGGTTGAAGAAACTAAAGCCCAGAAATAGGGTGTGACTAGGCCAAGGTCACATACTCTTCATTTTTCAGGCCGGTTTTCTCTCTGAGGCTTGGACAATTTATTAGATCTGGTTGTTTGGGAATGCTGCCTCATGGCTGGAATCCTGTTCCCGTTCAGATCTCCAGTGAGATGTACAATCAGCTTGGGCAGACCCACACCTTCAGCTGGAATAAGTTTCAGATCAAATGTTGCTCCTGGCAATAAACATTCTCAGACTCCCAGGCCCCGGGTCATTGTCTCTCCAAACTACTCCTGAAGCCCTCATGACCCTGATTTAAAACTCCTGCCCTCTAGTTTGTCCCAACTAGACAGGAAGTACTTTGAGGGCAAAGAGCACATCTGTTGTTCACCAACATATACCTGTTGCACAGTCCAGTGCCTGACACCCACTAGGTCCTCCGTGAACATATGTTGAATGAATAAATAGATGGTTAGAGAAGGGTGGCTGGAAGAAAAAGCAAATGTTGAGCCAGGTATCACAACCTAAAAGGAGGGCAGAGTTATTCCTGGTTGGATGAACTCCTATGCAAATGGAAGTCCTAGATAGAAGAAATGGGAAATGGGGAGGAGGGGAAGTAAGGTGATTGAAAGAAGAAAATACAAAAAATAAATAAAAGGAACACTTTGAAATCAAGGTCTGCACTAACCTTGGAGGGCTTCTGGCCAGAGGGAGGAGGATGGGTCTCAGCCATGCTAGGGATAGGGGAACTGGCTGGACACAGAGGATAGCCCTGACATCAGACTAGTGGGTTGAATTTGATGCTGGGGACTGGAGGGGATGAAGTTTTGGGAAGGCCTGGAAAGAAAAGGGTGCAAGAAACAGTTCCCTTTCCTTGACACTTTCTCAGTTAAACTGAAACCCACAGAAAACCACCTATACCATCCCCCCCCCCCTGTCCTCCAGATGCCTGGGCACCTGGGACCCAGAAGCAGAGTCCCTAAGGCAAAGATCTGGAAGTGGCAGAGGCAGCCTCTGAGTGGGGAGTGTGGGAGCTCCCACGTCCCACCTGCCTTCCCAGAGGATTCGCTTTCTCTCGAAGGTGCCATCCCTGCGGGAGGAGTACTCTAGCAGTCTCCTAAGTCCTTCCACCCGGCAGTCCCACCCCAGCCCAGCTTTTTCCAGAGACCGCTAAACCACATCTAGCCGCCAGGGGGCAGAAAGCAGCCCTTAGGCCTGAGTCCCTCCGTTTTCCCCACTTAGACACACACACACACACACACACACACACACACACACACACACCCCTGAAGGCTGAGATGGGCGGGGCCTCACCTGACCAGGGGGCAAAAAGCAGCCCTTAGGCCTGAGTCCCTCCGTTTTCCCCACTCAGACACAAACACACACACACACACACCACACACCAGAAGGCTGAGATGGGCGGGGCCTCACCTGGCTCTCACTGGAGCCCCGAAACTCTCTTAACCCCTTCCTGCCTAGTCGGAGGCACTTCACTCAGTCAGTCATTCCTAGTAGAGCTCGGGAGACAAATCTGATGGTGGAGGGGTTGTTGCCTAGGAGAGAGGTGAGGGTGGAGGTGAAGTTAGTTTCCAGTTACTCTGCCCTGGTTCTGGCCGGAGCTGGGGGAGGTTACCATTTCTTGGCTCAGTTGGGTAGCTACCATCACAGGTGGGTGAAGGAGCCCCCGAGAGAGGCCAGAGATGCCGAGAGAGGCCAGAGATGCCGAGGCCGGGGCCCCCAGGCGAGGTATAGTGAGTGCTGAGGCAGCCACAGAACCCAGACTTCCGGGGTCCCCGCAGCCTTTCATCTGTCAGCGCGGCCTTTGCAACCACTTAGCCCAGCCCTAGACGTGAGACGGGCGGTGGGGGAGGACGCCAAAGAGTGCAGAGACCGCGAGAAATTGGGGGTGGGGTGGGGGGGAAATATTGACAGGATTTGGGCTAGAGAGCGGCGGGGATTGCACAGCTCTCAGGTGCCGGGTTTTGTGTGTCGCTGCTCGAGTACCAGGCAGCCTTCCAGGGCTCAGACCAAACCAAGTTCCGAGGTGGCGCGCCGGGCGACAAGGTGTTAAACTGTGGGTGGGAGTGGGGTCGGGAGTCCCTCCCTTCTGCCGTTCCTCTCGGCGTCACCTCTTCGGAGTCTACCCGGCCGGCGAGCAAAGAGTTAAGTCTGCCCGCAATCGGCAAGACTGGAGTCGGGAAGGGGTGGAGGGAGGGGGGAGAGAAGGGAAGGGGGAAGCCGACTGCAGGGAGACAGCGCCAGGAACCCCCTCCCCAGGGACCCGGCCCCTGGGCCCCCGGCCCCAAAAGAGGCCCTGCCCTCCCGGGGGTCGTGCTCTCTTCCCCCGCCCTGCCCCCGCCCTCCAGCTTTGTGTCCCCAGGAGGGTGGGCTGCAGGATTTCCAGCCAAGCCTTGGCTGCCTGCTCAGTTTTTCCGAACCCTCCAGTCGGGGAAGGCGGGAGCCCTGTCAGGATAAGAGTCCCTCCCCCACTGCCCCTGCCGGCCCCCGCTCCCAGCCTCCAGCTTCCTGCCCCGCACCTTTTCCAAACTCCTTTCCCTCTACTACCCTGGCCCCTGCGCCCTTATCTCCATCTCTGTGGTCGACCAAGGTCCAAGTTCAGGTTGGAGGGGCCAGGGGGCCCCACAATCATGAAGAGGTGCCGAAAAGTCTACACTCAGCAGACGGATCCTGAGACCTGCGGGGCGCCGACCCGACTTCCAGACTGGCGCCCGTCCCATCCCAGGACGTGGCCTCAGGGTCGTCAGGGAAGGTGGCCCAGGGTCTCCCGCCCCTGGATGGAGGCAGTGCCGGGGGCGCCAACAGAGCTGGGCAGCAGCGTCGGTGCAGCTGGTGCCAGGCCCTGGGGCAGGCCGCGAGGAGGGGGAAATGTTCCGAGCGCTGGCACGGTTCTGTCCAGCAGGTCTATTATATAATAATCACCATCTATCAGGAAGCCAGGCAGCTGGAGTGAGTGGGAAGCCGAGATGCCCGGATCCGCTCTTCCTCCAGGGCCCAGGAAGGTGCCTCCACCAAGTTGGGGGTATGGGCGCAGTCCACAATGATGGGGGGTCGAGGGGCAAGTGAGGGGCGCCGGGCAGTCCGAGGACGGTTCTGCGAGCTCCGCCCCCAGAATGCTGACTGACAGTGCCCTGAGCCAATGATTGAAGTCACTGTGGGGCTTACCGTTAACCCTTTCCTGTGTCCTTAGTTGCTTGGAGGATCGAGTCCCTTTCCAGACGCCGTTCTAAACCCCTCCCATCTTCTTGTGCAAGAGTACCGTGAGAAGCCCAGCTGGAGGATCCTTTGGTCCTAGTCACCCCAGAAACTAATCTCAGATACTCAGCAACCCTAGCGTCGCTCCTACCCCCGCCCCGCCCCTGGCCTCAAAGTAAGTTGTATTGCAAGTTGTGGTTGTGATCATACACCGTGTAGTTCCAGAGACAGACCCGCGTGGCGCTGGCACCTTCACACACCGTCCCTCTGCCTGTACTTCTGTCGACACCCGCTGACACACCTGTGACACTCCGCGTGACACAGATACACGGAAACACGGCGGTGCCGGGAGTTGGCCAGTAGAGGGAGCCGCTCGATTCCAGCCTTGGGCCGCCCGCCTCTCCTCTCCTCGCTCCCACCAGGGTTCCACCCAGAACTTGTGGCTGCCCGGCGCTCAGCTTCGCATCCCAACCTGGAACCTAGACTGGGGAATGAGTCACAGCTCCACCCAGGGGAGCGCTCCACAAGGCTGCTTCAGGGGACAAGCCGAACACACTTGAACTTTATGTGTCCCACATCTAAGAGACCCCTAGCAGCACGGCCATCACTCACCCCTACAATGTCTGGACCTGCTAGGAAACGGCATTGTGCCACACGGATTATAACAACCTGCGTTGCTTGTCATTTACTTAACGGGAGGGGAGACCGATCCCCACAAGTGGGGTGGCCCCTTCTAACAAACTTCCTGTTTGAGAAATGGTCCTGCCTTTTGGTTCTTATTTTACCTGCAGGACCTTGGAGAGGAGTGAGGAGGTAACTCTCTCTCTTCCGTGGGTTCTGTGGGCTCTGGGATCTTTCATACCAGAATTCAGTCTCCCTGGGTTTCAGTTATCTTCACCTTTAAATAAATGAAAATAATACCTATCTCATGGGGTGGTGATCAATCAACCCTTAACCCAGCTCAGAGCTTGACACAGCAGTCAGCAGGTACTTGGGGGACATTTTGTTGGCTGGATCAAAATGATGGAGATAATGTGTATAAAAATGTTCTGCAAAAAAAAAAAAAAAGTTCTGCAAACCGAGATATATTAAATAGTCACAGTGGTTATTATGTTACCTTCTTTCAGGGTTTGCCCCCTCCTTCCGCTGGCACCTTCAGTCCACCAGGTGAGTATTCAGTGAGTCCTACACTGAACTCAGCATTCTAGTGCTGTAGGGAATATAGAGGTGTGGGAGGCATGGTGTGGGCCTCAGGAATCTTGGGTGGGGACCAGACATATATCCAGGAGGAAGGCATACACCGAGGTACTCTGTTGCGTGGCAGAGATGTATTAGGTGGTCAGAAGAGAATGAGGACAATAAGCCCTAGATCTGGGGACCATCTGTGAGGAGGGGGAGGGGAGAGAGCAAAGGAGCTTGCTAGTGCCCTTCCTCTGAAGGTATCCACAGTCAACACTCTTGGTATTAATTGGATGAATGGGGGCAGGGAAAGTGCCCTGGAATAAAATCCAAATTCTGGTCCTGGGTAGAGACTTTTTACAGAACCCTGGGTTTATGACCTTTTTAGCTTTAAGTCCTTAACTAATGCAAGCCTCAGTTTCCTGACCTGTGTAATGGGCCATTACTCCTTTCTCACAGGTTTGTGGTAAATAGTAAATGAAACAACATGAAATGCTTTTAAAAACTATGTTACAACGTCTTATTTTAATTGCATCTACCCTCCAACAGGAGGGTAGTGTGTGTATAGCACTTGAGGTTAGGAGAGTTCTTTCGAGAAGACAAAGGTTTCACTTCTACAAACATTTGCTTAGCAACCGCTTTGAGCTGCTGATGATTGAATGAAAAAATTCGGTCTGTGTCCTCAAGGACCTCATGGTCTGCTAGAAAGAGGGATGAATAAAGAGGTGCTCAGTGCATAATGAATGTGGATGGGTAGTTGAAGAGGGGAGATGGGTGTGTGTGTGTTGGGGGCTGAGGGGGAGTCCAGCCAACTCCCATTCCTTCCAATCAGTGTAGATAGAGGGTGGATTTGTCAAAGCTCTTCCTCTCTCCAGCCTAGGATGTTCCAGCGCGTCTTCTCCCCAATGCTCAGAATGGGGAGCAGAGGATAGAAACCCCCTCCCGGCCCTGCCGGCAAACCTGCCTCCCGCTAGCCGGCCGGGCGCCTTACCGAGTCAGACCACTGGGAGGCTGGGGGAGCCGGGTTGGGCGAGGAGGCGAGCGAGATGGGGGAGCTCTTATTTTGACAGGGGCCTCTCCGGGCTCTGGTATGAAGGCAGAAGGAGGCAGCCAGAGAGCCCCGATGCTTATTCAGGCTGGGGAGAGGAGCCGAGTGGAGGGGCGCGCGAGGCTCCGGCAGCGCAGGGGAGCCCGGGGAGGCGGCGGCGCGCGGCGGAGCC
>NW_004567126.1:19353667-19412017 GCF_000260355.1 Condylura cristata
GTCCCCCGGCGCCGCGCCGCCTGGGGGCTGCGACCCGGACCCTCGGCGTCCGACCAACAATAAGCGCCCAGACAGCCCCTTCCCCGCCCCGCGGCCGCCGTCCCGGCGGGCCTCGGGGAAAGTGAAAGGAGGAGGCGAAGGAAGGAAGGAAGGAAGGAAGGAAGGAAGGAAGGAAGGAAGGAAGGAAGGAAGGAAGGGAGGGAGGAGGAACAGGAGCCGGAGCCGTGAGGTTCGGGGCCGAGACCCCAGCCCCGAGTCCCGGGTCCGGCGGCTGTGCGCGCTCTCCCGCCGCTGCCGGGCGCCCACGACCATGTTCCGCGGTTGGGAGGCTGGAACCCAGGCGCCCAGCGATCCCCGGATACCCTCTCCCGGTCCGGGCTGGTATTGAGATCAAGGCGTCCAGGATCAAAAGATCACCGCCAGCCCGCCCCCCTCCGCACCTCCAACTGACGAGCAGGAGGACCCTAATCCACCCACCGACCCTGACCTGGTCATGGCGTCCAGCTCCGGCCTGGCGTGAAGACCCCCAGCCCGCGCGAGGTGAGGGGTGGGCTGGGGCTCAGGGCGAAAGTCATGCCAGGCTAGCAGAGGCACGAGGAGGGAGATCCAGTTTGAATCGGGGAGGGGGAAACGCAGTCTGATTGTCTCTTGCCCTCTGGCACGCACTCCTAGACTGTTTAATGGGTGGGGGACAGCCCCAGCGTTAGTGGAGGCCACTCTTGGGTCTGCAGTCAGGTTGGCAGTCCCAGAGGACATTGGGGAGGGCTTAGGAGCAGTCAGGAGACCCTGCCACCCTAGCACAGAGAACAAGGCCGGCCTTGGGCCAGCTGGAGCAGCAACCCTGCCCTGGGGGCTTCTGGGAGATGTAGTCCCCTCCTTGGCTCACCAGCCCCTGGGGTCTTAGTACCACGGCACTTCCCCCTGGCTGATGGGAACCTCCAGAGAGAGAGGTGCATAGAGATTAGGGGTTACCAGGGTCACCCTCTGTCCCCAAGCACTGCCCAGGAGCAGCAGAGGCTGTGACCAGAGGAGTCTCCCCTGCAAGGATTCTTACTGGGGTGGGTTTGGCTGGGGGTGGGGTGGGGCAGTCACACAGTTCTTGGAGGTGTCCCTGCACTGCTAAGGGGTGATGGCCCCTGACTTGGTCTGAAGGAGCCCTGGGTGGGTGGGGTAGGGAGAGGAATGTGGGGAAGAGAAGTGAGGTTTAAGGCTTCTTGCTTTGCTGAGGTATGTCCTATCCCAGAGGGGCCAGAATTTGGTTTCAGGAGACTGGGATCTACTGTCTTTTTCCTGGATGCCAAGACAGAGAGTGTCCCTCACAGACTGGGAGTCTGGAGGCTGTCTCTCTGGAGCAGTGAAGCTAGGACTGGCTTCTGTCTGTCTGTCTGTCCAGCTTCCTTCCTTCCGGGTTTTTCTGACACCCCCTCCTCCCTCCTTCTCCTGTCTGTCTGCTGCTTGGGGTATGTGTCTGTGTCTGGGGAGGGGTGGGTGGAGGTGGTCTGCTGCAAGGAGAAAAAGTGTTGCTGGGAGAATAGAACTGGGCATGTGATTGAACCCTGGGAAAGGGGATTGGAGGCCCCCCTGATCTTTGGCCTTGGTTTCCTGTTTTACCTAGGAAAGCAGTCCTCACATTGTATCTGTGCTAATCCCTACTGATGCCTCTGGGCAGCTCTCTCTCTGAATGAGACCTCCTGGTGTGTGGACTGTACCCCCACTTCACTGACCCTCTTCAGCCTCTCCAGGGGGCAGCTACTTTTGGCCTGGGGTCCCTGGCTCTTTTGCTGCCCCCAAGCACAGGCTTGGCTGCCTCCTTTGGGTCAGCACCAGGATTTTATGGCCCCAGGGGAAGCATGTTCAGGCCCTGTTTTCCTGGTGTCTGCTCCAGTTGCCCACTGGTAGAAGCCTCAGGACAGGATAGAATGGATGAGGAAGGAGAGAGGCAGGGAAAGTTTGGTGCCAGGAAAGAAGGTTCTGCCTCCGCAGGTGATTAGGATCCTAGGTCTTGGAAGGGCAGGCCTCGATGGCCACTTCCTTGTAGAGGTTCTCTGCTTACCTGTGTTGCTCCTGACTGGGGTGGAGTGGAGTGGGGATTACTAGTGGGTAGGGCCTGGTGGGGGGTAGCATGTCTAAATCTTGGATCCTGTGTAATTCTTGCGCTTGGGCCGGTAGAGGCCCCATGGCTGGAGATGGGTACTGGAGGTCCAGATGAGGCTCGGCT
Source organism: Condylura cristata (assembly GCF_000260355.1). Lineage (NCBI taxonomy): Eukaryota > Metazoa > Chordata > Mammalia > Eulipotyphla > Talpidae > Condylura > Condylura cristata. Next base: position 19,355,886 of record NW_004567126.1, read on the forward strand.
TGAGTCTCTAATTACAGAGGGTGAGGGTCAAGGTTGGGGAGGGGTTAGAGTCCTGAAGAGGATCAATGGTCCACAGAAATCTGGGACTGGCACAAAAATGGTAACGTGGGACCTAGTAATCTTGCTTGTTGACTCTGCCTTGGGCACCCAAGAGTCTGTTTGCATTGTCCCCACTTTCCAACTTTGAGGTACGTGGAGCTCTAGGTCCCAGGAGCTCTAGGCTGAGAATTCAGCTTCCATGAACAGGCCGGGCAGTAGCCTTCTGGGCAGAGGCCTAGTGGGTGGCAGTGTCGACTCAGCAAGGGCTGGAATGCCTGGCACCTGCTTTAGATTAAAGGAGATGCCTGCAAAGGGGGGCTGCCTGCCTGTGGGGGGAATGGCTGGGATGGAGCTGTGTGGAGCCCAGGAGTGGGGTGGGAGGAAAGGACCAGGGCTGCAGATAGCAGCAGCTCTGGCAGGAGTGGAGGACGCCAGCAGTCCCCACGCTCTATAGTCCCTCCTCCAGGGAGTCTAAGCAGGAGCAGGGAACACCTCCACATGGCTTCTGGTGCCACAGGCTGTTGTCCTGCCTGTCACTGCACCCTGGGGCAGCTCGGGGAGCCAGGGTGTCTAAGTATCCAGTCTTCCCCAGGTCAGGAGAGGCCTGAAGGAGGTGGGGTGCACTTAGGGGTTCGTGCTTCCCTTATGCCATGGTTACCCTCCCTGGGGCTCTTGGTTGCTGAAAGTGAGGGACCACAAGGACCTGAGCACCTAGGGATGATGGGGAATGGCATCCCTGCTTTGTGCCAGGCGGTCCTGGGCATTGCCTGGGTGCTGACCTGGGGGAAGGGGCATAAGGGGGATGGCACCGTGGGAAAGTGGGCAGCCGTGGGATCCAAGCGGGTACAGACTGGGTGCCGCGGGCAGGGAGCCTCTGCCAGGCCTGCTTTCCCTGGGGTGGGGCTGGCAGTTCCAGGGACTGGCTCAACCTGTTGAGCACCTGGCTGCTCTAGCTTGGCATCTGTGCCCTTGCCTGCCAGTCACATCAGCTGCCCACCCAGAGCCACACTGTGGGGGCTGCTCTCAGGGGTCTGGGGGAAGGAGGCTCTGCCAGGCCAGTTGGCCAGAAGGGGCTTGGTAGGGGCATCTGCAGGGCCCAGGAGCTGGTCCAGGGGGTGCTAAGTCTCCTGGCCTGGCCTCTGTCTACCAAAGTAGGGGCTGGAGCCAGTTGGAGGGCCAGAGAGCCAGCAGCCTGGAGCTGCGGGGCGGAATGGAGAAGCCCACAGCACCGCAGCTCGGGAGGTGCTGCCTGTCACTGGGATGGGCGGCCCTGAGGCAGCCTGGAGTTACAGCCTGGAATTTCCTCTGCTGGGTGCCAGGGCCAGGCCTCCAGAGCCCCACCCCCAGCCTGGCCTGACCTCCCCTCCCTGGGAGAGCGCAGCCGACTTTCCCTGGAGGCTGGGGGAGGGGCAGTAGGGCATTCTGGCTGCCCTGGAGGAGAGGGGTGACTTCCTGGGTGTACCCTCGGTCTCCCCCAGGGCCCCCTCCTCATGGAGAGAAAAACCCTGGGTTTCCAGGGAGATGCCCTCCTTGACTAAGTGTAGGGAGTCCTGGATCCCATGGAAGCTCCTTGACCCCTGCAGGCCCTTGCTGCCCCCCACCCCTCTGACCCTTTGGGGCTCTGCTGGCTGATGGGAAAGGGGAGCCAGGGTGCCAATCTATAGTGGTCAGCATGTTGCCTGTGAGCAGGAAGGGGCACACGCAGGCTCCCCTTCCCCTGGGTTTGAGAAGGGAGACCTTTTCCAGTCAAAGCAGAGGCCCACCCTTTGCCTTTTTTCCCAGCCCCCGGGCCCTACCATTGGCTCTGGGCCCCCTGCCCCTCCTAACCTTGGTGTCTCTTCTAGTCTTCCTCCCCAGGGGCTGGGACTCCCTCTGTCCAACCCCCTCCTCCTATGGGCTGGTGGCCGCTGCTGGCCTATCTTCCCCTCCCCTTCCCCACCCCCAGCCTCAACTGGGAATGGCCCTGAATCCAGCATTTCCAGCATTTCGAAACCAGAATTGTTTTGAAATCCGTGAGTGCTTCTCCACCCCCTCTGATTCCCCTCCTCCCCACTAGCCCAGAATTTAGTCCTCTAATCCGACTTCACGCTGTGCATTGCCAGGGGTGTGTGTGTGTGTGTGTAGAGAGTTTGTGTGCCTGCACATGGCCACGTGCATACTACTGTGTGTGTCGGGGTGGGTGTATCTTCTGCCTGTCAGGAGTCCTGTGTGACTGGCCCATGTGGGATGTGTTTCCTGAGCTCCTTGGGCTTCTAAGTACCTGCAGGAGAAGTCTTGGGGAGTTTGGGGGTGATTTTAGGCGGTAACTTGGATGTGCATCATTGGAAATTGTGTGTGGGGGACTCTAAGGAGTGTGTGTGCCCCTTTGATGAGTGTGCAGGCACACGTGCGCGCGTGTGTGTGAGTGTGTGCACACGCGTGCGCGCCTTCTGCTCCCGCCGCTCCTCCTCCCGGGGAACACGTCTGCGGGGTGCAGTCAGAGGTCTCTCGGTAGCTCCCTGGCACATGGAGTCCTCTGCCTTTTGATAAGGTGGTTCCTGTTGTGGGGCCAAGGCTTCTGGCTGTTCTGTAGCCCCTGGAGGCCAGGCGGCAGTCGGGAGACTTAGGAGTGACTTGCTCCACTGGGAACAAGGCACAGCCAGTCACATCAGATCTGGAAGGTTGGTGGCAAGTCTCAGGCTCAGCAAGGTTGACCTATCTGTGTGGGAGCAGGAGACAGAGGAGTCAGGAGTCCTCAAGGTGATGCGCCACACCACAGCATGAAGTGTTTGGGGCAGAGCTCCTGTGGCTGCTGGGAATCCTTGATGGGTAATCTCCTCCCTTCCTTGTGCATCAGTGTTCTGTGGGTCAGGGGGAGTCCTGGGGAGGCCGTGGCTGCTGCTTTTGTTTTCTTTTTTCCAAAACAAGGGGGGGGGGTGGTCGCAGAGTTAGGTCAGCCAGGGGTGGGGCACTGGAACCCCTGACGTCTTGCTAGGACTCAGTTTCCCATTCAGGGTTCTCAGCCTGTAATTACATGCCTTCCTCTAGAAGAACTTGGGACAAGTCAGTGAGGAGGAAGAGCGTTGGGGCTGTTTGTGTGAGTCAAGGCCTGTGGCGACAGCAGGGGCAGGAGGTGGGCAGAAGGATAAGCTGTCCCTTTTACATACCCCCCATGGCCTCTGGTCCCAGGACCAAGTGGGAGGAAGGGAGGGGTAGAGACGCAGGTTGGTGCAGTGCTCAGTGACCCAGCAGGGGGAGGGCCTTGGCAAGGAATTTTCAGTTTGTTTCTCAATCTCTGTCTCTGAGACACGCACACACACGTCACTGCAGACACCTTCAGGAGATGAGGCCAGAAAAGTCACCAGGTGGCTGGAGGGCAGGGTGCAACCAGAGGGGCCATGTGGCAGGAGCCTCTGTCTCACAGCCATCTGCGCTTGTCCCCTAGCACTGGCAGTCAGCCCCACTCAGGTCCTCCCCCCAGCTCCCCTATTCTGGGCTTGGAAGCCACACAGGCTGGAGAGGGTTAAGTCTGGTTGGCAGGGACACCCCCCCTGCCCCCAGTGCAGTGGGAGAGAGGGAGAGAGGTTGAGAGCAAGAAAGAGAGAGAGAGAGAGAGAGAGGGAGAGAGAGAGAGAGAGGTGGTTAGCAGCTTGCTCTAGTTGGCGTCTCTCCCAGAATTCTTCGGAAAAGAACTCCCCTTTGACCCCCAGCACAAACTGAGCCCAGCCACCAGCCTCCTCCCGCCTGTCTGTGGAAGCTTCACCCAGCCCCCTCCAACTGTAGTAGGAAGCTTGCTTCTCTTTCCTAGGCCTCCCCAACCAGGCCAGGTCCCCAGGACTTTTCATGTTCAGGTGATGAATGGTGTAGCCAAGCACTCCACACGGGTCCTAGGGCCTATACCATTCCTTTCACTGACTTGGAATAATCTTGGTGTGACTGACCTTGGAAGCTGGGGTTCTCAGGCCTCCCCACCTCTCCCTTCTTCCCTGGTCCTCAGCCGAGGTCTGGGAGTCCTCAGTCCCTCCTTTCTCCCTGTGGGGCCTCGGTCTGAGGCATCTTCTAGTACCTTCTCCTTTCCTGCTTCCAGGATAGGGAGGGGGAGCCTTGTGGTGGGGCAGCTGGGTCAGGCCTGGCGCCTAGCCAATCCACAGAAGTCCTGGGGGTGGGGGGTCAGAGCAGCTCTGAGACTTCCTGGAGCTGCAGGCTGTGTGGATGTGTGTACATGTTTATGTGGTGTGTGTGCTGGGGGTGGGGCTGGGTTATGGGAGGAGCAGGGGCTTGGATTGCTGGCCGGGGCTTCTAGCTGTGACCCTCTCTCCACAGGGAGCCCTAATCCCAGACCACACCCTTGAGCCTGAGCCCGACACATTATTCCTGAGGTGAGAGGTGCCTGTGTTCCTGTGTCCTCGCAGCCTGGCTGATCTGTCTGCCATAGCCTCCTGCTTGGCTTTTTGTCTTGGGCACCCTCCTCCTGGCTTTCTGCCTCCACTTCTCCTTTCATTCTCCTCCTCTCAGAGTTGGGGTGCTAACAGTCATACAACCTGGAACTTGGTAGGGAGTGAGTGGGGGTGGGTTGGGGCAGGAAGGGCTCCTATCCCCTGAGTCTGGTGGGAGGTGGGGTGTTCTGGTCCCCTCACCCTGAAGGGCAAGGTAGGATTTCCTGGTCATTCCAAGAACAAGCAAGCTCCCCCTCCCCCCCCTGATGGCTTTGGCCTCAGCTGACTAGCCAGGGTGGCTACCAGCCACTGCAAAGTGGTTTCTGCCTTGCCCCTAGATACACATACACAGACAGACTCTCTCTCTCTGTCTCTCTCTGTGTCTGTCTGTCTGTCTGTCTCTCTCTTTCTCTCTCATACACACACACTCTCTCTCTCCCCACTGCCACCCCCCTCCTTCCCTCCCTCCCCTACTTCCTTACTTAGCAACAACTCCCTGAATTCACAACAAACACGTCTGCCTGTTGGCTCCTGGTTGGACTAGGGAAGCTGGAGCAAGCTGAGGCCTGGGAGCGGGCGCTTCTAGACAGTGCTGGGGCGAGAGGGGCTTCTTAATTCCCCATCCTCCATGCTCAAGGCCATTACCCCTCAGAGACAAAGCAACAACAGTCTTGCTTCTAATTCAGGCACTAAAAAAGTGGGGTGATGGGACAGGTGTGACCGAGCAGGTGGGAAGGGCTTAGAGTCCACTCTTCACTAGGGAGTCCTGCGCGACCTTTGACCTCCCTCCTGGGGAATGGTAGGGCCACAGACTCCCTTTCTACCTCTTAGGCCTCTCTCAACAGGGGTCTATGCTGCTGTTACAGTGACTGGCCTAACTCCCCACCCTGATTTAGGGGCTGGTATGGGTGAGGATGTCAGGGAGGGGGGTGGGGCGGGGCTAAGGGTGGCTCCAGAACTTTGCTCTCAGAGCACCAGCCTGGCAGGGCACCTGCACTGTGCTGAGCGGGTGGAGAGTAGTGCCCTGTCTTTGATCTTTTCTCTGGGCAGGAACTGTGGCCTCTAGCTAGGACCTGGCACAGGGCATTCAGGGAGGGCAGGTGTGTAGAACAAGGGAGCGAGGCACCCCTTCTTTTGTCAGGGTGCAGAGGGTTGAGACCAGGGTGAAACCATATTGTGAGATGGTTAAGAACCCAATTGCTGGAGTGTCCAGGTTAAGATTCTGACTTCTGGACTGCATGCCTTGAACAAGTTATTTCTTTTTTCTGTGCCTCAGCTTTTTTGGCTGTGAAGTGGGGATAACAGAAGTACTTTCTTGAGTTGTTCTGAGAATGAAATTGGGCCAGGCCTGGGAAGGAGAGCCTGCTGTGACAGTAAAGGCTCACTGTGCACTGGCGATCCTCCTTGTTATTATCATTCACAGTTCTTCCCCCGGTTTCCAGCATGTCAAGCTCTTAGATTCTAATACCAGTCCAGACCTACCTTCTAGTTTCCCAGCTGACACCTGGATGGCAAGTTTGCCAAATAGCCACAGGCCTGGCATAGGCCTCCCCCAACTCCTAGCACTTCCCAGGGCCGAGCCCTCCCTCCCCTTGGGTTGTTAGCTCAGCTTGGCTTCAACACCTCTTCCACCTCCCATCCCCTGCTGCTCTGTTCTTTCACCTGGCTGGACAAGACATTCTGTCCTTACCTGACTTAAATGGTTGCTCCTTTCCTCCCTGGCCCTGCAAGGGGCCGGGAACCTTCCTTGGGAGAAAAGTGGAAGTGTGGGTGATGTGGAAGGCAGCAGTGAAGGCTGCCTCAGGGCCCAGGCTTCCATGAGCATTGTCCCTTGCGGTGGGGGGGTGGGTGCTCTGTCCAGGCCTAAGCTATGTGTAGAAGCCCAGAGGGACCTGCCTGTATCTGCTGGACACAGATGGGCTGGAAGACACCTTCAAGCCCAGAGGAGGGGGTGTGAGCCTATTAGCATCCATGGCCATCCAGAAGGCACCCCTAGAATAGTCAGTGAATGCTGGAAAAAGTTTTTCTTCACGCCCATGTGCTCCAGGGAAGGGGGGTGCCACTGGGTGGCGAGGCCCCTAAAGTCTTTGGGATGACAGTAGGTGCTGGAGGGCTGAGGCTTGGGAACTCGTAGGTGATGAACCCCAAGTGAGCATCACGGGTGGGTGCCTAGCTGAGAGGAGCTATGCTGGTGGGTGGTAAGTGTCCAGATCTCTGGAGAAAGTTGATTAAGATGTGGCAGGAGAGTTTGGGATTCAGGATTCCTGGGTCTGAGGCCTGGGCTTGGTTGCGGATCCTCCTTTGACCTGGTAGCAAAGGGGTGGGAGTGGAGTCCCTAGCTTTGCCACACCATCTTCTGGAACCAGAGGGGACAGCTCCTTCCTTGGACCTGGGGTGAGGGCTCAGTTGGCCTGGGCCATGCCTTATGGCTGGTCTGGCCATGCCTCCTGTGCCCAGTCCCTGGGGCCTGTTCCTTGGACAGGCTGGGGCTATTTTTGGGATCGGGCTGGGGCTCTGGGGCTGGTTTCAGATGTTCCAATGTGAACAGGAGAAAATGGGAACAGATGGCTGGAGGGTTCCAATCAGCGGGTCCTGCTGGGAGCAGGTTATTTTTAGGGCCTTGTTAACCCTTTGGGACCTTGTAGAGCCACCCTGAGAGGGACAGCCCTTACAGCTGAGAAGAGAACAGGTCCTCTCCTTGGGCCTCGACTTTCTAGAACTGCATGTTCCAATTGCTCTTTCCCCCAATCTCAAACCGCCCCTCTTTAAAGAGATCTGAGGCAATAAAGTAGAGTTCTGCTTCTTCCCTGCTGAATCCTCTAGCAGGGGTCAGAGAGCAAGAGCAGAGGGGATCTGGGCCACTTTTGGAGAGAGACTGGGAGCTTGGAACTTTGAGACACAGACATGAGGCTAAGAGAGTGGACAACACTTTTCTGGGCTCATGCTCTGCGTGGGTGTGCCCCAATGAACCCAGTGACACCATGGGAGCCTGGCTGAGGGAGCTGCACCTGTGATGAAGGTAGAGAAAAGCCAAATCTTTGTACCTGGCCCCACTGGTTCAATGCCCAGAACTACTCCTAGGGCAAATATCGGAATAATACCCACCTTTACCTAGCGCTCGTGTTTGGGTGCCATGCCAGGGGTATCACCACTAGGGGTGGTGTTTTGAGAGCTGAGTATGCCATAGGCATTGTGTTAGATAGTTTCTCTCTCTGAATGTATCCCCATTTTGTGGATGAGGAAACTGAGGCTCAGGGGTGAAGGGATGGGCAGGGCCCTTCAGCTAGAGGGCAGGGATGTGACTGGCATGCTGTCTACCTGGCTGCACACCCAGCTTTCCTCTCACTGCACCACTCCGACTGCCTGCCAGTGTCCTGCTCCCTGGGCACCAGGCCTCCCAGGGAGCAGACTTATTTAGAATGTAGGAAAGGAGGCCTAGGGGCAGGGGACCCTGCCTGCTCCTGCGCTCCCAATCCCCTAAGCCCTTCTTGCCTGTGGGTGCCAGGACTGACACCAGAAACCCCATTTGGCCTTCCTGTCTTCCCTGCAGGAGGATCACAGGCACACATCCTGTCTCGGCAGCCCCCACCCCTGTCCCGGCCCACGTGGCCCTGCTTCCTGTAGGGTCAGGGCAGTCTGGATGGCAGCTTGGGCAGAGCTCAAGGGCCCTCCAGGTGCTGCTGGTGCCAGGAGTTTGGGTCAGGCCGACGAGGTGAGGGGGCTGGGAAGCTGTCTGCTGCTGGCTGTACCTGGGAGAGAGAGCAGAGCGGAGGGCAGGCTGGCAAGGGCCGCCTGTGGTGCTCCGCTGTGCCAGCAGTCTGCCCGCACTCCACTCCTCCCACAATGGCCCCATTGTTCCCAGCCGCCAGGCAGTTTGGAGGAGGTTCCTAGGCCACCCTTATCCCCCCTCAAGCCCCCCCAACAGAGCCCAGATTAACCCCTTGGAGAACAGAGGCCAGGTGAGGCCCTGAGGGAGTTGCCCTGCCCCTTGCTCCCTTCTGAGAGTCCAGGCTTGAGAAGTTACTTTCTACCCACATATAGTATACCCAGCAACAGGGCATCTCTGAAGAGGGGGTCTCCCACTGGGTAGGGAGTAACACCTAGACCCTCGCCCACCCCTGCTGGGGTACAGGTGCCAGGGGGCAGGAAGTGCCAGCGGGGTGGCAGGCAGAGACCAGATATATTTGGGCTGGTGGGGCTAATTCCAGCCACCACCGCCTGCCCTACTGGCTCCAGAGCTCCTTTCCTTCCTGTGAAACCAGAGCTGGGTTGGGCCTAGCTCAGGATTTCGGTGGATTTAAAGAGGCAGCACCATCCTTGCCAGCCTGGCTTCCTGTCCCCCTCCCCAGGTAGGGTCTGGGGTAGAGAGAGGACTGGAGAGCTTCTTGCTACTCCCTTGCCCCGGCTAACCCCTGGCCCTTGCCCCTTTGGGGTACCAGGCTTTGGCACTCCTAGCTCCCAGAGCTTTGGGCGGGTGGGGTGGGCGGGGGTGGGCTGTGGTTTCCTGTGTTGGCTGTTTGTGCCTGGCCTAGAGTGCCCGCCGCCTGCCTGGGCTTCCTGCCCTGTCTTGTTTCCTTGTGCCCCCCACCCCCTCCTCCTCCACCCTGTGGGAGGGAGCAGCCAGGGATTGGGCCTCTGCCTTTGGGGGCACCCCAATGCCATGGTATGACTGCTTCCCTAGGCCTGGCCATACTGAAGGAGCCAAGTGAGGTGACCTCAGGTTTATCCAGGCAATGCTACTTGTTCCTGCAATCTCCAGAAGAAGTGTGGTCACCAGAATGGGCAGGATTCCCCCTTTAGCTCCCAAGAGCAAACACCCTGTTCACAGACCCCAGACTAGAAAGTTCTGGGACCAGAAGTTTCCATATCCCTGTGGGGTTGGGGTTGCCTGACATTACCCTGGGGCTGCAGGTGGGGGTGGGGCTGGAAACTCCCAGACCAAAATGGCTGATTCGCATGGTCTCCTTGGGCAGGAGGTGTGGGAAATGGGTGAGCTGCTAGGAACTAGGGTGAGGGGAAGGCCACCTGAGTCAGGAAGTCCCCACGATGAGGGTCCCAGAATCACTCTTTGATTCTGGTAGAGATTTCCTGTTGGGCTACATATCCTTGACCTCCCCCTTGGTCACCACCTCAGGAAGGGGAGGGGACCTGGGTGGCAGAGGAGAGCTCTAAGAATCCCAACAGGCAGAGAAAGCGGACTCGAGTCCCTTTCTAGGGGACCCCATCTCCTAGAGTCAGAGGCTAAGAGTCCCACTCCAAAGGCCCCAGCATCAGAGGGCCCCAGTGGTCCAGTTCCTTCCCTAAGGGGCCTGCCCATGCAAGTAGCTGAGTAGCATGCCGACCTTCTTGCAGTTTTCTCACTGTCTCTTTGGGGGAGGTTTTGAGCTTGGCAGTGGGACCAGCTGGGGAAACAAGCTGAGGCTCCCAGTGCAGGGGCAGTTGGTCATGGGCAGGTTGCCACTGGTGTGTGAAGGCCCGTTGTACCTGTGGCACTTCTCTGTTGAGCAAGGAGCTGGCATGTCACACCTGGAGGCCCTGGGCAGCCATTACAGCCTTCTGATGTCAGGGCCACTTTAACCCTTAGGCCACTGTCCTTTCTTCCCCACTAGCTACCCCAAGAGGCCAGAAGAGCTCAAGCTCTTTGTCTCTGAAGCCTCCTGGGCTCCCTTCTCTTGGGTATGCTCTGGGCCTTTCACTCAGGGGACTTGCACCTGCTCCCTGTTTGCCAGCGCATATCATCACTCTCCACCTAGCTGGTGATAGAGAGCCAGAGCCCCCTGCTCCTCCCTTTCCTTTCAGCCAGCTCTGGGGGCATTGCTAGAAGCCCCCTTTACCATGATCATTGAAAGCTGTACCCACCAGGAATCAGCCCTCCTGCTTCCCACCCCTGAGGTCTTACAGATCTCTTTGGGGCTGAGTGGTAGAGGAGGAGGGGTCTCTGGGAGCCAGGCGGACTCCTGAGGGATAAAGGGGGGGGGGGATGTATGAGATGGGAAAGTCCTGACTCATCCCTGCTTGACTCAGCTGGCCCTGCGGCTGGGTGGGAGCTAGGGGGTGGAGTCCTAGAGGGGAGGGTGACTCCAACATTCTTCTGGGGAGGAGCCTTGGCCTGACTGGGGACATTGGAGAGGACTAACTTTCTAACAGCCCCCTTGCAAATTATCACAGGTCCCCAGTATTGAAGCGATAAATACAAGAGATAGCAGGTAGTCCACCCAGGGGGGTGGACCTAGTGGCTAGCAGGTGGGAAGTCACTTATCAGGTGCATGCTTAGATGGCAGGCATTAACAGAAGGGAGGACACTGCAGGGAGGAGAAAGACATTGGCAATGGGGTCTGGGTCAAGCTATGCACTGGTCACATGACCCAGGGGCATGTCACTTCCTCTTCCTAGACCTGTTTCCTCTTGGTGAAAGGGGGATAATAATAGCACCCAGGTTCCCAGGTGGGTCGTTATGAGGATCAGCCAGGTGGGCAAAGGTGAGAGCCATGTCAACCATGGCTTGTCCGTATGCCCAGGGGCCTGGTCCCTCTCTGTGTCTACTCTAACCTGGGGGTGATACAGGGGATGGGGGCTGGCAGCAGGCTGCTTCCTAGTCAGGCCCTGGACTTTGGAACCTTCCCTGAGGAGCCTCCTTTCCCAGAGGCAGAGCTGGATCGGAAGGAAGGCCAGTGTGCCCCGGGGTTAAATCAGGGTTAGACTTCCCACAGGGTCGCGGGTGGGGCCTCTTCACTCTGTTTCCCAGCCCAACCTCCAGCAGCCCCGCAGGGTGCCACTGGCCCACCCCGCCCGCCCAGCCGCCGTGTGCAGTCGGGTCTGACAGGGCCCTGGGCCGGTCACCATGACAAAGCTGGGCCCCAGATGCCTACCTCTTCTTTCCCACCCCTTTACAGGGCTCTGCTGGGGGTGTGTGTGTGGAGGGACAGGGCAGGGGGGTAGGGGCCAGGAGCCTGTGTTTGTGTAAATCTGTTTGTTGGTGTATCTGTGGCCTTGTTTGTGTGTCTCTCTGCGACTACCAGGCTCAACTTTCTTGGCTCCCTGGTGGCCCGCCCTCAGTCTTTCCACCCGAGCAATGAGTCGCCGCGCTGGCTCTGTGCGCTCGGCGGCCCCGGTGCCCGCGTGGGCCCCAGGCTGCTTCGGGCGCTCCTGCTTGGCCAGCGCTTCCCTGGCCTCCAGCACACCTCGGCGGGGTCGGCGTGAGCGCGCCTCTAGTTTCCTGGGCTCCGTGCGTGTCTTTGTCTCCCCGTCCACGTGTGAGCTGTGAGTGTGTGAGTCAGAGTTCGGGTGCTCGTGGGTCTCCCTGGCGGCGCCCAGCGCTCAGCCGAACCTCGCCCCGCCGCGGCGCGCGCCGGCCCCTCGCCGCACTTGGCCGTGTGTCTGTCCGCCGGCGCGTGCGGGGCCTGGAGAGGCACGCTGCAGCCCTGTCTGCCTCCCGCTGCCTGGCTCGCTGGCTCTCTCGCTCGCTCGCTCGCTCGCTCTTGCCTCTGCGCTCCGGCTCAGCCGAAGGGGGCGGGGTGGGGTGCAGGGGCGGGGGGAGGGGAGGCTCCTGCATTCTTGCGGTCGGGGAGGAATCTGAGCCAGCGTTACTGGTCTCCAGAAGAGCCCAGCTGCAGCCCCGGGGCCCCGCCAGGCCTCTCGCTGCCCGCCTGGGCCTGCTGGGATGGGCACGGGCTAGGCCTCGAGCTGGGGGCGGGGCGGGGCGGGGCGGGGCATGGCCCCCACCCCACCCCGGCCCCCTTGAAGGCTGGGGGCGCCCTGGGGCCTGGCGCCGGGCTAGCAGCCGGGCTTGAGGGGTTCCCCACCTTGGGGGAGGGGCGTGCCAGGGGGCGGGAGTCCCCTAGGGGACCAGGGCAGACCTCCCGGCCGCCCCACACGGGCACCTTGGCAATTCCGTTTAGTGAATTCTGCCTCTGCAGCCCGGGGGATGGGGGTGGGGGTCTAGCTAGAGACTGCAGGCACCCTGAGGGTCGAGGGAGGGAGGGATGGGGATTGGACTGGCCTCTAGGATTGAGACCCCACCTCGTAGTCCTCCCTTTCCATTCCCACCCTACCCTATCCAGTTCCCTAGTCCCAGGGCTGTTGGGTCCTCCCTCCTCCCCTCCCCTTTTTCCACCCCCTCCCCAAGTCACAAGTTTTCTCTTTGGGGCTTGTTGCTGCAGTCCGTGCTCCAGTACCGAGTACCTGGCTGGGCCCTGGGCACGCACAGGGGCCGTAGCCCCACTGTGTGTGGCAGCCATGAGGATCCTGGCTAACAAGGCAAGGTGTGTGGGTGTCGTGGAGGGTGGGGTGTGTGTGGCTGTGGGAAGGGAGGGCCAGTGGAATTGGGGCTGAGCAGTGCTGGCTTGCAGAACCAGCCCCCTGGGCACCTGACTTCTAGGTCACCTGTAGGCTGAAGCGGGGTCAGAGTGGGAAGGTGTGCCCTGGGGCTGGAGTCCACAACCTTAGTGTCTGGGCCCAGGGGACAGGGGAATGGCCACCAGATAGGCCTGCAGTTCTAGTGCCTTCTAGCCCATTCCTAAAAGGCTTTGACCAGACCCCCACCCACTCCACTGGCAGGTCCAGTGGCGCCCTCTAGCCTTAGTCTAGCTGAGGGTGGGTAGCTGGAGGGAGGGGTGGTGCCTGCTTCCCTCCCCTTCCCCAGGAGAAGCCAGCAGACAGGGCCAGGCGGCAGCAGCAGGACAGCAGAGCTGAAATAAATCTGAGCTGGTGTGGAATGAGGGGGGATAAATATCCTCTCCCGTGATGTGATCTTTCCAGCGGCTATTAATAGGTCTCCGGGGAGGGGGAGGCGGTGGGGGGAGCGGGCTGGAGCTTAAAGGGCCCGCAGCCGAGACTGCAGGAATCCTTGGCTTCTAGAAACACTCCAGTTGGCTCCACACACCACTCCCCTCCCCCTTTCCTCCTGCTCCTGCCTGCCCGCCAGGCGGACCCTCTGCAGGCCTCCCTCCTGCTCCCCTCCTGTCTGAACCAGTGGGTACCAGTCTCTGGCGTGCTTTCCCCCACTTCCCCAGGGGAATGGGCTGGGGCATGAACAGTGACTCTCCCGGTCCTGTGCCCTTTCCTGGCTGGTGTTCCGACATGTGGAAGTTGAGGTTGGGACCTTGGAAAAGAGTCTGAAGACAGCATACCCCAGAAGAAAGGATGCCTAAGTGTTGGTCAGGTGTTAGTGTTCAGGTGCTAGTGGGGGATGCCACGGCGGCAGCTTGTAGGCTGATGGATGCTGGGGCCGGGTGGGGAGTGGGGAGGTCCATTCTGTCAACAGGCCCTGGCTTTCATTTGAATTGTGGGCTGGGGGTGAAGATCACCTTCACTCCCCAGGGTGGAGAGGGGTGAAAGCCCTCCTCTGAGCAGCCCTGGAGGGGAGTACCGCAGCCCCCACCTCCCTGCCACTAAGTGCGGCAGAATGGGGGGGGGAGGTTTGAAATCCAGATATGCTGAGGGCTTCATGATACTAACTTTCTGTGTCTCTCCCACCTTCTCCCAGGTTACCCCACCCCAGGAGAAGAGAAGCTCCAGGGAGCCCGCCGCTGTCCCCACGCGGCCACTGCCCCCCTGCCCCAGCCAAGCCAATGCACTCAGAAAATAAGTTGACCAATCATGGCAAGACAGGGAATGGCGGGGCCCAGTCTCAGCACCAGAATGTGAACCAAGGACCCACCTGCAACCTGGGCTCCAAGGGCGTGGGGGCGGGGAACCATGGGCCCAAGGCCAACCAGATCTCACCTAGCAACTCAAATCTGAAGAACCCCCAGGCAGGGGTGCCCCCTTTCAGCTCGCTCAAGGGCAAAGTGAAGAGGGAGCGGAGCGTGTCTGTAGACTCTGGAGAGCAGCGAGAGGCTGGAACCCCATCCCTGGATTCAGAGGCCAAAGGTACCCCATTTCTCACCCTCAAGACCCCAGCCCCTTCCACAGTCCAAGGCTGAACTTGCTGCGAGGTGACTGTCTTTCTGTCCCTCTTGGCTCACCCTCGTGCCCTGCTCCTCTCCATAACTTGGGCGCTGGAGAGGAGGGTATTTTCTTACCCTCACTGTATCCCCCAACCTGAGGATCACGGTTGCCAGGTTCCAGATCTCCTATCTATAGGTGCCTCCCCTGGAGGGGCCACACAGAGTGAGGGGGCTCCCAGTCAGCTTTATTCCCCCTCTGTTTCCCTACCAGAGCCACCCCCTTCCCTCCAGGGGAGAAAGGTGCTCCAGGGTGAGGAGCAGACCCACACACCTCCCAGGAACCTCCCGGTATCCCAGCTGGTGGGAACTGGGGAGCAGGCACTGGGGCCTGGAGGAGTAGCAGCGGCTTCCCCCTCCCCCCCACCCCCCCACCCCTAATTAGAACCAGTTGTGGTCGGGGATTATGCTGTGCTGGGTGTGGTGGGGGAGGGGAGGCAGGCAGCGGGCTATAGAGAGAAATCAGAAACAAATGGTGGTGTGGTGGGGGCCAAGGGCTGGCAAAGTGCCCACCGTGGCCTGGGCAGTGCCCTCTGGGGTGGGCATCTTGGAGAATGGGCCGGGGAGAGATTCGGTGGCGCGGGAAGACAGGACCTCCCAGGACCTCGGGGCACTCGCTCTGACCCTTGCCTGCCTCTGTCTGTCCTGCCTGGGCAGAGGTGGCACCCCGGAGTAAGCGGCGCTGTGTGCTGGAGCGGAAGCAGCCATACAGTGGGGACGAATGGTGCTCAGGACCCGACAGCGAGGAGGACGACAAGCCCCTTGGGGCCACCCACAGTGAGTGCCCATGGATGCCAGGATGCTGTGACTGGTGCCTCTGGGGGATGGCTGCCCTGAGGGAGCTGCCCTCTCCTCACCGCGGGCCTGAGAGGGCTGAGGCTGGGCAAGGAGCCAGGATCGGGAGCCCAGACTTCTGTTCCATTTCAGGCTCTTCCTCCCTGCACTAGGATGGCCCACCCCCTACTTTTCAGGTACTCAGTGGCCCCCTCTCCCTAGGGACCTAGGTGAGGTCGGCGGCCTCAGGTGGCTCCTCCTGGCCGCACCACTTACACCTTTCCCGTGAATTCCTGGCTTATGCTGCCACCTACTGGTCAATGGAGGGAGTACGGCAAGGGTGCGGCACCCACCCCACGGGGCAGTAGGCTCTGGTATGTGAGGCCTTGCTTAGGCGGTTGTGAGCTGAACTGGCCATGTCTCTGGCACTCTTCCTAACCTCTGACTGACTCCTGGCCGGTGCCTGGGGTGTGTCACCAGGATGAGAAATGGGTGGGAGTGATGCCCACTCCTCTCATTCTTTTGTTGATCAGTGTATAGTTGGGCTTTCCACAGGTGATGGGGGAAGGCCAGACACAACCCAGTTACTTGGTGCTTTTCCTAAAAACTTACATCTGTTGGGGGGTAGGGGGTGGTGGGCAACTTAATGCATAAGAGACTAGCCAAGGGATATTAAGTTGTGAACTTCTTGAAGGGTAGAAGGTTAGAAAGAAGGAAAAAATATGTACTGGCTCTTTACTGTTTTGCTTTATTTAACCTGTAGCAAAGCCCTGTGAGGTAGGTGTTGTTATAATGCTGTTGTAGAGGAGGCAACCGACTGAGCAGATGTCTGTGGAATGAACTGACCATCTCCATGGAAGTGGGTGGCACATGGGATCAAGCCCCAGTTCTCTGCAGCTGTCTAGGGTTTTATTAAAGTTCACCTGGTCCCAGGCTGGCCTTCGTCTGGGGACTGGCCGGCAGTCGTGAGCCCCTGGCTGAACCCCTCAGTGACTGGTGGGGGTCACTGTGCTTTTATAGCATTAGACTAGATTCCTGTAGAAATGGGAAGAGGAGAGATACTCAGAGAAGAAATGACTAACACCCATCCCCAATATACTGAGGCAGTGTCTATTACTATTTTAGAATAGTACCGTTGGATTTTCAAAGCGTTCTTAATGGTGTGGATGTCTAACATGCTACACAGGTTAATCGCATAGACTCTGCATTCAGGCCACCTGGCTTAGATACTGGGGCTCCACCAGTTGAATTTGGGAAAGGGTCTCAGTTTCATTATAAAAAGAGTATTTGTCTCAGGGTTGGTGTGAAGAGTCAACGAGTTGATACAAGGAATATACTTAGAAAATGTTTGTTTTATTGTTATTACTGTACCAGAATGTTCCTTATTGAAATAAAACCTTTCTCCTTCCCCCTAACTTGCACCCAGTTCTGTGTGCTGAGTATGCACTTTCCTCTTTCCCAGCAGCCCTCATACATTCAAGTTGGGCCTCAAGTCTCCCGCCCAACTCAGGCTTCGTTATTCTGTGTAAAGTCGGAGACAGGGTCTGGAAGGAGGGCCGCTGTGGGTCAATTCTCAGATGGTTACCCTAGGAGGGGCCCCCCACGGTACCCCTGGGAAGGTGGATCCTGCGTACGGGGCACCCACAGCAGTGTCTCTCCGGGACTGAGCTCTGTCTGGCACTGGCTGCGGGCAAGGCCCACTGTGGCTTCTTGTTCCTGGCCTGGGAGTGGGTCCACACTCGCCTGGACCCATTGATGACCAATTGTAGAACCTTTCTAGACTTGGATTTAGAATCAAGTTTGTGGAGTAAAACTTCTCTCGGTGCTGAGGGGGCCAGTTTAGCTGGGGAGGAAGGAGTCACACACCCCAGTTTTCAGGGGAGGAAGCTGACCCCAGAGGGATCGTCATTAACCCCAGGGGACACGGTGTCTGGGTCCGAACCCAGGCCGGCACTGCAAAATCTACTCTTAGCTCCATGCCGAGTGAACCCTGCGTGTCAGTGAGTCTTTTCTCTTTGCCAGACAGTTCTCTGGTTGACAACATAGCTCTGAACTTGCTGCAAAAATAGGTTTCTTTCCCCTGTCTCTGGTGCAAGATCGGGGTTTACGTTTCCATTTTATAGTTGGAGGAACTGGGGCTTAGTGGGCCAGAGCATCTTGCTCAGAGGCTGCAAAGTCAGCTATTGGTGGGGCCAGAGAGAAAGCCCATTCACGGCCATAGTGCTGTCTCTCTCTGCCTCCCCCTCACCTGGCTGGGGTGTGTGCTCTACCTACACAGACCTCATGGAAGCCTCAGAGGGGGACAAGGGTGGGACTTGGGAGTCTGCAGTGCTGACTGGGGTTGGCACCCTGGCTCTGCAATGCCTGGCTGTGTCCCCTGGGCTAAGTGATGCCATCCCTCTGAGGGTCAGATTCCTCCCTTGTAAGGTGGGGTGTGTGACTCCTTCCTCCCAGGACTGTGTGATCAGATAAAATCGCATCTGTGAGTATCCAGGAGCCTGTTTGGAAGGGTCACCTCTCCTGCTCACACGGCACCACCATTTCCATCCTGGCCAAAGACCAGTCTGGGGCAAGGAGCTGTGGGAGCCAGGCCAGTGAAAACCCCACATTGTGACAACAAATGATGCTGTGGGCACGGGCGGGAAGCACGAGCCTCTCTGGGAGGGGACGGTGGGGTGCCAGCTGGCCCGTTCTGAATCCCGGCTACTAACTCTCTGTCCCTCTTCCCTCTCTGCAGATTGTAATGTAGCAGACCCAGCCATGGCGGCCCCACAGCTGGGTCCTGGCCAAGCCACTCAACTGCCCCTCAACGAGAGCAGCGCGCCGGGCCCCCCGCATGGGCCGCCCCCAGGCCTTCGGCCCGATGCCCCTGGGAGTGGGGCCGGAGGGGTCCCAGGAAAGCCTCCCTCACAGTTTATGTATGTCTTCACCACCCACCTGGCCAACACGTAAGTGCCTCGGGTAGGCCAAACCTCTTGCGTCCACCCAGGACTCCTCAGCCTGGGGCCTGAGCGAGTGTCTGTGGGGGCAGGGGACAAGGTTAAGTAGAAAGAGGGCGGGGGCTCCCTGCTGCCCGCCTCTCTGAGCTCCTTGCACCCTGTCCCGTGCAGGGCCGCGGAGGCAGTGCTGCAGGGCCGGGCCGACTCCATCCTTGCCTACCACCAGCAGAATGTGCCGAGGGCCAAGCTGGACCAGGTAAGTGCCGGGCCTGCCCCAGCACGCCGCCTCCGTGGACAGCCGCGTGGCTCGGTGCTTTCCCTGACTTGTCTCATGTGCTGCCTCTTCCTCCCACAGGCCCCCAAAGTGCCGCCGCCCCCAGACCCGCTGCCCCTGGGCACACCATCAGCAGGTACCCCACAGTCCCAGCCGCCTCCGCTGCCGCCACCTCCAGCCCCAGGCAGTGCCCCCCCGGCTCTGCCTTCTGAGGGGCCTCCTGAGGACACCAGTCAGGATCTGACCCCCAACTCCGTGGGAGCTGCCAGCACGGGCGGCGGGACCGGGGGCACCCACCCCAACACTCCCACCGCCGCCACCGCCACCAATCCGCTGCCTCCTGGAGGAGACCCCAGCAGTGCCCCCGGCCCTGCCCTGCTGGGGGAGGCGGCCCCCACCGGGAACGGGCAGCGCAGCCTGGTGGGCTCTGAGGGCCTGTCCAAGGAGCAGCTGGAGCATCGGGAGCGCTCCCTGCAGACCCTGCGGGACATCGAGCGACTGCTGCTGCGCAGTGGGGAGACTGAGCCCTTCCTCAAGGGGCCACCGGGAGGAGCAGGAGAGGGGGGGCCACCAGCACAAGCCCCTCCTGCCCCCCAGCAGCCCCCCACGGCCCCACCCGGTGGACTGAAGAAGTATGAGGAGCCGCTCCAGTCCATGATCTCACAGACACAGAGCCTTGGGGGCCCCCCGCTGGAGCATGAAGTGCCTGGGCACCCCCCGGGTGGGGACATGGGGCAGCAGATGAACATGATGATGCAGAGGTTGGGCCAGGACAGCCTGACACCCGAGCAGGTGGCATGGCGCAAGCTGCAGGAAGAATACTATGAGGAGAAGCGGCGGAAGGAGGAACAGATCGGGCTGCATGGGGGCCGCCCTCTGCAGGACATGATGAGCATGGGGGGCATGATGGTGAGGGGGCCACCACCTCCCTACCACAGCAAGCCTGGGGATCAGTGGCCCCCTGGAATGGGTGCCCAGCTGCGGGGGCCCATGGATGTCCAGGATCCCATGCAACTGCGGGGTGGACCTCCCTTCCCCGGCCCCCGTTTCCCAGGCAACCAGATGCAACGGGTTCCTGGGTTTGGGGGCATGCAGGGTATGCCCATGGAGGTGCCCATGAATGCCATGCAGAGGCCTGCGAGGCCAGGCATGGGCTGGACTGAAGACTTGCCCCCCATGGGTGGGCCCAGCAATTTTGCCCAGAACACGGTGCCCTATCCAAGTGGGCAGGGCGAAGCTGAGCGATTCATGACCCCTCGGGTCCGTGAGGAGCTGCTGCGGCAACAGTTGCTGGAGAAGCGGCCGATGGGCATGCAGCGTCCCCTGGGCATGGCAGGCGCTGGCATGGGGCAGGGCATGGAGATGGAGCGGATGATACAGGCGCACCGGCAGATGGAGCCAGCTGTGTTTCCTGGGCAGATGGCTGGTGGCGAGGGCCTGGCAGGCACTCCCATGGGCATGGACTTTGGTGGAGGCCGGGGCCTCCTGAGTCCCCCCATGGGGCAGTCTGGGCTGAGGGAAGTGGACCCGCCCATGGGGCCAGGCAACCTCAACATGAACATGAATGTGAACATGAACATGAACATGAACCTGAATGTGCAGATGACCCCGCAGCAGCAGATGCTAATGTCCCAGAAGATGCGGGGCCCCGGGGATATGATGGGCCCGCAGGGCCTCAGTCCCGAGGAGATGGCCCGGGTTCGGGCCCAGAACAACAGTGGCATGATGGGCGGCCCGCAGAAGATGCTTATGACTTCGCAGTTCCCCAGCCAGGGCCAGCAGGGTTTCTCTGGGAGCCAGGGGCCCTACCAAGCCATGCCCCAGGACATGGGCAATACCCAGGACATGTTCAGCCCTGACCAGAGTTCAATGCCCATGGGCAATGTGGGCACCACCCGGCTGAGCCACATGCCTCTGCCCCCCGCCTCCAATCCTCCTCCCGGGTCGGTGCACTCTGCCCCCAGTCGGGGGGCCCTGGGCAGACGGCCGTCAGACCTCAGCATCAGTATTAATCAGATGGGCTCACCGGGCATGGGGCACCTGAAGTCGCCCACCCTTAGCCAGGTGCACTCGCCTTTGGTCACCTCACCCTCCGCCAACCTCAAGTCACCCCAGACTCCCTCACAGATGGTGCCCTTGCCTTCGGCCAACCCGCCAGGACCCCTCAAGTCTCCCCAGGTCCTCAGCTCCTCCCTCAGCGTTCGTTCTCCCACGGGCTCGCCCAGCAGACTCAAGTCTCCCTCCATGGCGGTGCCTTCTCCAGGCTGGGTCGCCTCGCCCAAGACAGCCATGCCCAGCCCTGGGGTCCCCCAGAACAAGCAGCCGCCTCTCAGCATGAGCTCTTCCACTGCCCTGGCCAACATAGAGCAGGGTGAGTCACTGGCTGGGGACATGGGCATTGGCCCTTGATGTTGGGGGTTTCCTGGGTGGAGGGCTGTGCAGGCTAGGCCGGGGAGCGAGTCAAGGCATCTGAATTGGGGCCCGGAGGCGAGGTCCCGCTTGAGGGGCAGGCGTTGGGTCTCCCTCCTGTCCTGCCAGCGTTCTTGAGAGGTGGGCTGTAGAGATGGTGGGGGGCTGGCGTTTGGTGGGACATGTGCATAGAGGTGTGCCTGGAGGAGTCAGGTGGGGCCTTGGGTGCTGACTGCTTCCTGAACCCCCAGTGTGAGCAGCCGAATCCACCTTCCACTTTCCCTGTCCCCTGCCTCTGTAGGTGCCCTTCCGCCCAGCGGCCCCCGGAGCAGCTCCTCTGCACCTCCTGCCAACCCTCCGGGTGGCCTCATGAACCCCAGCCTGCCCTTCACGTCCTCCCCGGACCCCACGCCTTCCCAGAACCCCCTGTCACTGATGATGTCCCAGATGTCCAAGTACGCCATGCCCAGCTCCACCCCGCTGTACCACAACGCCATCAAGACCATCGCCACCTCAGACGACGAGCTGCTGCCTGACCGGCCCCTGCTGCCCCCGCCGCCGCCGCCAGGCTCCGGGCCAGGTGCGAGGACAGTTGGGGGCCACAGGGAGGGGCGCTGATGTGGGCCCTGGGGGTGGGAAGAGCTGGCGTGGCCACACCACGCTGGCTGAGCATGCTTCCACCAGGCCCCTGGACGCGTCCCGGAGCGCAGACTGCCCTGCCCGAGTGGGCTTTCCATCTTCAGGTGGAAGCTGGCTCCTAACCTCAGTGCCTCGAGTATCTTCCCTTGCAGCAGGGGAAGCCCTGGAGCCTAGTTGGGGAGGAGGGGGGTGGAAAAAGGCTCCATCCTGCTCCCTTCCCCAGCTGGGAGCATGCTTGCCTGACCGTCTTCTCCTCTGTCCCCTTAGGGATCAGCAATAACCAGCCCAACCAGATGCACCTGAACTCAGCTGCTGCCCAGAGCCCCATGGGCATGAACCTGCCAGGCCAGCAGCCCCTTTCCCATGAACCCCCGCCTACCATGTTGCCCTCCCCCACCCCTCTGGGCTCCAACATTCCACTGCACCCCAATGCACAAGGGACAGGAGGGCCCCCTCAAAACTCAATGATGATGGCTCCTGGGGGCCCAGACTCCCTGAACCCCCCCTGCGGCCCTGTGCCCGGCTCCTCCCAGATGATGCCCTTCCCCCCTAGGCTGCAGCAGCCCCATGGTGCCATGGCCCCCAGTGGGGGTGCGGGCGGGGGGCCTGGCCTGCAACAGCACTACCCTTCAGGCATGACCCTGCCCCCAGAGGACCTGCCCAGCCAACCTCCAGGCCCCATGCCCCCGCAGCAGCACCTGATGGGCAAAGGCATGGCTGGTCGCATGGGGGACGCATACCCCCCAGGTGTGCTGCCTGGCGTGGCCTCCGTGCTGAACGACCCTGAGCTGAGCGAGGTCATCCGGCCCACCCCGACGGGGATCCCTGAGTTCGACTTGTCGAGGATCATCCCCTCTGAGAAGCCAAGCAGCACCCTGCAGTACTTCCCCAAGACCGAGAACCAGCCCCCCAAGGCTCAGCCCCCCAATCTGCATCTCATGAACCTGCAGAACATGATGGCGGAGCAGACCCCCTCACGGCCACCCAACCTCCCGGGCCAGCAGGGTGTCCAGCGGGGGCTCAACATGTCCATGTGCCACCCCGGACAGATGTCCTTGCTGGGCAGGACAGGCGTGCCCCCACAGCAGGGCATGGTGCCCCACGGCCTGCACCAGGGGGTCATGTCCCCTCCACAAGGCCTCATGACCCAGCAGAATTTCATGCTGATGAAGCAGCGGGGCGTGGGGGCCGAGGTCTACAGCCAGCCCCCCCACATGCTGTCCCCCCAGGGCTCCCTCATGGGCCCTCCGCCCCAGCAGAGCCTCATGGTGTCCCACCCACTGCGGCAGCGCAGCGTGTCTCTGGACAGCCAGATGGGCTACCTCCCGGCGCCGGGCAGCATGGCCAATCTGCCCTTCTAGCGTTCCCTGTGGGGGCTGGAGCTGGGGCCACACCGCCAATACGATAACCTTAAGAAGTTTTTTCCCTCCAGTGTTGGGATGGCCTGGGTCAAGGGTGGGGGCGGAGGGGGTGGGAGGGGGCTTGTGTGGGGTGTGGCATTTGTGGAAACCAGATATGCTGGCAGCTTAGGGAGAAGTGGCAGAGTGGGGTGGGGGGTTTTGGATTGGGGTTTGTTCCATTTCAGCCACCAGGACTGCCCCTCCCCCACGCCTTCCAGATCCTACAGAGCCTCCATTTTCCCTCTCCCTGCACCCACCTTGCTCTGCTCTGCTCTGCAGTCCTTGGGGGAGAGAGGAAGGCGAGGAGAGGGTTCCCCGCCATCCCTTTCCGCCACTGTCTCCTCTCTGCTCGTCATGCTAGCTGCACATTCCTGCTCTTGGTTCCTCTGCTCCCACTCACTTCCCCTTCTGTCTTTTCCAGCCTCTTTCCCCTCTCTGATGATGTGGCTGAACCCCTCTCCCACCCCTCCCTGCAGGCGGCTGGCCAGGTGGGCAGGTGCCAGCCACAGCTGTAAATAGAGCGCTGCGCTTCTGTGCCGGTTTGTGTGTGTGTTGTATTTCTGTGTTTTGATAGAAATCACACAAGAAAAAAGGATAAAAGAAACCCTTCCCCCTCCCCTTCTTCAAAATGATTGCCCTTCCATTCCTCTGGACCCAGGGACGCGCAGGCCAGCACCCCTTCCCCTGTTTGCAGTGCCTCTGGGTCTCCCCAAAGGACACCATTCCGTTCCCCTCTCGAGTGATGAGATGACAGAGATGCTCCACACCTGAGGCCAGGCCACCTGGGCGTCCACCCGGAGAGCCCCAGCGGGGCGGGGCCTGGGCTGCAGCCTGGCCATTGTTAAGAGCGTGCGCATGTGCACACGTGTGTGCCCTGCAGATGACCTGGGCCCTGACTTCCCGGATGTGGATGTCTGGTGTCCCCTGCTGCTATGTGTTAGCCAGAACTTGAGGTCTTTGGTCCCCAGCCTGAGAGGAAGGACCGGAAGAAGGGGCGGAGCCTGTATGCCCCCCACCTCCCAGTGGAGCCTGGGGAGAGTGGCAGGGTCCTGAAGTAGCCCGGGGCCGGTCACCCCTACTCTTTTCAGGGGCTGCCACCCCCTTGTCACCACAGGAGGGAGAAGGTTTGGCCGTTTGTCCCTCCAGCCTCTACTCCCTGAGGATGAATCAGAGAAAGTGCAGGAGGGGAGCAGGGGGCCTTTCTTCCCCCTCCTCTGCCTGCCTGCTCACCCACTGTCCCTCTGCCGAGGGCTCAGAGCTCTGTGCCCGTCCAGGCACAGCCACTGCCTCCCCTTCAGGCCCCCCGCTCTGCCCCAGAAGAGCCCCCCACCCGCCTCTGGTCAGAACCGAAGCCATACACGACTGGGTGTTTTGCCTTCCTTGGCCCCAGGAGTAAAACACTTCTCCTTTTCTCATTTCCTCCTGCCTGGTGAGGTGGCAGCGCAGTTCCCGGCTGAGGCTTTCCGTGCCCGCCTCCAGGGCCAGGGCCAGGGTGTTCTTCTGCCGAGGCCCTGTCCCCAGCCTTCCTGACCTGCAGGGCCTGGTCTCGCACGGGCAGCTGTGATACAAGGGACCTGCCCCCACTTCTCCCGGTCTGGTGCTGTCTTCAGTCCACCGCCAGCAGGCTGAGTGCCTCCTCTGGGGCTGGCCTCGGGCTCCTGCCTCCCCCAGCACCCCCAGGGCCAGGGCCTGGCCTCCGTTCTGCCAGGCGCTTTGCCCATCCAGCCTCAGCCTGCACCCTGTGCCCATGAGCCCCCCACCCGTGGCCCAAAGCTCCCCAAACTGACTCTGAAGTGTTTCCTGCCCAGAGGAGAGGGGTCAGGCAGTGAGGGCCCGCTCCTCCCACCTCCGCCACAGTCTCGCTTTCCAAGGTAAACTCCACAGGCCAGCCAACTTACTCCCTCCATCCATGGCCATACCCCCAGCCATTTTGTACCATTATATAAATATATATATAAATATAAATATATAAATACACTATGTGAAGACATCTTTTTGGTTTTTATTTTGAAACAATTTTTAGGCTTGTTCCGGGGGTCTCTGTGCTGCCTGTACTGTATTGACCTGTTTTATAGGTGCCTTTTTATTAAAAAGAGAAAATTAAAAATCCAACCTCTCCTCTTTTTTTTCCGCTTGTCCCTGGCTCCACAGTCCAGGTTGTGATCAGAGAGGAAAAAGGGGGATGCCCCCGTGTTCCTGTCGAAGGCTCAGTTCCCTGGGTCACAGCTCTGATCCCCCTCCCATGGAGGGGGCAGTGCCGTCTCCTAGGGAGCTTAGTTGACTAGCTTGAAAGAGCCTGGGCAGCCCTGAAGGGCTCTCAGTGGGCAGCCCTGATGGGCTCTCAGCAAGTGTGGGGGCCCTGCTGTCCCACCCCAGCCAGAACAGAGGCTGGGGAGGAGGAGGAACAGCTCTCCTTGGGCAGGTGGGTGAGTGAGTGTGGAGCAGCTTCCTTTGGTTCTGAGTAAAAGCCTCTCAGGGGCAGGGCAGGCTTCCTGGGCCGGGGGACTTCCCTGGCCAGGCCCGGTGAGCCTGAGCCCACCCGAAGGGGATGCTTGTGTCTCTCGTGTAGGCCCTGAAAGGGGGTGTTCTGTGCATGACCTACGGCCAGAGGGCTGAGTGAGAGGACCCCAGGCCCCCTTCAGCCTTGTCTCCTTAGGGGGTCAACCTTTACCATATGACCCTCACTAAGTGCTCTCTGCTGTGGCTGGGGCCCCTCTGTGGCTTGGGGAGTTTCCCCCGGCTGTGTGGCTTGCGGGGTGAGGGTGGGGCCGGGGAGGAAGGAGTTGGCCTCCTTCCTCATCAGTCCCCAGGCCCACCGGGGCCCTGGACCCTGCCACCCCTGGCCCACCTGTGACATCGCCAGCCTGGGCAGAGGAGGCCCTGGTCCTACCTCCTTGGGGCCCCGGGGACACACAATGTTTTCTTTCCCCGGTAGGCTTGGCCTCACTTCTCCAGGACACCGGCAGGTTTGTGAGCGTGTCTGGAGTCCGCCGTCTCTCATGGCCACTGTGACACAGAGACGGCTTGACCTCAGTTTGGTCTGAGCCATGGACAGCTACTTGGAATGGGCCGGTTTAGGCTTCCTGCTTGGTCAAGGTGGAGGCCTGGCCTCGTAGAACGTCTTGGGTTTGTTTGCGACCACCCTCTGGTGCCACTTGGCCTTTCCCCAAACCTAACTTTCATCCATCCCCTGGTGCTCAGTTTCTGGCTCCTTTCGGTAGGTGGAGTAGGAGAGGGAACAGCTTTGCAGGTCATTGGTCCCTAAGATGATAGAGTACGTTCCAGAAGGAGATTGGCTTTCCTTGCTGGCAAGGGCAGAAGTAAATGTTTCTGGAGCTGTCGATGGTTAACATGGGAGAAAGTATATGTATGGTATTCTCTGAGCCCAAGGTGAGGCAGACGGGCATGAGTGTCCTTTGCTGTGCCTCTGGGCTGCTTTCCCCTCCCAGCACTCCAGTCTAGCCCCAGGGCCAGGAGAAGAGCTGGCAGGGATGTCCTGGAAAGAGGGTTGTTTCATCGGGCCACTTCAGTTGAGGACATTGGCCAAGGTGAGCTCTGAGGACCCCAGCTCCCGGTGGACGGGGCTTCCGGCATCACTGCACCCCTGCCCCCATGGAAAACAGGAACAAAGTGGCAGCTGGGACCTAGAAGGTGGTGAGGGAGGTGGCATTCTCTGATTCAGAGAGACTGCTCTTGCGCCAACCAGGAAAGAGCTGGCAAAGAGAGGTGGGGCCGGTGCAGCCCAGCTTGGTCAGAAGCCGTGACAGGTCACTACGGAACTTCACACCGGCAAACGTGTAGAGCATGGGATTGAGGCAGCAGTGGGCGACACCCAGGAACTCACTCATGGTGATGGCCACAGCGAGATAGCTATTCAGTTCACAGCCACTACCCAAGACATTCAACCTTGAGAGGGTGTCCAGGAAGATGACGATGTGGTAGGGTGACCAGCAGAGAAAGAAGATGCTCGTCACCAGGATGGCCACCCTGACCGCCTTCTGCCGCTGAGGGCGCCTGGCAGATGCCTGGCACAGCCTGTGCACCACCCCAACATAGCACCAGCTCATCACCAGCAATGGCAGCAGGAACCCCCCAACATGGTAGAAGAAGCGGGAGATGAACCAGGCGTGGGTTTCGGCTTTGGTCTCCTGGGAAAAGGTGCAGTGTGGCAGGGAGTCATTAAAATGGGGTCTGCTGACCTTGGCGAAGAGGATCTCTGGCAAGGCGAAGAAGAAGCCCGCCAGCCAGATGGTGGCGCAGGTGATGTGGATGGAGAGGAGGCGGCGGTGGCGGTAGGCGTGGACAGCATGGACGATGGCCAGGTAGCGGTCCACAGCGATGCAGGCCAGGAGCAGGCTGCTGCAGTAGAAGTTGATCTTGTGCAGAGCAATCACAATCTTGCAGAGGAAGGTGCCCAGGACCCAGCCCAGAAAGCCTTCGGCCACAGCAAAGGGCAGGATGAAGACGAATAGGAGGTCTGCCAGTGCCAGGTGGAACAGGAAGGTCTCGGTGGAGCTGCGTGTCTGCCGGTGCCGCTCCAGGATCACCAGTACCAGAATGTTGCCCACCATGCCCAGGAAGAAGATGAGGCCGTAGGCCAAGGGCATGAACAGGGCCTTGAAGGAGGTAAGGAGGGGCCCCTCGACCGTGGGGCACATGTAACTTTCCAAGGTGGCATCCACGCTGTCGTTGTAGTTGCCAATTTCCTTGTACTGCAAGGAGACAGGAGGTAGAGAGACTGAGGCCCCACCTTGGGGAGAGGGCGCCTGGCCCCCGGGTGGACTCCCCCTCTCTCCCCAGCCTCACTGCTTTTGTCCCTGCACCCCCACACACCCCACCCACCAGACCCCAGGTCCCCTGGGGAGTCCTTGAACAAATCACTTTGCCTTTTCCAGCTTGAGTTTCCATCTATCAAAGAGACTAATTCCTCCCAGGGCAGGGGCGAAGATGAAAGGAGATGTATGGTGTGGCTGTGCTTTGTAAACTCTGAAGTGCTGTGCACCTGTAAGTTATTTTGTGCTGCTGTGGCCTCAGGAATGGAAGGACTCAGGCCTGGGGGGGGGGGGGAGGGACTGGAGCGACTACTCCCGATTTGGGAATGGCCCTGTAACCTCGGACCCCCTGGGGGTGGGTGCTCAGGTGGCCTGCGGCTTAGTGGTCTCCTGTGTTCCCGACTCCTCATTGTATTTGACATTGCAGTAAGAGCCTTCCAGTCCTTTCACCGGCTCAGCAGGCTCAGGGTAAGTAGAGGTCTAATTGTATCGACCTGTCTTGCTGGAGATCAGTTGTTTGAACCCACCTTGAACTAACTGAGCCAATACCTCCCCCATGCACGGCAGGCAGCTCCTTCCCAGCAACTTCCCAGGCTCAGCAAAGTCCCTGCTCCCTGCTCGGCCCTTCTGGGCTACAGCAGCAGAGCGAAAGGAAAGCACTGGACACTGGACGCAGCAAGCCCAGAGGCAGCAAGCCCAGAGGCAGAGGGAAGTGAGACGGACCCAGGAGGGCCAGGCACAGGCACGGGACTGGGGTGGCTTCCCACGTGAAGGGCTGCGCCCACCATGTCTCCGGAAGCTCCCTCCTCCCTAGCCTCCCCCTGCCCCCCACAGTGCTCAGGTTGTTTACCCAGCTAACCGCAGAGGAAGAAATGGTGCTTGTTTTCATGCCTTTCACTCGCAGCTGTCCCCCCTGCACCTGCTCCTCCTCACCCCCAGCTCTGTTCTTCCCACCCCTCCCCTCACCAGATCCTTCCACGCAGCATTTCAAAATCTACTATAAGCAATGCATGCAGGTTCAGAAAGATGCTTCCTTAAATGAGGAGCCCCAGGGAGGGAGAGGGTGGTGGCTGTAACCAGGCTCTGGGTGGGCTCACTGCTCTCTTGCCAGGAGGACAAGGGAGTCGCCACAGGGTGTTGCTGCCTCCCAGGGGTCACTGTCATTGGTGGGCAGACCCCTTCCCCGACCTGGGTCTTCCCTTCTGGTCCCCGGGAGGGGTGGTGCTGGGGGGTGGCGGTGGGGAGACACATTAGAGCCACCTGCCCTCCCTCCCGGGCCAACATCCCTTGGCCACTGCCTCATGCAAGGCATCCTTCCCCTAGCGTCCACTCTGCTGTCCCTCCGTGGGCTCGTCCCCTCAGCGCCACCGCTCTGTCCAGCTCCCACAGCGAGGGCAGGATGAGCTCTCCAACCTGCACACCGCATCCCATCCGTGGACCTACGCGGGGTGGTTTTCTTTTTGTTTTCACATTGAATAGCAAAGCCAGTTTTAAAGAAAAGCCGTGTTTGCAGAAAAAGCTCTTCCATCGAAGGAGCGTAAGCTGACCTCGGTGCATTCACACACAGAACACAGGCAGGGCTCACAGAAACAGGTCGAGCTGCGAGCTCTGAGGCTTCCCATCGCGTAAGCGCGAGGAGCAGGCCCGGCACCGCCTCCCTGAAGCTCAGGCCAGTGGGTTTTCTTCCCAGTCTTACCCTGCGGCCTGGGTGGGGGTGGGGAGCAGGTGCCAGCGTCTCCTCCTTGCTTTTATGCCTTTAAACCAGAGCTCTCCACTTCTGTCTCATGTGGTGTTTCACAGTTTTGTTTAAAGGATAGTTTTACTTTCATTTGAAAGCCATGGACTTGCGGGGTGAGGAGGGTCTTTAAATTTCTACAAAATGTATGTTCTTCCGACCTTTCAAACCTCCTTTCCTCCCTCCTGGCTCCTGGCATCCTGTCCTCCAGGCTCACATTCCTGTCCGCTAACATTGCTCGGTCTTCCTTCGCCTGAGCTCCCTCTCTTCCCTGTAACTCCTGCCCTCCCGTGGGGCTCAGGCGACCCTTCTTCCTGCCTCTCTCTGCAGCTCTTTCTACTTGGAATCACGTCCTCTCTGCTGGGCTCTGCTCCTCCCTCGCATGCCCCACCCTGCGCCTCTGTCCCAGCACCCAGGCTAGGGCAGCTCAGATGGCCAGCTCCCAGTGGCCACCTCACACCACCATGCACATTCTGCGTGATGGACACGCAGCCAGTGTGCAGAACTGCACTGGGAGCGCTGGGCTGCAGAAGGCCAGGGCACCCGAGTTCTGGGCTTCAGGCAGGTCCTGCTTGGTGCCTCAGGAGAGACTGTCTTTCCTCTTAAACTTTGCAAGTTCCTGCTTCTGCCCATCGCCCTCAGACAGCTTGAGCTTCTCTTTGCTCCCTTCTCCATGCTGGGAGCCATTCCAATCTCATTGAGTGCAGCCACTGGACTCACTGGGACTCAGCAGGAGTGGAAGGGAGAAAACAATGGATGAGCTGTCTGTAGGCAGAGCACAGCGATTCAGAGAGAGGCAGGGCCCAGGCAAGGCAGGGCAGCCAGTCAGACTGGACTCCTCCTTTCTCAGCAGTGGTGGCCTCTGGCTGTCCTCCTGCCCAGCAGAGGGCAGAGGAGCCAGCCTGTCTGGCCCAGGAGCCCTTTATGAGACTCATCAAGTCCTGACCCTCTGAAACGTTCAAGTGGATTGATGTTTTGCTCACTTAAAGCCAGTGTGATGGGAATGACCTGTCTCTGTAGCGTTCATTCAGGACATCCTTTCCCCCTAACAGGAAGTGTCCCCGGGACTCCAGAGCCCCCATTTTTTGAGGACCCCAGTTTACAGGAGTGTTGCGAGTGGCAGGACTGTCACTTAATCCAGAGGTATTTGTTTGGCAACGTGCTCAGGCAGAGGGGGAAGATGGGAGGACACCTGTGTGAAGGGTGCTGGGAGTTGCCTGTATCTCTCAGTAGAGGTGTCAAACAGACGTTTTGGGGGCTCCGGAGTGACATGTGTTAAAGCCACTTGCCACACGCAAGGGGATCTGGCCCTCCACCTTCCCTAAACCATGGAGAGAGGTGATTAAGCAAGGGTCTCTGACTCCATGAGAAGTGAAGATTCAGGAACAGGGAATACCGTGGGCATCCACTTGGCCACAGAAGAGAATCCTCTCACACTCCTCTGAGAGGGAGCACCGTGGAGCAACCTAGAGCGTGGTCCACACATCTTTGATAGAAAAGGCTGCAGACACCCCAGAGAGCAGCAGACACCCTGTAGAGATGGGTGGGGCCTTGACTACCTGAGGCACAGTGGCCACTGGTGGGCAACAGCCTCCCATGAGGCCAGGGCTCACGTCCCAAGGAAACCAAGAACACATGGTGACCCAGATGAAGCTGAGCATAGATCCAGAAATTCAGGTAGAAAATGTCTGTGTGCAACAAGGAGGGGGAAGGAGCAGGGTCTGGAATATTCTGTGTCCTGGTATTGAAGGCCAGGAAAGGGGAGGATGGGGCAAAGAGAGCCAGGTGCTGGGCCTGGGGTGGGGTCCCAGCGCACTCTCCTTCCCTGGCTTCCTCACTCTGGCCCTCCCTTCTTTCTGTCCTCAGGAATCTCTGGAAGACCCAGGCCCTCCCTGGATAATGAACAAGCCCTGCCTGATGTCTCCAAATATCCAGGCTGCCCCACTGCCCAGCACTGGCCAACGTGAAACTTAGCAAACTGAGACTCTAGGCCAGCAGGTGGGGGCAGGGAGGCATGGAGCTGGAGGGTGTTTTCAGACAATGCTGGTCCCCTTGCAACCTGGACGCGAGCCCAAGCCCACCAAGTGGAAGTGCATGGGCAAAGCTAGACAGCCCTCCACCGGGGTTTAAAACTTCAGCAGGACAAGCTAGGGACAGTTTATGAGCAGAAGACTAGAGCGTGTGCTTGCTCCAAACTGACAGTGAGTCACCAGGGTGGTGAGGTTGCCAGGGGGCCACTGTCACCTCACTTTAGGTGAACAGAAGCGTGGAGGTAGGCAGCTGGCACCAAGCCAGCTTGTTTGGTCTGGACAAGTGTCATCACTTAGCAGAGGGGTCTGGAAATCCCCGCCCTCCGAGGAAGTTTTCAGGTACAAGCAGGGCAGAGTCTTGGGGAGACAAGGCTTGAGTGCAGAGAGGGGCGTCTTCTTCAAGGATTGGAAAGAATTCCCATGGGTGTGGGGGCAGGATGTGCTGTGTGTGAGCTTCTAGAGGACAGACCACAGACAAAGGTTGGGGTGGGGGTGTTTCCATCAAAGGACACAGAATCTTCCCAAAGACAGAACTGCCAACAAAGATCAGCCCTTGAAAGGAAGAAGAACGCTGGAGCCCAAGTATGTGGAAGGGATTCCTGTCCTGCCCACTCAGGTCTTGCTCCAGCCCTCAGGTGCTCAGATCAGCTGGGTGCTGCGCCCTGCCCGGCCTGAGCTGCTTTCAGCATGCTAGCTACCTGCTCAGCGCTGGGTGGGAGCTGTCAGCTTCTCCAGCCTGCCTGTCCTGAAGCCAGCAGACACGGGGGCTGGCCTAGCTCCCAGTCCCCAGAGGGGTGCAGGGCAGCTGACACATTCACCCAGGCCGAACCCCAGGACTCCAGGGTCTGAGTCATACTGGCTGCAGGAGGCTTTTGCACACAGATGCGGGTCATCGCTCTGGCCAGAGGGACACACGCAGCCTCCCTCTCCTTTTATGTCCTGTCTGGATATTCCCAGCCAAGAGTCAAGAGCTGTGAGTGGGGCCAGCCTGAGTGTCTCTCATTCCAGCTTTCAGTGGCTTGAGGGGACTGGGCTGGGTTGGGCTGGGAAGGGTTTGGAAGGTGGAGACAGGCAGGGGTGAGTGCCCACACGCTCTAAAAAGCATCTGAGACTCTTGTGTGGCGTTTGCCACTTCTCCCCCTCTTGCCTACCCCTCGCCCCCTTCAAGAGCCAGCCTGCCAGGCTCCTCTCCCATCTCTACCCAGGAGTTTTAGCCATTAAGAGCATGGCATTGTCAAGCATATGGCTCTTGGGGAGTCTTTAAGCTACTCTTGCCTCTGCACTGAGTCTTAAGGTCCTCCTAGGACCCCAAGAAATTTTGCATGTTGGGGATAGAATCACACAGTCAAGGCCAGACAAGCACACCTCCATACCTAGCAACCTGGTGAACCCATCCCCTGGGTCAGTACTGCTTTGAAATACCTTGCCCCATCATTCCTGGAGAAAAGCCCATCCTGTACCCTGATTCTCAGCACCAAGGCCATGGTTTGCATGTTTTTCTGCCCAAGGAGCAGGGTCAGTGATGTGCTCGATCCTCAAGGAAGGCTGACTTGAGGGGGCTCTGACTTAGGGACTCTGTGGTCTGTGTCCTAGAGCTGACCCTTCCTCACACTGGCCCTGGGTCCCTCTCTCATGTCTGAGCCCTCCAATCATATCCAATCAGGGCCTCTTCCACTGGGGTTCCTCTGGGACTTTTGACCTGGTTAGGGGGTGATCTCCCCTCCCCCAAGGTAAAGCCCAGAAACAGCCTGAGCTGGTTTTGGTTCCTCTTCTGCCCCCCCCTCCTTGATGAATTTAGCTGGCACATGTGGCACGGCACACCGTAGTGTGGTTTTTGGGGGTCATCACTGAGGAGGGTCACTGGCAGCCACGCTCTGGGGTTAGAGCAGCTTCCTCTCCTGGCTGGTGTGCGGGTGGGGCGGGAGGTGTGGTTTATGACCCAACCTGGAGGCGCTCAGGCCCTGGCCCTGACCCTGTTAGGAGGCCCCATGCTGGTAGATCGAGGTTCCTGTGGACAGAGACTTTTCTGGGTCTACCTAGACCTGCCCACCCCAGGGACCTGCTCTTTGTCCCGGTTACTTAGCTGTCTAGCTGTTTCCGGTTTGGATCCCTGTTCATGGGAATGAGCAGCCCAGCTTAAGAAAATGGATAGTTTAAGCAGTTAGACTTGACCTTAGAGCTCAAGAGGAGGCTGGGATGACCGTATGATCATGCCTTTGCTGATGGACCAGGGCCCCCAGTTCTTAACTCCAGTACTAGAACGTAGAACCCAGTGTTCTAGGAAAGTGGATCAAGGTGTGGACGAGGACAAGAAATGGAATTGGAAGCAAAAGGAATGGCAGTAGCCTAACTCCAGAGAGGACAGGTGAACCAAGAGCTTCACTGCATCAAGATATATTTATTGAGAAGCTACTACGTGCAAGGCTCTCCTGCCACTCTGTCATCCCGGGGCCTATGCTTTGAGATGCTGTCAAGACGTCAAAACTTCTCAAGGTCCATCTTTGAGTGGGTGGGCTAAGGAGGGAGAGGGTCTGTGCTCCTGAGGTGGGAACAGCCCTCGAGAGGACATGCAGGAGGTAAGTGGCTGCGGGGCAGGGTGCTGGAGCTGGCTAACTTGAGAGGACACCTGGGACTCCCTGATTAAGGGGGTTCGGCATGCTGGGGTCCCTGGCCATGAGCACTCATCTGAGGTGTGACATGAAACAAGTTCCCAGGTGTTTCCTTGAGCAGTAGATTTTCTCTGATATGTGGGACTCGCTCTGCTGCCCTCTGTCCCGGCTACCACCTGTCTCTAGTAGGTCACGCTGTGGAGTGAGGCATGCAGTTAGGGGAAACTCTTGAGGTTTCTCAGAAGCCAGGACCAGCCAGTTCTTGAGTTGCTTACTATGATGTCCAACTGGGTCAGGGGCTCATGGTCAGCTTAAAACTGTGGCAAAGGAAGACACCCAGTAACCTAATTAGGAGAGAGCGGGGGGCCGTGGGGGCTGGCAGATCGCCTTGTCAGACAGTGAAGTTTTAGTCAGATTTAGGGAATTGCCCAGCTATGATTAAACTCAGGGTCAGCTCCACGGTCATTGACCCGTGCAGTCACTCGGGATCTCGCCCTTAGAAGAACCCCGTGTTTAGTCTGCTCTGACTGCCCTGAAATTCTTACTCATTTTTGAACAAGGGGCCCTGTATTTTCATTTTGCACTGGGTTCCACAAATTATGCAGCAGATCTGACTAGACAGGTGCTTCTGGCTCTGCTTTTACCTGGGTATTGTGTCTGAGAGGCCAGGCTTTGGGTAAAGAATCCTCTTCCTTACCTTCTCCCTGTTCTATGTATACTCCCAAGTCCTGGGATCTGGGCAATGAGAAGAAGAAGATTTCAGAGTTATCTGGAAACACAGCTGGTGGAGTTACAGTGTAGGCTCCAGCCAGGGAGGTTAGAGTGATTTGGAGAAGCTCTCAAGGTAGGTGTAAGGTCAGGAGAGCTTGTGGATATAGGCAAAGGGGTTTGGATTCTTCATGATTCAGCCCAGAATGCAACTCAGCAAGAAGTCCCTTCTCCAGATGTGCCATTGAGAAAAGATCACAAAGAAGTTTCCAAGAGGTCCTTACAAGCAGTTCTGTTTTCCCCACCCAGAAGTGCAGAAGTCTCTCAGTGAGCTGCTCCCACACACAGCTTTGGAAACCACTCTGTTTCACTGGACAGACTTGGATAGTGGCAGAAAGTGTTGCTGGGGACCTTTCCCATCTCCCACCCAAGAATACCTGGTCTCCAGAGAGCCCAGTCATTTGAGGGATGCCCCAACATGCTCTAAGACATTTCTAAGATTTGTGCAGAGTTCTCCATCAACTTGGTACTCCAGCCCCTTGCAGCCATCTGGTCTCCAACTGCCTCAGGTTAGCACAGAAGCCTTGTCTAAGAATTTCCAGTGAGTGGTGTTTTTCTCTTGGGCTAGACCTGAACTTACCAATGGTGAGGGCCAGGTCCCCACCTTCTCATCCCACACAGAATTGATGCTGTATCCAGAAGATGTAAGCATACAGCAAGAGGGGAATAAATCTACCTTGGTCAGTTGATTAGCAACGCCAGCCCCCCGACATTTCTCCCCCGGCCCTTATTCCGGTCCTAAGAGATAAAGAGAAACTCCCCTATTGAAGGATGGAGAGGCAAAGTGATTGTTCTAGCTTACACAAAAAGTCAGAGAGATGCAGGACCCGAGCTCAACCTCCCACCCCCTCCGAAGACTTTCTCTCACAGGTATTCCTCCATGGAATGGGAAGTAAAATCTTAAAAGGCCAGTGCTGATGACCTGCCTAGCTTCTGCCAGTCCCCAGCGGGGAGAGACTACCACTGTCGCCTCTCCTTCATACACTGGATCCCAGCACAAGCCATTTAGAATTCCAAGTAGAGCCCACTGACCATCCACTCACCAGGTCTTCCATATTGTAGTTCAGGAAGTCCATTTCCTGGGTGTGGAGATAGTTCATAGTTGTCCCTGTACGTCACCAGACTGGTCACTGTGGTGCTGACAGGCTCTCCACCGGGTGCAAGTAGGAAGGTGGCAGCCGTCAGCTGCAAATTTAAACAAATGATCTCCGTTCTCTCCTGGGGGCGTGTAGGCTCTGCTTTTTTTCCACTTTTTTCTTTTTTTTTTTTTAAAGGGAAAATCCCCATAGCATAAGTGCTAGTCAAGCGTTTTATCGTTTTTCTGGCAGTCTGCAATAGCGCTGGTGGGGGCTTAAAAGTTGCCCCCTTCTCTCCCTTTCTGTCCACTGGCCTCCCCATAAGGGAGTCCCATTTTGTCATGAAAACCATTTGCACCTTGTGAGGGGGGAGAGGGAAACTCCACAGAAAAGGGGACAGGAGGGTCCTTCCAGGACCTCTCCTCCAAGCTACCTCCAAGCCTTCTTTCTCGCCACTAAGGGCGACAACCAGCCAGTTCGCCCTGCACTGAAAGTCCCTGATCCTGGGAATCCCCTGAGTCCCAGGCCAACAGGGACACAGCCACCCTCCTGTCACTACCCAGGCCAGGGAGGGGCAAAACCCCTTCTCTTCTCAAACTCAGAAGAGATAGGCTGGAAATTTTCAAAGGGGGGAAAATATGAAAACATTACTGGAAGGCAAAAATGAAATACCCAAATCACCAAGCACAAAAACAGTCTCCAAGTCATTTTGTGGCATGAAATAGTGATGTTCTAGCTCTAAATGAGGTTGGGGAACACTTGAATGAGTGACATTCTCAGCTACTCAGGGAGAAGAGATTTCTAGTAGGAGGACCCTGAGGCCCAGAGAGGGAGAGTGACGGTTCTGGGAACTGAAAGTGGCAGCCCTGGCCCTTGAGGCCCCGTATCCTGACTCCACATCCAGTGTGTTCTTCACTACATCAGATGCCCCGCCCTCCCCTCTCCCCTGCCCTGCCTGAGAGCTTCCCTGAAGAAGCCCTTTTCTTCAAGGCTGATGTGGATCTATTTCTCTTCCTTGTCTCATCCTTGTGCATTTTCCTCCTGGCGAGGACACTTCCTCTCTGGGCTCACAAAGCAAAGCAATGACACACAGAGAAGGCTTCTCATGTGACCAACTCTTTGTCCCACGTCAACCCTTATCTCCTTCCCTGCCAGCAAGATCACCAATTGCTGGAATTCTACACATTCTTGTGCCATATTCTTTGTCCTTTTCTCTCTATGCATCTTACCCCTTTCTCTCCTATACCCTGTTGACACCCCACTTCAACCCAACAAAGATAGATCCCAACGACCTGAGGAGTGTTCTGTGGTTTCGGGTGGTTGGGATCTTTCTTCCCACTTTTCGGTCACTGCCTTCAGTAACCGCTTTCGAGGAGGAAGAATCCCAGGACAAGAGGTTGGAATTTCTCTCCTGCACTTTAAGTCCCGAACCCTGTAAGAGGAAGCTGCCCCAATGTTTCCTGTGTCCCTAGCTGTGTTTCCTGTGTTCCTAGCTTGCTGTGTGCTCCCCACTTTTCCAGCCCCCAACTCCCAAAATCTCTTTCCCTCCAATCTGTTGATATATTCACTTTAGCTTTTGTTACTCTAAAGACATCCGTCTTTAGACAGTCAAGAATTGGAAGGGAATTTGGAAGGGAACCAATCCATCCTCAGTCCCCTCCTCTGCCACAGCAAATGCAAGATTCCTGTCACTGCGTTCTTACCAGGTGGTTACCCAGTGTTGCACTTACCTCACCAAGGGTGAGAAACCTGTTCTTGTCAAGACATTGTGTTATAATGGAGGACAGTTTAATCACTAGAAACTTCATCCTGAATCAAAATATGTCTGCCTATAACTCACCCCCGGAGACCCAGGCTCTACCTTCTGCTAGGCTGGTTAATTCCTGTTCTAATAAGTACCCTCTGAAGACAGCTGTCACATTCCGACCAGTCTTCTCTAAAACACAATGCCAGCTCTTAAGCATTCTTCAGAGCACCTGGTTGCTAGGTCCCTTTTCAACCTGTTCTCTGACCACTGGGTGATTTCTTGTTAAAGGCCCAGGTGCCATCTGGCAAGAATAAATATAGGAAGCTAAGGGTTTCCTTGTTCAAGAAATGTAGATAACTACCAAAAACGGTCATTGCTGCAGGTTCTCATTCCTCTTGGCAACATGCTTAACAAATTCATTTTGATAGTTCTAGTCCATCATTTCATCTTATAAAGGGAATTTTTTGAAATCCTGATCCAATCATGTGGTAATGTGGTGACAATTCAGATAAGCCTGGCATCCTTTAGCCTACCCAAGTCCTGATGGAAAATATTGACAATAACACCAGTCACAGAACCCTGCTTCATGCGCTGTTCTCAAAGGTTAGGGAAAACTTCATGGAAGAAGTATGGGCATGAACTGGGCACTGATGTTTTGGACTGAGTGAGGACTGCAGTACCTAGATGGAAGGGTGCATGGGAGGGGCGTGGGAGATGATGAAGATGACACAAAAAAAATGTGGAAAGAATTACTCAACATGTGGTGGGTGTGGTTATGATAGCGACAATGATGAGGGAGGGGGGCCAGAGCCGGCTACAGGAAGAGGCTGGAGTGTGCACTGATGAGGTAGTGTTTGCCCCTGTGGCCTTCTCTCCTGTTCTTCCCATAGTTATTCATTTCCCTTGATGGGTTGCAGGACTAGAAGAGGGACTTGGGAGGAGGCCAGGACTACTTCTCAGTGTATGCAGCAGGCATGACAGTGGTTCCTCTGTGACGGTCTAGAGTAGAGAGGTAGAGATGGACTGGGAAGCAGCCTGTCAGCTTCCCAGGGACTGACCTGAGGACCTGTGACTATCACCTGAACACCTCTCCAGTTCCTTGACTTCCAGGTGTGTCTCGAACCATGGAGCCATTCAGATCTCCCTTCTCCACAGAAGTTAGGACATACTACAGGCCCCAGCCCAGGGTCTCATTCAAGCCATTGACTTTTTTTTTTTTTAATCATATACATTCAAGAACTAGGGTGTAGGCCAGAGGTGTGAGGAGTGAGAGTCACCAGAGGGAGTGGAAGCAAAACAGGTGTATCAACTGAAACACTGCTGAGGGGAGCAGAAGGTGAGACAGGAGAGGTCGGCTGCACCATGTGGTCACCTCTCTGGCTGGAGAGCAAATTCATGCTGCAGTGGCTGGTGATGGCTTGTAGCACTGCATCACCAGGGAGGCCTGAGGCATTGACTTTTTTTTTCTTTGCCTTTTCATAGTCAACAATTTGCCCTAAATGGGTGGCTACTTCTTGACCATGAGTTCTAATGATGCCTTGGGAGTCTCAGGGAGTAAGATCCTTAAACCCATAAACCCACC
This sequence comes from Condylura cristata, assembly GCF_000260355.1. Classification (NCBI taxonomy): domain Eukaryota; kingdom Metazoa; phylum Chordata; class Mammalia; order Eulipotyphla; family Talpidae; genus Condylura; species Condylura cristata. Next base: position 19,395,038 of record NW_004567126.1, read on the forward strand.
ACAGCCACGGCAGCATGTTCACTCCAATCCCCGGCTAGGGAGTGACCCACATGGCTCAGCAGCCCTCTCCTGCCTCACCCGCTGCTCCCCTCAGCAGTGTATTTCAGTACATCTGCCTGTTCTGCTTCCCACTCTGTCTGGCCTGTACCCCAGTTCTTGAGTGCATAAATAAATAAATCCTTAAAAAAAATAGATGAGTGATAAAGATGGGGGTGGAGGCGAGTGTAGGGGGAAGGGACACTTCTAAGTGACCGAGCCCAAATTTGATGTCAATATGCAATTTGTTTATATCTCTGCTCTGGGGAACCCCACTCCCAAGCATCCTACCCAAAGCTGGGCTGTTGTTCAGGCCGCTCATCACCGAGGGGTCGTTCCAGGGTGAGGTATGGATGGCCACTTCCATTAGCCCAGGTGGGCTTTCCTCAGTAATTTTAAACAGGATCATGGATTTTATTCAATTTCTATTTCTGTCAGCTACCTAATACTTTCTCTTAGTGTTCACTTGTCACATTCCATAGAAAAATTAAGTTCCATTGAGCGTTGGTGTGCAGGAAATAGGTTGGGATCCCCCCTTACATTTTCACTACTGGGGATATTCTCTCTTTCTTTCCTGGCCAGAGATTGTCTCTTCTTTCTTGAACTCCTGAGATCTTTCCTAACTATCCAGAACAACTGCATGGGTCTGCAGGGAGGGAGCCAGTCTGAGGAGAGGTTGGCCCTTCCAGGCCCTCGAGGAGAATCTCATGAACACTTGCGTAGCACTTAGCAATGTGCAAAACCCTCTGATCTTCACACTTGATTTTATTCTTTTTTTTTTTACCTTAACTTCATATTTCATTATTATGATTATTACATACTTTTAATATATGGAACACTCTGCGAATTTGCGTGGCATCCTTGTGCTGGGAGGCCATTCTGTCTTCTCTGTCTCATGCCATTGTTAGCGCATGTGCTGCGAATGGGGGCACTCACATTTAATTATGTTTAATTCTCAACAAAACACCTTGTGTAGGAGGTGTGGCATCATCGTTGGCCAAACTTTGAGGGAAGGGATGAGGGAACAGGTTCATCTCCTCGCTGGGGATTACTACAGGGAGAGTAGGTGACTAGTCGGGGTCTGAAGCCAGCACCACAGACAGCAAACTCAATGTTTTCTTGCCAGGTCCTGTAACCTTCTCTGAGACCCTGTTTTGCAAAGGACAGACTGGCTCTCTGAGGGGAAACCCTGCTTCAACTCTTGGGCTGTTTCTCGGGTACTTACTACATGTCATGAACCTACTGAGTTCTTCACACTCATCATTTCCTTTCATCCCCTGAACAGCTTTGAAGTGTCAGGTATTTTTATCACATTATCACACATGTGGAAACTGAGCTTTAGGTAGTAGTGGGAAGTAGTTGTGAATGTTAACAGCTCACTTGGGCACCAAGGACCCAAAAGCACAATACAAATCAACACAGGAAATGGGGTGTTAAAGGTCTCCGTGCAGGGAGCTGGCACCCACACATGGCTCCAGGCTCATTAGGTAACAGGTAGGAGTCCTGCAGGGAGGAAATGGGCTGCGGGTGCTGGTAGGCGCATCAAAGTCACCTCAAGCTTACAGGGGCCATGACTGTGTCTGGGAACCTCAGCGGGGAGATGGGCTGTGTAGCCAGGGTCAGAGAGCGAGTCGAGTCGGGTGCTGGGTGCGGCGCTTGGATGCTGAGTTCAGCTGAATTCCGCCGCAGCGGAGATGTGAAGATCAAGGGAAGGGGGTGTCAGGCTCTGCCAGGCGGCACTTTGTCTAACGGGAGGTGCAGTAGCAGCAGTCCGCAGGCTTGCATGCATACACTCAGCGATTTGAGAACGTTTTCAAAGGCACCTGTATGAAAGTACTATACTGACGAACTGGTACTTGACCACAGTGAGGATCAAGTCCACTAGGGTAGAAAGCACACAGGGGCCCTCCCTGGTGGCACAATCAATTAAAGCACAGTACAGCACAGAGTTTAATTCCTGGCCAGGGAGCTGGCCCACATGGCGTGACAGATCTCTCCTGACCCGCCCGCTGCTCCCCTCAGCAGTGCACTTTGTCCATCTGCCTGTTTTGCTCCCCACTCTGTCTCTGGTGAATCTTCTCACTCACCGCATCTCTGGCCTGTACCCCAGTTCTGTGTGCATAAATAAATAAATCTTTAAAAGAAAGCAAGAGAGCACACAGGGCAAGAAGATAGCCTCCTGTTCACATGAGAGCTGTCCCTGAATGGGGAAAGACTTGGACTGGAGGGCCAGTGCTTGCATTTTCCAGTTAGTCTGCTTTTAGATTTATTTATTTTTTTGTGCATACAAGAACTGGGGTGTAAACCAGAAGTACTGGGGAGGGGATGAGAGGATTCACCAGAGACAGAGTGGGGAGCAGAACAGGCAGGTCTACTGAAATACACTGCTGAGGGGAGCAGCGGGTGGGACAGGAGGGGTCTGCTGCGCCATCTGGGTCAGCCCCCTTGCCGGGAATCGAACTCATGCCTTGGTGGCTGGTGATAGCTTGAGAGAACTGAGACTTAACCCTTGTGCCACCAGGGAGGCCTCCAGCAAGGCTGTGCTTTTAGCTATACCAAACCTAGAACGCAAACAAGGCTTACCTAAAAACCTGATGTCTCAGAATCACCTCTCTGCTTCTTTCTGTAATGGAGGTCACTCAACTAAATTGCTTTCATGGATTTCCCAGATTGAAAATCACAAATATATGTATTCAGAGCCTCAGTTTTTTAATCTGTATACTTGTCAAATGTCCACATGCCAATTTGGCTATTGTTTGTCTTTTTTAAAAAATATAAAAGTCTTTTTTTTAAAAAATAGAAATCCTCTATGGGTACAAAGGGTAATCAAAACACACATACACAATCTCTCTCTCTCACACACACACACACACACACACACACACACACACACACCACATTTTAACGTGGGTGGGAAGTGTTGGAAAGGAAGGCACTTTAGGCAGAGAAGGGAAAAGGTGAATGTCAACCCAGCAGACACCTGCAGGGCACAGTTATATCTGGGGAGAGGATGTTGGCATTTTGGACCGGCACAGAGGAAAATGCAGGCAAGGAAGGTGGGTACTGGACCTATAGAGAGGCTGTCTGGGCATTTAGATGGCAGACAGGGCCTCTGGGGAATAAGGCAGATTTGTGAGTAGCAGAACTTCGCAGGAAACTGGTATTTAAGGAGGTTTGTTCATTTCAACCTTCAAAACCATTTATTAATTGCCTAATTAGCAATGAACAAGGCAGACTAGCCTAGGAAGTCTCTCATGAAGGTGGGCGGTGGGTCTTCAAATAACCTACTGGTTAATTATTCCTTAAGCTTCCAGTACACGGAGCTAGATGCTGGGAAAGGAAGGAGAAACAGCTCTAAAGAGGACGCCTGCCCTACATTAACTTTCACTCTAGAGAGGGGGTAGGCCTCAAACAAATAAACTATTCGCTCAGTAATAACGATAACTTATAATATCATTATAAAAGTCTTTAATTGCTATGAAGAGAAAGGAAAGAGCGCCCAGAGAGCCAATTACAGCGTGAACCCACTCTTTGCAAGCTAATAATCACAACCATAATACTCCCAGATTAATTTACAGTTTATGAAGCCCTGTCACCTTCTTAGTCTCTGGGGGGCTTCATGTCACGCCTGTGGAGAAAGGCAGCCAGGAGCGCTCAGCCTATTTTATTAATGGGAAGATGAAGTCTCAGCAGGTCATGAGTTACATAAGTCTGTCTGGTAGGAAGAGAACCCATCCAGTTCTGATTTTGCTCCTGAGCAAGAGATGTTCTGATTCCCTGGGGCCAGTTAGCGCAATCGTTCCAGAGGAGAGAAAAGTAAAAGTGCTGAAAAGTTCATCCAGGACCTCAGAAGCTCTAGGTGAGGCTTAAGCAAAGGACTGTGGACAATGGGGTGGGAGAGAGGCCAGTGTAGTTGGCAGGACAGCATAACCTTGAAGGTCAGGACAGGAAACTGAAGCAGGATTGCCAGAAATCGCATGGCAAAGGCATCCGTACCATTTCAGCAGTGAAAGTGAGCCTGGGCCCAGGTGGAGGAGACAGGCCAGCGAAACTCACGGCTGCTCCACCTCTGAAATGAGGCCAGCCCACCTGCCGTATCAGCACCTTGATCACAGAGTTCATCAGCAAGGTTTCTGAATGACTCGGCCCTGCTGTGCCAGGAAGGAAGTTTTTGGGGCTGCACTGTGGGGACAGCTGGGTGTGGGCCAGGGACTTGAAAGAGATGAAGTGATGACACAGAAGTAGGGACCAGTCTGCTGACACTGTGGGACCAGCCTAGGGAGGAGGCCGTGATGGGGCAGCCACCTGGCCTTACCCACCAAAGAGGGTCACTAAAAAATCCCATTAACATTGGCAAGAAAATAAACCTCAGACCTGCAGTTTAGCATCTTGGATTCTGTAGTCAGACCCAAATATATACTGTTTCTGTGAATAACTATCAATACAGACTCTCTGTTGAGCTTCCAGACTTCTGTCCTGCACCTTTGGGTCCACTGTCCTCCAACCGTACCCCAGCTCCTGGCTCACCTCTCCCTACTCCCACCACCCCTTCTTGCCTCCACATCCTTTTCTGGGTGGGCACAGGCCTTCCCCATGGCTGCTGGGCCTAAACCTGAATCTCGTCAAGGTCTATCTCAGTGCTCCTTCCTCCACCAAAATGCTCCTAAATCAGAGTAATTTTTACTCCCTTGAACTCTAGCATGGCATTTCCTATTTTTTACTTGCATTGTAGTGATTTAGGGATTTATTCACTCTGAGGTTGTGAGGGTCTTTGTTGACAGAATCTTTTACCCCCCGTTAGCCCCCTTCTCCCCAAGAGTTTTGCACCCAATAGCTACTCAGCAAATGTCTTTGACTGACTGACAGGCTAAATGAAGAGCGGATGGTTGTGGGGTCAGAGGAGGAGCGGCAGGGGGTGAGGAGCTGAGCCCAGGGGAGCTTGGTTTTCCCCAGTGGACTGGGCCTTGCTCAGGACAGCCAGCAAGGTCAGGGGACAGAACACAGGTTTTGGATCTCCAGTTGGCTCTCAGTAGCTCTGTGACCATGATTTAACACCTTCCACACAAAATTATTGTGAAGGTCAATGTGTGCACCCGATGCCTAGTAAGTACTGGTAGTTTACTGACCAGTTTAGGTAAGTGAGTTAGCAGGCTCTGTCACTGCCAGCCTCTGTGACTCTCATCCGTGGACTTGATGGTCTTTACCCAGAGGAACCTGGGAGGTGGGCTCGGGGCGCGCGTGCCTGATTGTAGACACCTGGAGTAGGGGCGCGGGCGTGGTGAGTGGGCACACCTGGGCCTAGAGGCCTGCGCTATACGGGCGGCGGCCCTCAGAGACGGGAGGATGAGTAACTACAGAAGGGGAGAGACCAGCCGTAAACGCCAGGGAAAAAGCTCAGAGAATCCTGGGGGCTGCCTGCTTCCCAGCCCCCCGCCCCGCCCAGGCCAGCATCCCAGCCTGATGTGCCTGTGGGCCCGGCCCCCTGAGAGAGCACTGAAGCCTGAAAGATGTACCGAGGGCCCTGGAACGCTCCTTTATGCACTGCCCAAACCAACAGTGAACTTGCCCTGTGCTCGCTGGCACAACAAGCAGCTGTCCAGGTGAGAATGATTTTTCAGTCTCTTTTTTCAGGTGGGGGTTGGGGTGAGGGAGGCATTTGCCTTTCTCCTCTTTGCTGAAGGGACAGTCACGTACCGATGGCTTCTTTCCTGCCAGGTGACAATAGCACAGCAGCAGGCTCATGTAGCCAAGTCAGCAGCCCACCGAGGTTTGATGAACAGGCAGGTGAGCCCACATATGACACGAATCAATAGCCTAAGCCTCACATCCTGCATCCTGTATTAGGTACACTGGACATCGACATCCTAATTGAGCAAGGTGCCCTGGATCCCAAGGGACGTTAGTATTGCTGTTACTGTTGTTCTACCTCAGGTCGAGGGATTCTTGTGGTCCAGTCCATCCCCCAGAGTTTGGGGGTGGGGGTGCGGGGCAGGGAGATTGTGATGCTGAAAGATGTTCAGGTGGCACTAGGAGAGAGAGGCTCACTGTGTCCATGAGAGCAATCAGCCTTTGTCTGCTGGCTGACCCAGAAAAAATGGGTATAGTTTGCCCTTCCCAGGTCAGTGGTGGGGTGAAGAGAGCCATGCCAGTGAGTCCTACAAACCAACCTGTGCCACGAATGTGGACATTGATTGGGGCATTGTGGCTATAGAACTCACTGTTCTGGAGGCTGAGCCCTGGCCAGCTGCCAAGAGAGGGCTGTTTGGGCTGGACATAGGGTGGGGGGGAGGAGAGCATTTGGGCAGGTGCCTGTGGATAGGGGAGAAGGAGCCCCATGCTGGCCTGGAGGACTGATGTGTGATCAATACCAGTCACATAGCCTCTCCCCCCTCCCCTCCCTCCTCCCCCACCCCCAAAAAGCAGTGGCAAAGTCAGTATGCTCTCTCCACATCCACCCTAGGCACTTAGAAGAACTATTGTTTTGCTTCATTATTTTTTTAAAGCAATATTTATATATTTATTTTTGCATAAAAGAGTTGGGTTGTAGACCAGAGGTGCCAGGGGTGGGGGTACAGTGTGAGGTAGTGAGAGCCTTCACCAGAGACAAGAGTGGGGAGCAGAACAGGCAGATGGACAAAGTACACTGCTGAGGGGAGCAGCCGGCAGGACAGGAAAGGTCTGCTGTGCCATGTGGGTCAGCTCCCTGGCTGGGGATCCAACTCAGGCTGTTGCAATGGGCCTTCACAGTGATGGCCCTCAGATTTAACCTCTAGGTCACCATGGGGGCTGTGTTTGGCTTCATTTGTACGTAAAGGGTATCAGATTGTTCATGTGTCAGTAAGTGAAAATCTTTGTTTCAGAATCCTATCCGTCTTAACGTTACAGCTCGGGCCCCTCTCTTTCCTTGTATGTGTCTTGCATATTTATGCTCCTAAACTGGCAGTGTGATTTCTTTCTTTCTTTTTTTAAAGTGTTCTTTTTCTAAAAAAGATTTATTTTATGTATGCGTACAGAACTGGGGTACAGGCCAGAGGTGCAGGGATGGTGAGACAGAGTGGGGAGCAGACTGACGAAGCACACTGCTGAGGGAGCAGCAGGCGGGTCAGGAGAGGTCTGCCGCGCCATGTGGGTCAGCTCCAGGCCAGGGATTGAACTTGTGCTGAGGTGGCTGAGGCTCACTTCCTAGTGCTGTGCTTTAACCATTACACCACCAGGGAGAGCCATTTTGGCATTGTGATTTCTCTCAGCATGATCTCATAAACGTCATCTGAAGGCATTTCACCTCAAGTGTCAATGCTTCAAGTTGTTCTTTTTTCTGACTATAACTGCTCCCAAAATGTTAGAATAATAATTAGAGCTAAGGCCTCCCTGGTGGCACAGTGGATTGGAGCACAGCACTGTGAAGCTCTCCTGGCCTGCCTGCTCTCCCCTCAGCAGTGTACTTCATCGATCTGCCTGTTCTGTTCCCCACTCCGTCTCTGGTGAATTCTCTTATGGCCCCTGCACCTCTGGCCTGTACCCCAGTTCTGTATGCATAAGTTGCATAAATAAATAAAATCTTTTAAAAAGAATAATTAGCACTAACATGTATACATTAAATGTATTCAATAGATTTTAAAGGAAATAACTAGGCTATTTTCTAAAAGGGTAAAGATGGACAATAAACAAAATAAATAATTGAGCAGTATAGCAGATAAATCATATATGAGAAAGGCAGATGTGCTGCTAAGAAAAGTAAAGCGGGAGAGGAGGGCGGGAGGATTGGAGTGTCAGGAAGACCGACGGTTAGAAGGTGACTTTTGGGTAAGACTTGAAGGTATCAAGAGAATAAGCCAGGAGGCTCTCTCGGGGTAACTGTGTTTCAGGCAAAAAGACAAAAAGCCAAAGCCAAAAAAAAAAAAAAATGTTCCAGGGAGAGCAACCAGCGAGTACAAAAATTGAGTTTATGAATTGTGCGAGGTGAGTGTAGCTGAGGCCGTGGGCCACGGGCTCACGTTGCAAAGATGGGGGGTCCGGGGTACGAGGGAGGCCTCACAGTCCATGTATGACTCTGACTTGGAAATGAGAGGAACTAGAAGGCTTGGTACTTATGTACCAAATGGATGGGCTTTGTTTAAAATGGTTCACTCCAAATACAGAATTATACAACTATACAGGGACAAAAACGGAAGTAGAGAATCCCAGAAGTGATTTCATTAAATCAAGTAAGAGATGTCAGTGATGTAACCAGTGTAGTCACAGTGGGATGATGAAAAGTGATCAGATTCTAGCATACTTTGAAGGTAGAGTCAGCCAGTTCACTGACGGATGTCTCAAGGACTTTGGCCTGAGTGGTTTAAAGGACAGAGTTGCCATTAGCACAGGTAGGTAAGAGCTTGGGAAGTGCTGGCTGAGGGAAGGAGATGAAGAGGCCCACCTGGGTCATGCTAGTTTAAAATAGCTACGGGGCCTCCCTGGTGGCTAGGGATTAAGTCTCAGCACTAGTACACTGTCGCCTCTGTGGCCTGAGTTTGATCCCTAGCCACAGAGCTAACTTACATAAGGCTCAGCAGACCTCTCCTGCCTCACCCACTGCTCCTCTCAGCAGTGTTTCACTAGATTTGCCTGTGTTGGTTCCCACTCTGTTTCTGGTGAGTCATTTCACCCCCACACCGCTGGCCTACACCCCTGTTCTACCAATAGACATTTTTAAAAATAATTTTAGGGCCCTCCCTGGTGGCACAAAGGGTTAAGTCTCAGCACTACGTAGCTGTCCACCACTGCACCACAAGTTCCATCCATGGCCAGGAAGCTGACCCACATGGTGCAGCAGACCTCTCCTGTCTCACCCGCTGCTCCCCTCAGCAGTGTATTTCAATAAATGCCTGTTCTGCTCCCCGTTGTGCTAGGTAAAATGATGGGGAAGGTCCCCTCTCTCATGTGCTGGAGTCTCATGGGACTGAGCTTCTCTGATACGCCTCTCAGGAGCCCAGCACAACAGGGAACTCAGAACAGAAGGCAGGAAATCTGAGTTCTCATTCTACTTTTCTCACAACTTGGCGCCAGCAAGACTCTTTCTGGGCCTCAGTTTCCTTCTCTGTAAGAAGTTTGCTCTTGCAGCAAGTATTTATATTGGCCACCCTCTCTCAGCCAAGGCATACAGACCACTGGGTCTGAGTCTAAATCACGGGTAAAGGAGTGATGTCATAAGGGGTGAGGGTGGATATCGCTGCCAGGCAACTGGTCCCGTTGCCTAGATTTCCAGGCACAGATGCCACCAGTTCTTTTTTAGCACCAGAGAGCTGGTCCCCTCTCCTCAAACCCTCTCTCCCTGGCCCTGCTCTAGCTGGTCTCCACAGCAACAAGCAAACCTACTGAGTTTAGGAAGGGAATGAAAGGCAAAGCTGGTCATTAGCTTTCCTAGATAATCACAATAACTAGTTCGAAAATATTAAACTGAACAATCTCATTCAAAATAGCTCACAACAACCTTACTGCCAAACCCGCAGCAGCACCACCAGGAAGCTTGTTAGCAAAGCAAATCCTAGGCTCCTCCCCTGGCTATGGGGCTCCTGGGCTATGGGGCTCCTGGGCACCCCGTAAAGTAAGTACATTCAAGTTTAGGAAATCACTAAAGTAAAAAAATATGAAAACTCTTCATACAAAATGTGGGTGATACCTAAGTGGGGGCCCGGAGGCATCAAGTATCTCCTAGGTTCCTGTATGGGGTGATTCGGCAGAAGGAAAGATGACCAACCAGAACATGTCAAAGTGATCTGTCAAGTTCATCTGAAAGAACGTGTAGAAGAGGAGGACTTTTTGGTTTGTTTCTTAAGAAAATAAAAATGATGCGATGGGATTTGCTTTATCAGACAGGAATGGTGTTCAATCAGAACTCAGGTTCTGGGGCCTCCTTGGTGGTGCAGGGATTAAAGTGCTCAAGCTATTGCCAGCTACTGTAGCATGAATTTGATCCCCAGCCAGGGAGCTGACCCACATGGCACAGCAGGCCTCTCCTGTGTCCCCGCTGCTCCCCTCTGCAGTGTATTTCAGCCAGTCCTCCTGTCCTGCTCCCTACTCTGTCTCTGGTGAATCCTCTCACCACCACTCTACACCTCTGGCCTGCACCCCAGTTCTTGTATGAATAAATAAAGTAAATCTCTGAAAAACAAAATTCAGGTTCTGGAGGAAGCTTAGTGTAAATCTGGTTCTACCCCTTTCCAGACATACCACGGTGTACACTGAATTGTGTCCCCTCAAAATTCACGTGTTCAAGTCCTAAGCCCCCAATATGACTATATTTAGAAATTTGGAAATGCAATTTTTACTATTATAATTCAAAAACATTAAATATGAGTGCCATGAGGCTGAGCTGGCACCCAGTAAGTGGGTGCCACTTACTGGGCAAAGAGCCCCTTCTAGCCAGGCCTGGATCTATGCACTCACGGCCACACCAGGAACAGAAGGGTTTTGGTGTAGCAAACCAGAGAAATGTTTTATTTTAACAGAGGCGAGTGTTAGAGGACAGAAAGAACTTCCAGTTGCTAAAGGATGGTGAGGTGAAGCTGCGTGTCTGAAGCTGGGGCCTGGGGCAAAGTCTTCCCAAGTCCTGGGGCCACAAGGGCTGGCAGGGTGGCAGCTATGGCCGCTGTTGGGGGAGGAGACCCACCACCCACTCGGAGGCAAAGGGCCACTGCTTACCTGGTGGGCAGCGGCCATTCTCGGCAGTACCCATAAAAAGAGGCCAAATGCCCTTCCCTTTCTAAGGGAGCCCCCAAATGGCTTTTCTGTTCCACCTTCTTCCCAGCAGCCCACTTGCTCCCTGAGTGCCCTGGGACACAGGACCTGAGTCCATGACCCCTCTTGACTTCCGGTCAGCTGAATTCAGTCCCGCCCTGCCATGCTCCTCCCCATGCCTTGGGGATGCAGCATTCCTTCAAGCGCGAAACACACTCCAGGTAAGCCCTTCACATGGATGATCTCCTTAGGTCTTTGTGATACTTAACATCATGTTCAAGTAGAAGGTGATTCTTGACACCAACTCAGACTACCACTGGGGCCATTCCTGCTGTCCTCAGGAGCGAAAGGGTAGAACCATTTTTACAACAAGGGCAGGAAGACACAACAGGCAGGAAGAAGCTGGGTTAGGCCAGGAAGAGCTGAACAAACTTGAACAAGACAAGTTTATTGCCATTGAGGAAGGCTTTGAGGTGATGCTAACACTTACAGAAGCAAGTGACCCAAGGCCTCAGAGGCCTTTGGCCACAGAGCACCACTGGGTAGTGGTGTCTGAGAGCCAGGGGAAAGCGGAGGGCAGCCCCTGGTGGAAGGGACTGTGGCTGTACGCTCTGGTGGAGACTTGGGGCCCTGCCTGGAAGGATCGCTGTATCTTTTGGAGGGAAAGCTTTTCTGTGGATTTAGCTTTCTTTTATTTAAACTTTTCAAACCACCTTGTTACAGGGGGCTCCTCTCTTCTCCCCTGCATTTTCAGGTGGGGGACTGGAGCAAAGAAAGTGCAACAACTATGTCCTCTGTCCTCTTCATGTAAGTAACCTGCCTGTCCACTCCTGCTCAATGGTCACACTTCTGTTGATGCTTCTTAACATTATGCTCTAAACTGTTGGTTCATATTTAGCTTGTGGTGACCTATATCCCCAGATCATTTTCATACAAACTGCTGCCAGGCCAGTTCTTCCCAGCCTATGCTTCTAGTACAGGTGCAACTGATTAAAAATAAAAGAAAATGTAAATAGAGGATATTTCATATTTAATTTCATTTGACTCTGATCAGCTAAAATAATATACATTTTTCATCCTGTTCGTGTGGTTTTTTTTTTTTAAAGATTTATTTATTTATGCATACAAGAACTGGGGTACAGGCCAGAGGTGTGGGTGGTGGTGGTGAGAGGATGCACCAGAGACAGAGTGGGGCAGAACAGGTGGACTGACTGAAATACACTGCTGAGGGGAGCAGTGGGTGGGTCAGGAGAGGTCTGCTGCACCATGTGGGTGACCTTCTTGGCCGGTTATTATTATTTGTAATAATTCCCTCCTAGCTTTATATCACCTGCAAAACCGACTAGCATTAATTACTTTGTAGGAAATGAAAATTAACTACAAAAATTCATTAGTAATTAATAAAAATACAAAATAGGACAAAATACAGGTTTATGGCCTACTGCTACATCAGGGGTTTCTCAAAGGGAGGTCTGAGAATCCTGGAGTTCCTTGAGACCCTTTCAGAGGATCTGTGAGCACAGACTATTGTCATAGTAAAGCCAAGCCCTATTTTTTGCTCTCTTTTTATCATAACTGAACCATGGAATTTTCCAGAGGGATACATGACATATGATATTGCAATAGACTATGCCGAAGGAGCTATGAGAATCCAGCAGTCTTCTATGAGCTGGATACTAAAGAGATTTGTAAAGGTATGAAACAAAGTCATTCTTTAAAAGATTTATTTTTATTTATGCATACAAGAACTGGAGTGCAGGCCAAATGTGTGCAGGGTGAGAGGTTACCAGAGACAGGGGGAAGCAGAGGGTATATCTATTGGAATACACCTCTGAGGGGACCAGGGGGCAAGACGGGAGAGGTCTGCTGTGCCATGTGGGTCACCTCCCTGGCAGCTATTGAACTTGTGCTGAAGCGGCTGCAGCCAGCTTCATAGTGCTGTGCTTTAATCATTTGCGCCACCAGGGAGGGCCCAGATTTGTTATTTTAAAAGCAATAAATAAGACATTTAATATTTTTATAAACTTTACTTTCCTTTACTACAATTACTAATTAAGGATCCACAATAATTGTTAAGAGTATCAAGGAATTCTGAGACCACACAGTTCAAGAACCACAATGTTGGAGCAATACAGAGTTGTCTCTATGAGTTGTCATAAATAATGTGGAAACTCTTCTCTGAATGTCTCTAGCACTATTCTTATAAGGCAGAGGCAGTAGAGCAGGGCACATACTGGACTTGAGAGGCCAGGATTCTAATCCTGAGCCTGCCACTAACCAGCTGTGTGACCCAGGTGACCCTCTTCTCTAGAGACCAATTTCCACATTTGTAAAATGAGGAACTCATGGAATGGATCTCTCAGATAATAGTCATTTTTTTTTTTTAACTAAAAACACAGTGACAGACCTCTTTGGGGGAGGGAGGAAAGAACAGGAATTTGTTCTCTTTTTTTGCTGTTAGGGAAGTAAAGATCCAAAGTAGTTACGAAAAAGAAATGCTCAAGGAAATACACTAAGTCTGAATCACCGGCAGGAGCTCAACTAGGTCCTTTACCTTCTTGCCTAGACCTGACCTATGGAAGGGGTAAGGTTGGTAATACTAATTTGTGCAGGTACACTTTACGAATGAATTCCTACTTTGAAATAACTTCAAACTCCAAAAAATTGAACAGACAGCACAAAGAACATTCGTGGTCTTCACAATTATGGGTAGCTTCCCTTCGAGATGGCTCCCAGTCATCTTGGCCCAGTAATTATTGCTTCGTGGCCTTGGGTAGTTCTCCCCACCGCTTCTCATTCAACAGTACTTACCTGTGTGACCAGAAGGATATTGATTGGGATGTTGACGTGGTAGTATAGTTCTGAGCAACTATGTTCTTTCTTATCTTGCTTGGAGGAAGCCAGCAATGATGGTTTTAAGGATGTGTGATGAGCACTATGAATAGCTTCATAGTGCTCTCCCTGAAGAGAGCCACACGGTTGAGGAGTGAGGCGTCCTGACACCAGCAGCACCAGTGTGCATACATGCAGAAGCAAAGGGGATTAAAGGTCCTTGCAGACTAGAGTGTAACAGACAGGGGAGGCAACAGAACCCCAAAGTACAGCAGTGAAGGTGGACTGCTTCCCTGCCGAGTAGTGGCAGACTTTTCTAAAGGCAAAGGGCACTAGCCAGATCAATAGCCCACTAAGTGCCATGGGATATGTTGATTTGCTTTAGCAAAGATGTCATACCTGGAACAGCAGAGGTAATTGGAGTCACCAATGAGACTTCTGACAAATAGGTAACTTGGGCAGGAATATATGGTAGGAATACCACTCATGGGGTGGTAACCTTGGTGTGGTACCAGTCTCTCAGTCCTTCCAAACTGTTTTTGGTTTATTGTTTTAGTATATAGCCACAGCTCTAGTGAGTTCCACTTGGCCTTGTTTGTCATGATAACTTATACTCCCTGGGTCAAAGAATCAATGTGGGGTGTCATAGATGCTGAGTGGATCTAGTCAGATGCCTACTGAGTAGATCTAAGATGCAATGTATATCTGCAATGTATATCTACCAAAGCATTCTGGAACTAGGGAATTAATAATGGCAAGTCTGGCTTCCCTGGTGGTGCAAGGGGTTAAAGTGCAGCACTGTGAAGCTATTCATAGCCTCTGGGACATGAGTTCAATCCCCAGCCAGGGAGGTAACCCACATGGTGCAGCTGACCTCCCCTGTTTTGCCTGCTGCTCCCCTCAGCAGTATATTTCAGTTGATTTGCCTTTTCTGCTCTCCACTCTGTCTCTGGTGAATCTTCTCACCCCCACCCCACACCTCTGGCCTATATCCCAGTTCTTGTATGGATAAATAAATTTTTAATTGAGTTTAAAATTTTTTTAAAAGATTTTTATTTATTTGTGCATACAGAACTAGGGTACAAGCCAGAGGAGCAGGGGCAGTGAGAGGCTTCACCAGAGACAGAGTGGGGAGCAGAACAGGCAGATCTAGGAAGTACACTGCTGAGGGGAGCAGCGGGCAGGTCAGGAGAGGTCTGCCACGCCATGTGGGTCACCTCTGGGGTCAGGGATGGAACTTGCACTGAAGCAGCTGCAGTTAACTTACAGTGCAGCGTTCCAACCCGTTGGCCCCCAGGATAAATCTTAAAAAAAAAAAAAAATTAACAGCATGGCTTCTGGTAACCACTTGCTGTGAGATGGACTTAAGCTAAATCTCCACAGGTCACCTGACTTCCAGAAACACTTAATTTAACAGTAGAACATGGTAGCATTTTGAATTTTGGGGGAATAGCATCAGAGCTGAGGTTTAGTAATCCCCTAAGAATCTGGCTATTTCCCCTTCCCAATGCACAGTCACCGTGGTAATTCTGGTTAAAAGGCAGGAAGAAGGCTTACAGTATGACCTTTTGGGCAGAAGTGCGGCCCCATATGGTCCCAGTCTTCCCTTCATTTAAGGGGGTAGGGGCTTATGAATTGTCTCCAGGCTAAGAATTGGTTGAAGCGCTCCTACTCCATTGGCACTTACAAGACTTCAGTGGCCTGCCTATCCATTTCTCCCCTGGGGACACTGGGATCTATTGGCCAATGCCTCAGCTCTGCAGTCCTAACTGCTCTATGTCTGCCTCAGCACTGCTGCTCATCAGTAACTATATCCACTCGGTCCTGGTTGCTAAGTGCCCCTAGTCAGCTCGTGACCCCTGGCCTCCCATCGCTGCATGACAGTGCAGGGTTTGCATTTTAATCAAGACTTCAGAGAACAACCACTAGAGAGCTCTTCAAAGATGTGCATGTTTTTCTAATGTATTTCTCAAAAACCCTGGTGAAGAGCGTGTTCTTCATCTCTAAGCCAGTTTTTCATTATGTATTTGCTCTCGCATTCCGGGTATCTTCCCCCTTGTATCGGAAGCTTTACATCTCAGCTTCATTCAGTGCAAACTCTCTCTGAGCTCAGTAAGAAATGACTGGAGTCATTCCCAACCAACGTGAACAAATACATTAAACCCAGAATCTCAGCTTCATGTATAACAATCAGCCTAATTCAAAACTTCATTGCTTCCCTTCTGATGCAACACATTTAGAATCCATTCTCATAGGTACTCCCTCGGTTTCTGTCAACATAAATGAGTTTGTGAGGGATCTTATGAAAGAGAAAGATAACAGTGGGCACTATTCTTAGAATGTTTCCATAAGTATGAAATCATCAAAACAAAATTTGAACAATATATGTGCTGATAAACCATCAGTATTCCTTTGGTGCTTCCTTATGGGTTACACTGGGGTCTGCTGTTACTTGATGAGTGGCAGATCTGAAGAGGTGGTAGGTTTAGTTTCCTCAGAGAAGCCCCTGCCTGCCTCTGCAAGGCAGTCCCCTCAGGGCAGGCCACTCCCAGTTCTTCTGGTGGGGGAAAACTAACTTCAGTTTACTCTTTGCAGGAGAGTCAGCAGAATTCAGAGTCTGAGGTCTTTACCAGAATCTGTCCCTGGGTCCCTACCTTAAGATACAGGGGGTCCTCCCTGGTGGTGCAAAGAGTTAAAGCACAGCACTATGAAGTTATCCGCAGTCACTGCAGCATGAATTCGATCCCTGGCCACGGAGGTGACCCACATGGCACAGCAGACCTCTCCTGTCTCGCCCGCTGCTCTCCTAGGCAGTGTGTTTCAGTAGATCTGCCTGCTCTTCTCCCCACTATGTCTCAAATGAATACTCACATCCCCTGCATCTCTGGCCTGTACCCCAGTTCCTGTATGCATAAATAAATAAATCCAAAAAAAAAAAAAGATACAGGGTGTCACTCTTACCCAATTAAGGTCTTATTGGTCACAGAAGATTCTGCTGTGTTGTAAGTTCAGTCTGTATTGTAATTCAGTTCCCTGCAAATACAGACTTTGTTTTGGTTATCAGAAATCTTGACCCTGAGGCTATAGGCAGTACGAACTTCTTTTAGGACAATCATATAATTTTTTTTTGGCTCCTTTCCTAGATTTTGAGCTGCAAATTTAAAGCTCTAAATTAATTTTCTTTCCCCAAACTCATGAGCTTACTCAGAAAATATTTCATGGCAGCAAAATTTGGTTACTTGCCCTCTGTAAGCATTTATCACAGATAACCACAGGTGAGAATTTATATACTTTCACCACTGTGCGATGGGGAATATCAATGTCCCCTTTGCCACTGAACTGGGAGAAAAAACCCTTGAAAGATACTCTTGGAGAAGCTGGGTGATTTTTTTTTTT
>NW_004567126.1:19412617-19446990 GCF_000260355.1 Condylura cristata
TAGCTGTTAGGCTTTTTAAAGATATTATTGTTCATTTTAATGCTTGATCCTTATCGTTGGGGTTATGTAAGAGAATGCCTGTCTTAGGACTTAGGTCCTTAAATATTTAGGTACAAAGTTTTATGTAACTTTTATTAGTTATTATACATTTTGTTGATTGAGTACAGTAAAATGTTAACCATTGTTGAATGTAGATGGTAGGTCTGCAGATATTTCAGCTTTTTATCTATTTAAAATATATCTTTGAAAATGTTAAAAGTAAAACAATATATGACTCTTTTTCTGGGGGCCTTTTACTCACTTCTTTCTTCCATCAAATTGCTTGTGTTCATCCTTTTACTTTCTAAACACCCCAGGTATAGCTCTGAGGCTTTATAATATTGTACTGTACCATCTTGTTTTCTGCTCTCTCTTCCCCTCTAAACTTTAAAGTCTTCAAAGGACACAGATATCTCTCACGTCTAACTTTCCAGCACTAGTTCTTGTACCTGGCATGGAATAGATGCCTCATTAATCCTGTTCAGTTAAGAACAGAAGAAAGTGTAATTGAGGACTTTTCTTCAGGGATACCACCAGTTAGGCTTCCTGTGGATCAAAGGATAGCAAGGTTTTGGCTTTTAAATGTTCTGTTTTAAATCACAATAGTAATTGTGTAAATTAACAGAATTGAAGAGAAAAATAAAATTATTATTTCATTCCTGTCATGTCCATATTTTAACTTCTGGAGTTAAGAGTTTAGAATTTATCTTTCCAAATTTATTTCTAAGCAGCTCTACACATACACACACACAAACTTCAAATGTTGCTTGGTGACTTACTTATTAAAAAACATTTAATGTCATGGAGTTTTAACTATATGTTGTGGAGTTTTCCATGTTAGTGCATAAATAGCTCTATATCATTTTAAAAAAGATTTATTTATTTATGCACACAAGAACTGGGGTACAGGCCGGTACAGGGGAGTGACAGGTTTCACTGGAGACAGAGCAGGGAACAGAACAGGTGAACATGGCTGAAATCCACTGCTGAGGGGAGTAGTGGGTGAGACAGGAGAGGTCTGCTGCACCAAGTGGGTCAGCTCTCTGGCCAGGGTTCTAACTTGTGCTGCAATGGCTGTGGATAGCTTCATAGTGCTGTGTCTTAACCCCTGGCATTACCAGGGAGGGCCCTCTATGTCTTTAAACAGGCTATATGTACTGGGTTGTTAGAAAAGTCACAAGGTTATTTGTTCTATGTTTACTATGCAACATAGTTATGACTTTCCCAACAATAGTAATTCATTCTGCATTTATTTAACACCACATTTAAATAGCCATTTGACCAAGGTGAAAGGAAATCTGGTAACTCCAGTAAACATAGGAATAAGAACTGATATGTAGCTTTTAACTGTGAGCACGAGGTCAGGGTAAATGGCAAGGAAGGGATTTTACCAAAGTCTCGACTTACAGAAAGACTTGGTAAATGCAAGCAACAATATAGAAAACATAGAAAAAATGATCTAAGCATGAAACTGAACTGAGCCAACCGACAAATATAAGATCATGTCAGCACTTAATCTGTGTGCGCTGAGACCTCCCACTAAATTAACATAGTCTGAGCACCACGAAGTAGTCATTGTGGCGGCAGATTGTACATGACCATGGCTACCAGGGAACTAGTGAAAGTGGCAAGCATATGAGCTGGTTCATCTTGAAGGAGAAAGTCCCACAGGTTTCCCACTGACAACAGAAAGCAAACAAATTACCCAAGCAAATGTGATGAAATCCTACTGATGTTTCTAGGGCTTTTCAGTTTCATCACCGGCACCCGCACCTCTTCCACTCACTCTCCATCTCTCATGTGCACGAACAAATCTGTTTTGCTCTGTAGTCCTCCCTCACATACCCAAACCAATCTAATTTCCCTCTCAACTCTGAACAAATACCCACTGGTGTTCCATGTAGATTTTCACTGTGTCAACAAAAAGATGATGGAAGGCATGAGACTATTAAGACGGGTTGTGCTATCTTGCTAGTGTTTGTTCCAAAACATGGCATGAATCCATCTATGTCAATCAGCCTTCACTGCCAAATTAGATGTGTGCTTGTCACCCTCTGGGCTGCTAATGGCAAGTCTTCTTGTAAATAAAATGTGTATTATTAATATTGGAGCACAATTTACTGTATGTGAATGCCATGAGTGGTGATCTAAGAAATATGTTTGTGAGGCAAAGTAAGTCCTTCAGTTGGCAGTTGCAACATGGGATTTTGAGTGGTGCCAGGAAATCTCAGTGTCCAATATTTGAATACTACTCAATAATGTTCACTGGTGTTTTTAGTGTTTGAATATTTGCTGTGAGTCATAACCAACAAATGACATAAGAAATGCAAAGGGAGAAGATGTGGGTCTTTTAGAATATGCTGCCATGAAAGCAAACTGAATTTGTAAAACCTGAATTTGTAAAAGTAATACCAATTTTAGCAGTAAAACCAAAATCAGGACAAGCAGACAAAATATTTTCATTGTTATAAAAGGGAATGAGCTTGTACAAAGCAATATGTTCTCTAATGCCTAACTTAAAGATGCTTATGGCTATATTTTTAGCAGTTCAATTGACGTCAATGCAAATGAAAGAGTCTTTTTTATACCTGGAATATCTGTCTCAAAGTAAAGATTAAGACTACCAGACAGGGTCTAGAGATTACGTTTCAGTGCTATCACTGCAATAGACCACACTTGAGCTCCCTGCCCAGAGAGCTGACTCACACATGACACAGCAGACCTCTCCTGTCTCATCTATTGCTCCCCTCAGCCCTATATTTCAATCCATCTGCCTGTTCTGCTCCCCACTCTGTCTCTGGTGAATCCTCTCACTCCCCTGCACCTCTGGCCTGTGCCCCAGCTCTTGTACTCAAATAAATCTTTTTAAAAAATCTTTTTTTCAAGCTGATGAGGGGCACATGGATGGGGCATAATACAATCGTGTCTGTTGTCCTATGTAGTTAACTTTTCTGCACTACAAAGTAAAACAAAACTGGGTCATGCTACATTCCTGCCCAAACTTCAATGGCTTTCTAGTGTCCTCAGGATAAAAGTCAACTGCTTGATGTGTTCTTTCAAGCTGCCATAGTTTTGACCCTTTCACCTCTCCAGTTCCCACTCAGTTCACTCTCCTGCTACTTTCCAGCAAGACTAGCCTTTCAGGTCCTCAAGCTCACCACTTTCCCCACCGGGTCTTGCCCTGCTGTTCACTCCATTCAGAACAATCTTCCGGTCACTCTTTCTCTAGTGAACTTCCCCTCGCCTTTAAATATGAGTTCCCACTCTTGAAAACTATGAAACTAGACATCCAAAGGAGCAGGCAGTGAGGAAGGGTAGCAACAAAGAGGAAAGGAAGCGCGGTGGACTATGGTTGTGGACTCTGGATGATTTGGTGACAGGTATCCTGTTTGGGGGCGGGGTAGCCACTGGGAAGCTTCCTAACAGTACCCGAGTAAAAGAATAAATTATTTAAAATAATAAATAAGTAGTTTCCCTTGGAGGCTTCATCTGGTAACCTCCTGGACTCCCACCACCAAATCTACATTAGCTCTCCCTGTTATAATCTCTCTCTGTGCCTTCATAGCTGTGTGAGGTATCTATCCATTACCTGTGATTTAATGACTAGCTCCTTCTCTACCTGGTAAGGGCAGAGAGTGCATCTGTTTTTCTTGTCTATCTTGCCTACATCTAGCATGATGCTTGGTACAACACAGCCCCTCAGTAAACAGTAGATCAAACAAAACCATAAGAGAGATGGATACTATAACAATGGTAATTAAAGCAAATTTGTTCTTGGTGAACTTACTACAGCTCTCAAGCTCTCAGTGATCACCATTTTTTTTTTTTTTTGTGTCATAAACCAATTTTAGAATCTCATTCCAGATCAACTTGAGTATGCTATTTGTTGTTTCTGGAATCTTCCATTCTTCCTAACAGCCATAATTAAATTGAAAACTGATTCTGCACGTTGGCAGTGTGGGAGTAGGGGGTGGGGAGTAAGCATAGGAGACTTGAGAGACATAGTTATTAGTTACAGTGCATTCACCTTACTTGCCTAGAATTCCAGATCTGAACTTGTCCTAAGATTTAGTTTTTGGTGCAAAGAAAAGAGGACTTTACTATAGAGTCTATAGACATTAAAGAAATCTTATATACCATTAAAAAGTTAACTTAAATGAAATGGATAGATTATTTGAAAAATACAAATTAATTACAACTGACTCAAGAAGAAATAAAACACCTGAATGGTCCTTTATCAGTGAAATAATTGGATATGTAATAAAATCTTCCCTTAGACTCAGATAGTTTTGTGTTAACAAACTATAAGCAAGTTGAATTAGGCAATGTGTAAAAAGGGTAACATAGCACTTCCAAATGAGTTTATCCTAGGAATGGAAAATTAGTTTGACTTTGAAAGTCGCTTTACCATCTTTATAGAATAAAGGAGAAAACCCATAGGATTATCTTGAAAGATGTAGATAAAAGCATTTGACAAAACTCAAAACCAGTTTATAACAACAGCAACAAAGCTCTAAAGGTCTTGTTCCTAGTCTCAGATTCACTTCCAATTGTTTTCACCATGCACCAACTCTGAAGGAGTTGACATGCAATCTTAACAAATATGTTAAGATTGCTTGGAATGGGTTTGGCCATGTTCTAACAACTAAGTATACAGTCATGAACAAGCAGGTGAAGTTCCTGCCTTATAGAGTTCACATACTTGGAATCAGATTTGATTTTATGAAGAGTTCTGGAAGTCCTTTTACTTTTGACAAATCTATATGTGTTGCAATCTTTTAAACTGTTCCCCCTGGCTTCCAAATCCTTAATTTCTCACTAACTATAGGGTAAACAATAGCTACAGCTATGTGTTTTTTCAATGCTCTAGGATGTAATTAATTTTTCCAGGCTCTGGAGTCTTGGACTCCTTTAAAATATACAGAAGTGAAAAAAATATATACAGAAGTGCACTTATTGTCTCTCCCACACCTTGAATTTCATTCTGCACTTCACCCATTCTCCTTAGTTAAGCAATAAGTAGGAAGAATATGGAAAGCGTTAAAGTGGGCACCACATGCCCAAAAGCTAGATTAGTAATGATCTTTTTGCTCTAAGCATTTTTTTTTTTATAAAAAGCTTTATTGAGGGCCCTCCCTGGTGGAGCAGCGGGTTAAAGCACTGCACTAAGAAGATTAAGCCACTTCTGCATGAGTTTGATCCCCGCCTGCCTGGGAGGAGATCCACATGGCGTGGCAGACCTCTCCTGACCCGCCCGCTGCTCCCCTCAGCAGTGTATTTCCTCAATTTGCCTGTTCTGCTCCCCACTCTGTCTCTGGTGAATCCTCTCACCCTCCGTATCTCTGGCCTGTACCCCAGTTCTGTATGAATAGATAAATACTTAAAAAGTAAAAGCTTTATTGAGGCCCTCCCTGGTGGCGCAGCGGGTTGAAGCGCTGCACTGAGAAACTAAAGCCACTTCTGCATGAGTTTGATCCCCGCCTGCCCAGGAGGCGACCACATGGCGAGGCAGACCTCTCCTGACCCGCCCGCTGCTCCCCTCAGCAGTGTACTTCCTCAATCTGCCTGTTCTGCTCCCCACTCTGTCTCTGGTGAATCCTCTCACCCTCCGCATCTCTGGCCTGTACCCCAGTTCTGTACGAATAAATAAATAAATCTTTAAAAAAAAAAAAAGTAAAAGCTTTATTGAAATGTGATTCACATTCCACTTAAAATATTCACTTGTTTGAAGTATAATTCATTGCTTTTTAATACATGAACACTGATGAGCAGCCATCATGACCATCTAATTTAGAACATTTTGTCCTCCCATTGCTAATAGAGGTCTTGACTGTCCTTAGTTTTTTTTTGTTTGTTTGTTTGTTTTTTGGCGTAGAAGAACAGAGGTATAGGGGGTGAGAGAATTCACCAGAGACAGAGAGGGGAGCAGAACAGGTGGATCTACTGAAATACACTGCTGAGGGGAGCCGTGGGTGAGACAGGAGATGTCTATAGCACCATGTAGGTCAGCTCCCTGGCCGGGGCTGGAACTTGTGCTACAGTGGACAGAAATAGCTTCATAGTGCTGAGATTTAACCCCTTGTGCCACCAGGGAGGCCCCTGGCTGGTGTCTTAAACTTCAGTGTGGGGAAGTCTCCTTCCCCCAGCTTCAGCGCTCCCAGAGTTACACATACTCTCTGATATGTATTTTTGAATTGGTCCTTCTCTTTGCTTGGTAGATGTTGTCTCCTCAACATCCACCCCACTTTCCCCAGCCCTGTAGCAGCTCTGACAGTAGGATCCCAGCTCCCAGGGATGGGAGGTCCTGACCAAACACAAAGACTTTAGTTCTTCTATGTTTTTCCGTTGAATGAGCCAGTACAGTTCCTCTATTCTTCAAGCCGGTCTGGCTTGCATTGCTTATTAAACTGATTATGGGACGCTACTTAGATTTCATCTATATTTTTTGCAGCTTTATTGAGATAGAATGTACCTTTGCTATAGTTCACACATTTAAGGTAAACACAAACCAGTGGCTTTTAATAACAGTTTGCAACCATCACCATTAGCAATTCTTGAATCTTTTTATCACTCTCCAAGGAAATTATGTACCCACCGGCAGTCACTCTCCATTTCTACTCTTGTTTGAAGTCATGAAGCTTGTAGGGATTTAATTAAGTCACGGCAGCAATGGGAAATGAATGCAAAAGGGCTTATTAGATACCTGTATGTCTTCTAGATGTCCATCCAAATATTTGCCCACTGTTCAGTATGGTTATTTATATTTTTTGGTGTAGAGTTGTAAGAGTTCTGATACTACATTTTTTTTTTAATTTTTTTTTTTTATTTATTCATACAGAACTGGGGTAGAGGCCAGAGGCTCAGGGGCGGTGAGAGGCTTCACCAGAAACAGAGTGGGGAGCAGAACAGGCAGATTGACGAAGTACACTGCTGAGGGAAGCAGTGGGCGGGCCAGGAGAGGTCTGCCACGCCATGTGGTCACCTCCGGGGCAGGCGGCAGGCGGGAATCGAACTCATGCGGAAGTGGCTTCAGATTCTCAGTGCTGCGCTTTAACCCGCTGCGCCACCAGGGAGGGCCCTGATACTACATTTTTTATTAAATAAATGTCTTGAAAATATTTCCCCTCATTCTGTGGATTGCTTTTCACATTCTTGGTCATGTTCTTGGAAACACAGAAGCATTTATTTTGGTGAAATCTGACTGATACACTTTTGTTGTCAAGTATTTGGTGTCCTGTTCAAGAGGCTTTGTCCCACACAAGGTCATGTAGATTTACTTCGATGTTTTCTTTTAAGAATTTTATAGTTTTGGTTTTTACATTTAGACCTATTACCCAGTTATTTAATTTTTGTGGCTGATAGAAGGGAG
This sequence comes from Condylura cristata, assembly GCF_000260355.1. Lineage (NCBI taxonomy): Eukaryota > Metazoa > Chordata > Mammalia > Eulipotyphla > Talpidae > Condylura > Condylura cristata. Next base: position 19,420,026 of record NW_004567126.1, read on the forward strand.
GGTTCCAACCTCATTCTTGTGCATGTGGCTCACCATTTGTCCCAGTACCATTTATTGAAAAGACTATTCTTTTCCCATTGAACTGTGCTAGCATCCTAGTTGAAAATCAATTGACTGTAAATGTAGCAGTTTATTTCTGGAGCCTCCAATGGGTGCCATGCACATGTCTGCTTTTATGCCAAGACTGCACAGTTTGATTACTATAGCTATGTGTTATTTTTAAATAAAGATGAAAAAAAATTTATCTGTAGAACTGTGGTGCAGGCTACAGATGTGGGGAGTCAGAAGATTCGTGAGAGACAGAGTGGGGAGCAGAACAGTCAGATCAGCTGAAATACACTGCTGAGGGGAGCATCATGCTAAACAGGAGAGGTCCCCTGTGCCATATGTGGGTCAGCTTTCTGGCTGGGGATTGAACTCAGGTCATGGCAGTGGTAGCGCTGAGTGTGTTGACTCCTAGGCTGCTAGGAAAGCCACCTCAAGTAAGGTTTGTATTATAAAGAAATAATATATGATAATAAAAACTTAGAGGGAAAAAGGGAAGAAAAAAATTACCAGTGATTTCAATATCTCAAGATGATGATAATAAATTCTTTTATCCTTTTCCTGTTTCTGCTTTGGGGTTTTATTTTTTGACTTATCTGAGCTAATATTGTATATGTTATCATATATTTTGCTTTTTAACTTCCCATTGAAATAAAAGCATTGTCCCATATTACTAGAAGCTTTACACAACAGCTTTTCTGCTGGTAGCATTAATGTTCTACTGTGGGAATATGAACATTTATTTACCTTATTTATTTTTTTAAACATTTATTTACTTCTGCATACAAGAACTGGGGTTCAGGCCAAAGGTGCAGGGGGTGAGACTGAATGGGGACTAGAACAGGCAGATGGACTGAAATACACTGCTGAGGGGGGGCAGTGGGCAGGTCAGGAGAGGCCTGCCATCCCATGTGGGTCACCTCCCTGAACTCATGCTGCAGTGGCCTTGGATAGCTTCATAGGGCTTTAACTTGTTGCGCCACCAGGGAGGGCCCTGGTCTCTTATGTTTTGACAACTAAATTATTTCCGTTTTCTTCTTTGCCTTATAAATAGCACTGTATTTTTGTGTGTATATATTTTGGATAATTTTCTTACTATAATTTAACAGGAATGTAGTTGATCTCTAGGTTGTTTCCCTACAGGTAGTATAATTACAGCACTACTAATAGCAAATAAGAATAGCCACTGCTCTGTGTGCTAAAGTTTCTTTTTTAAACTTTTGCAGGTTTAATGGATGAAAATGGTATTTGGTTTTTAAAATTTGCATTTCTTTTGTTATTAGTGAACTTGAAGCATTTTCCCACGTGTCTTTTAGCCCTATATGTTTCCTCTTTTGTGAACTGTTCAAGTTCATTTATTTTTTTCAGCAAGGTCCTTAACCACTTCTGACTAATTACTGTGGATCCTGGTTTCCTATCCTTAACCGAATCAACACACCTGGGCCATTCGCTCAGCCCATAGAGAAAGGGACTTTCTGATTATAGAGAATTTTAAGAATAAATAGAGAGCTGAAGAATGGCTCTTTTTGAGAAAGTGGAAGAATGAAATAAGGGGTCGTACTTACATTTTCCATTTCTGAAAAGGATATTCATTTTCTGAGCAGAAAAGTTGATGTATACAGCTCTGGGCAAAGCACTAAGATCTTATAGATTTTCATATTTAAAAATCTCCTAGTTGGGCCTTTCTGGTGACACAAGGGGTTAAGTCTCAGTGCTATGAAACCATTGGCAGCCACTAGAGCAGAAGTCTGATACCCCAGCCAGGGAGGTGACCCACATGGCGCAGCAGACCTCTCCTGTCTCGCCCACTGCCACCCTCAGCCGTGTGTTTCAGTAGATCCACCTGTTATGCTCCCTGCTCTGTCTCTGGTGAATCCTCTCACCAGCAACCTCTCCACACAACTCTGGCCTACACCCTAGTTCTCATATGCATAAATAAATAAAAACAGATATTTAAAAAATTCCAAGTGTAAAATTTCCATGTCTTACGTATTACCTTGAACTTCAGCATCGCTGTGCTTAAACTTAAACTTAGGTTAAACTTAAGCATCTGTGATGAAGAGGTAAGTGGTCTTCTACTTGGAAAATACTTCAAGAGAATGGGAGAAGGAGGATGTAATGCAAACGTGAATGAAGCTATGACCTATTGTGCCTAAGCCAGGAAAAGAAAGACTAAACTGTTTTGAAACTGTCAAGATAGGCATGGATTAGAGGAGAATGAGAACTAGGCAAGTGTCAGGAAAGTGTCGCCAGAACAGATACTGTAAAAATCTACAGGGCCCTACAGTCGCTTTGTCAGAAGGTGCTTATAATTCCTCTATAACATGTTACCTGTAATGGCCGTATGCTAAGAGAGAATGGGATGGGTTAATTTGGATTCCAGCTGATCCATAGAAGGTGGTGTAAGGTGCAAAGTATGATCGCAGATGGCCATGGCATTTTATATCATCGGACCCTCTCTGAATGAGGCAAGTTCATTAATATGCAGGGATTCTGGGCATGAGTGGGAATCCCACAAAAGTCAAATTACAAGGCTGAAGGTAAGGGGGGAATACCAGACCGGAACCTGACATTTCATACTGCTTCCCAGGCAGGGCCTTTTCAAAGAAACAAGAACTGAAATGCAGCTAGAACTGGCATGCAAAGCAGGCTGCTATTTCAGTCTGAATCAGAGCAGGGGCCACTGTGGGCTACCCGAGACAGAGGGGCCAAAGAAAACTGAACACCAAGGCAGGAGCTGCTTAGGATGAAAAAAAAAGAGAGAGAGAAGCTGTCCAGGGGACTGGACTGTTCCAACATTAGCTATGCTGGGAGCTGGGCCAGGGAGCAGAATTTTATAGCATTTTCTTCCTGGCTACAACCATACAACAACGCTATTCCTTCGCCCCTCTCCCGGAGGCTTCTTGCAGTGCCGTGGCTGCTGGACTACAGACAGCCTTGCTTACACTGCCTGGCCTGGTCTCACAGTGTGACTTGTCACCTGGTACTCTGTCCCTCCTCCACCCCGGGTCATAGCAGCCTGGGGGGTTGCCAAGGAGCAGGCATCACCCAGACCCAGAGTGCAGTAAGGTGGCCAAGGTGGCCAACCACGTCATCTGTAACCGCGGGTGTTCATGCTCCCTGCGGTCCAGCAATGCCAGGATCTGTCAAAGATCCTCCAGTTCTGTCCACTTTGTTTGGCCCTCAAGAAATGAGTGACTGTTATGTAAACAAAGCAAAGAAAGAGCTGATGGAAAAAAGGTTTCAGGCGTTTTTGAAGTCCCTTTCCTGCCTTTCTCTTTTGCTAAGTCATCTTCCTCCCTCCCACATACTTCTGACAGTTGCCCATTCTGCAAAGCTGTCCTCAACCTTAACTAAGGCCTTCTTCTGTTCCTCTCTGCTATTATTATCAAAAAATAATTTTTCATTTGAGCCCAGCTTTTTCCTCACTGGGGAAGTTGAAGGACTCTTTCGAGAAAGTGCTTTTTAATATTTAGTTACCCAGGTCTTCAGTACATGGTAGGTATTGCATATATTAACTTAATTGAAATCAGATGCAAAAAGCCACATGTGCTTGAGAGCCAGGGTAATTTTATTTTTTTTATTATTTATGCACACATAATTCATGAAATTTCAGACTCTTGATTTAGACAGACCTAAATTTAAGTCTAGGCTTACTAGGTTGTGACCTTTGGCAATTTATTTCACTTCTCTGAACAGCCTTATCTTACAAGGAAGATTATAATAGCATGCCTCATGTGACTTTTTAGGGGATTAAAGGTAATGTTCTATGTAAATGAGTTCATATTATGAACAGTTCGATGACAGCTGTATCTTTCTATGGGTGCATAGTCTTTCATCGTTCTGTCTGGTGCCTCTGTTTTTGACCATGATCTCTATGGGGAAGCAGGCCACCTGACAGTGGATTTATCCTACATGCAAAAGAGCTCAGATACAGTCTCACGGTGTTTGGGGGGTAGATTCAGGAGAAGGACCTGGAAGAGTGATTTTGAGACACAGACCTATACTGCATAGTTGTGTAGTTTTAGGAAACTCATTTAGTTATTTGTCTATTCACCCAAACATGTATTGAACACCTATAACATCTGAGCCTACAATGTTGAAAAATGCACAAGGTCTCTTATTGCCTAAGCTTATAGCTTAATTATTTAACCTAAAGAAGCAATGAGTCAAATAACTAGTAGTCATTGGAAAATAATGCAATTCAACTATGTAAGGAAACATGGGTTTTACTAAATAAAATCAGAACCTCCAAAACTTAGCTCTTGAAAGAACAGCTGGAAAAACTAGCTGACCAAACAGCCCTAACTCTGTCCTCCTCTGTGCTCTCTAACTCTCTGGGCAAAGCATAGATGTGAAGACTTTTGCTTATAAATTAAAGGATCAGAGTCCTCAACAGAATATTTTACTAAATAATAAGGGACAACAAAAGGACATTCTTAAAAGCTGTATGAACCAATGTTAGATTTTGGAAAATTACTTGGCAGTATCTACTAAAATTAATTATAGACACATACGTACACATAAAATGACCTATAGGTTGAATACATTCATAGGAATAAGTGTGTACATTTATTCACTAAAACTATATATTAGGTTGTCAGTAGTAGTAGTATTTGCAACAGCCAGATCTGGGGAGTAACTGCACACATCCATGTGCAGTGTGGTGGATAAGTGAGGGTCTCTTTGTACCATGGGAGGCTGCACAGCCCAGGAAGGACACATGCTGCTCTAATGACAAGAAATGCGCCAACCTACGTCGAGTGAGAGAAACCGTACACAAAAGGGACAAAAGAGATTCTGTGGAGGAAAGTTTGAGTCACAAAAGGGGCACAGGAATTCCTGGGCGCCATTCATGTTCTTTTTTTTATTTGGGTGCTAAATATCCGAGTACAAGTTCATTGAGGGGTACACTTGAGGTTGGTGCACTTCTCCACATGTATGTTAGACTTCAAGAAAAAGTTTATTTAGAAAGTCGTGTAGAGAGGTCTGATTTCTTCATTATTCGGTTCTAGTGCACCTGTGAGCTTCGTTGCACCATCTGAGGTTGTTCTCAGTCTGAACAAGTGCCCAGACACTTGGTATATGTTCCTATCTCCCAGTCCTTGAACACCACCACATAAGAGTTAATGTCTAGACAGCTCTGTTCCCTAGATGGCTGAGTTCATGTTCTCCCTGGGCCTTCCAGCCATTTCCTATTTCCAGCGAAGGGATTTTTCACACCCCAGAAGACCAGTAGATTATGGTAAATGACTCAGTGCATAAGCATGTCTTTTGGGCAAGATTCAGCCCCTATATCTGAGAATGACTCTGCCCCTAACATAAACCAAATAATATATAGCATTTTAACAAAAAAGTAATGGTTCCATGTATGCCATAATGACTTTCTCTTAGGAAATAAGCTCCAAGTGGGGCCTTCCTGGTGGGGCAGGGATTAAAGCCTCAGTGCTATCAAGCTATCACCAGCCACTGCAGCACAAGTTCTACTCCCAACCTGGAGGTGACCCATGTGGCGCAGCAGACCTCTCCTGACCCGCCCGCTGCTCCCCTCAGCAGTGTAATTCGTTGATCTGCCTGTTCTGCTCCCCACTCTGTCTCTGGTGAATCCTCTCAACCCAACACCTTACCTCTGGCCTATACTCCAGTTCTTGAATGCATAAATAAAAAGAAATTTAAAAAAACAAATAAAAAAGAAATGCAGAAAAATGGAAGTCTTTTGGCCAGCAATAAAAAGAAATGCAAATAGAAACAAAATAAATGAGGGTCCTCCCTGCGGCACAACAGGTTATAGCACAGCAATGGGAAGTTATCCACGGCCACTGCAGCACAAGTTCCATCCCCAGTCAGGAAAGTGACCCGCATGGCATGGCAGACCTCCTCTGACCCAACACCCCCTGCTCAGCAGTATATTTCAGGAATCTGCCTGTTCTGCTCCCTACTCTGTCTCTGGTGATTCTTCTCACTCCTACACCTCTGGCCTGTACTCCAGTTCTTGTATGTATAATAAATAAATCTTTAAAAATAAGAAGTTATCTATGGCCACTGCAGCAGCATGAGTTTGATCCCCGGCCAGGGAGCTGACCCACCTGGTGTGGCAGACCTCTCCTGACCTGCCTGCTGCTCCCCTCAGCAGTGTATTTCACTTGATCTGCCAGTTCACTTGATCTGCTCTGTCTCTGGTGAACCACCCCAGCACCTCTGGCCTGTACTTAAATCTTAAAAAAAGACAAAAACAAATAAATGAAAAAAGCTTTAAAAGTTATTAAAGTTTAAGATCTCAGCCAGATCTTTGTAAATAGACCTATTCTAAAATTTATATGAAGAGATGAAGGAGCTAGAGTAACAAATAATTTTGAAAAAAGAATAAAAGTAGGAGCAATCACTCTGTCTCATGGAAAGACTTGCAATAGAGCAACAGATTCACTACAGAGCTAAGTGATCAAGACAGCATGGACCGACAGATCAATGGAAAAGACCAGAACATTCCAGAACAGACTTATACGCATATGCTTAACGGATTTTTCACAACGGGACAAAAGCATTTCAATAGAGGAATGGTAGTCTTTCAAAAATGTTGCCAGAGAATTTGAACATCTGTAGGCAAAAGAAAAAAAAGAACTCTGATCTTAAACCTAACAACATATATAAAAGTTCATTCAAAGGATCATGAATTTAAATGTGAAATGTAAAGAAAGTCTATCACTGAATGAATCTATTTATGTGACATTCTTGAAATGACAAAACAGTAGAGATGGAGAAGTGATTAATGGTTTTTCGTGGACAAGTATTGGGGTGTGTACGTTAAGCACACATGTAAAGGGTTAGCAGGAGTTCTATTGTGGTGATAATACAGTGCTTTATCTTGATGGTGGTTGTGGTTTGGTGAATTTATACATGATTTGAAATTGCAAAAACTGAATAAGATCTGTAGTCTAGTTAACAGTATGATTCTAAAGTCAACTTTCTGGTACTCATGTAATAGAAAAATTATATAAGCTGTCGCCTTTAGGGGAAGCCGGATGAAGGGCAAACAGGACCTGTGTACTACTATTCCAACTTTCTGTGAGTCGATAATAATTTCAAAAAAGTTTTTAAATATGTAAAATACTGCTCACAGCTCGTGGTACAGGGTAATGATCAATAAACAGGACCTGTGTACTACTATTCCAACTTTCTGTGAGTCGATAATAATTTCAAAAAAGTTTTTAAATATGTAAAATACTGCTCACAGCTCGTGGTACAGGGTAATGATCAATAAACATTGTTATTGTTAATTTTGTCATTATAACAGAAGAATTATCCATGTACATGCTTTGCCTGGCATAGGACTAGCAATCAGTAAATATTTACTGAGTGAATTAATAATGATAGGTATGGGGGGAAAATGAGTGATTGATTTAAAAGTTGGGTTAAGTAAAAAGCAGGAAGTTCATGGAGCTTCCATTCTGAGGAAGAAACAGATAGGTAAACAAGTAAAGGTAAGGCTTCATGGGGGTGGAAATTTTAAGGTAAGGCTTTGAGAATAAGTAGATGATGAAGAAGGATGAAGAATACAACTGGAGATGAGAATATAAAGGTAGATGCATCCTTTGAGATTGACCTTGTATTCTGTAGTTGATGGAGTATCATTAATAAATTATGTTAGATAACTACAGTAGGGGTGTGAAGGATGAATGTACAGAATTCTGTACAGAATGTACAGAAAGGGTGTGGGCCCAGTAAAAATATCTAGTCACCTATTAGATTATAGTTTTTCTGAATTGACAAGGGTGTTTTTATTTTTTTTAAGATTTATTTATGCATATAAGAACTGGGGTACAGGCCAGAGGTGTGAGGGTAAGAGGATTCACCAGAGACATAGTAGGAAGCAGAATAGGAAGACTGACTGAAATATATTGCTGAGGGAGAGCAGGTAAGGCAGGAAAGATCTGTCATGCCAAAGGGGGTACCCCCCCCCCAGCCGGGGATTGAACTTGTGCTGCAGTGGCTGTGTGTAGCTTCCTAGTGTTGCACTTTAACCAGGTGTGCCACCAGGGAGGGTCCAATAAGGGTATTTTTATATTAGTAAAATGGCTGTGACCAACTTTTCTCTGTCCTGGAAGGACTTTTCAGAGGAGCTGAATCCTGATGTGTTACAAAATGTCAGTAAATAACAAAATGAAGGATGTTCCAGGAACCTCCATTTTTGTTAGATCTATTTTTTTTTTTAAAGATTTTATTTTATTTGTGCATACAGAACTGGGATACAGGCCAGAGATGTGGAGGGTGAGAGAATTCACCAGAGACAGAGTGGAGTGCAGAACAGGCAGATCAACAAAATACACTGCTGAGGGGAGCAGTGGGCGGGTCAGGAGAGGTCTGCCACGCCATGTGGTCACCTCCGGGGCAGGCGGGAATCGAACTCATGAGGAAGTGGCTTTAGATTCTCAGTGCTGTGCTTTAACCCGCTGCGCCACCAGGGAGGGCCTTGTTAGATCTATTTTATAGAAACCCAAGATTGAGTGAAAATGAAGTTACTGTATAGACTTCTTTCTTCAGAAATAGTTCTTAACAAAAGATATCTCACAGAAAAAAATTTTTAAAGGATGCCATCTAAAAACAAGTGATTTCTCTAAGGCTAACTTAAAGAAATGCTATCACTAGCTACAGGTCCAGTTAAGGATGCTATAATTTAGAGATTTGTACTTCTCTTTATTTCTCCACCTGGCCTATTTCCTGTTTTTAAGTGCTTTGGTTGCTATGGAAACAAATACAACTAGTGTGTTTTTCTAGTAGGACTGCCGAATTCCATCTTTAACACTAGCTTCTGGTTTCTGACTCATGGCCAACCCCCCTACACCCTGCCTGCTCCCCTGTCCTAGCTCCCCTGGTGGTGGTATACACCTGAATAGTATGGAGAGCTCTGAGTATTCGCTTTCAACTTTTAAATTCTGTGTGCAAACTAACCTCCCACCAGTGGAACTAACTACTGCAAAGAGTCCTTTTTTTTTTTTAATTGAAGCAGCATATACATTATGACATTAGATAGGTTTCAGGAAAGATTCCATTTTTTAAGGAGCTATATTGATTGTTAATTGGAATTAGAAATATCTTGGATGCTAACATTTTGTTTCCTGTTAAATAGCTGTATACGAAAATCATAGTACATCTTTTTATGAATAGGAATATAGACAGCGCAGAGAATCAAAAAAGTAGTGTGATGTATATAAATGGAACAAAATAGTGAACCTAGGTAAAGATAAAATTTAAGTTACCTTTCAATAACAAATACAAAGGAAATGGATTGGGGGGAGCAAATGTAATCTGGAAAGTTCATAGATGTATTATCCATTCTACCTCTTCTCTTTCTCTCTCTTCTTCCTAACAGTCATGACTTAGGGAGAGATGTGATCATGCATGAGGTACAGTAACGTTCTTGATGGGAGGTGCAATAAATCAACTGGGGAGATGTGACTCTGAAATGAAACTTCGGGAACATCCTAATGGAACAGGACAATCTAATGTTAGAACTGTTTATTTGAAGGGAAATGGGTGAAATGTTTCATTTGCTGTGGTACTGTCAGGACGGAGAGCCACAGGTTAAGCACCTGCTTGTGTTTTGTGTTGCCAGGGGTGAGTTACACCCAAACATGCCCATGAGGGCATAAAGAGGAAACTTAAAAGATTAAACACAGACTTATAGCAAGGGCTGTGTTTACACCCTATATGTGAGTGGAGATAGTATATTTTTAGGGTAGCAAGTTCTGGCTAAGCAAGCTTAATATGAAAACTGTCTTACTTCACTAGACCCACCCAATTTAATGTTCTTCCTTTGAGTGGAACTGAAAACTTATTACCATGAAAATGACTAATATAGTCCTCATTATATACTGTTTTGTAATAAATCCACACCCTCTTACCTGATTAGATTAATTTTTCCCTTGGACAAAGTCTCTGTTAAATCATCAGTTACCTGGAAACTTTGGGAAAAGTCATTCTGAAGAAGTGAGTTGAACACCTAGACAAGCAGTCATTTTTTAATCTATTACTTTTTCTAAGTAGACAACAGTAGGGTATAATAAAGTTTGTAAAACTGTCTCCGCATTATGTAGAATTTTTAGCTTCTTCTGTCTTTCCCCTGCTAGCCTCTCCTGTTTCTCTTAGTGCTTAGCATAGAGCTTTCTTTTCTTTCTTTCTTTCTTTTCTTTTCTTTCTTTTTTTTTTTTTTTTTAGATTTCTTATTATAGAAACTTCCCTCCTAATACAGCTTCTAATCTGTTATGGGCAGGTGATGTGTTACTACTTACATTTGCACCACGTTCTCCAATTATAGAGAACAATTTAAACCTTGGCAGTTGACATCACTGTCTGTTGCAACCCTAGACCCTGGCTTGACCCACCAGAACATTCCATGTCCCGTACCAGTGATGGGTTCAGGGATGGGGATGTGACCCAAGTCAGGTCTATGGAATCTGGCCTAGGGTTCTGTTAGAGTGTTCAGCAAAGCCCTTCTGAAGGTTAGTGTAACACTGTTAAAAAAAAAAAAATGGTGAACTGTGGTTTCCTGGTGTCTCAGGGGTTAAAGTCTCAGTGCTATCAAGCTATGCCAGCCACTTCTTGCTGAGCTCAATCCCCAGCCAGGGAGCTGACTCACATGGTGCCACAGACCTCTTCTGTCTTGCCTCTTGGTTCCCCTAGCAGTGTATCTCAGTAGATCTACCTGTTCTGTGCCTCTGGTGAATATTCTCACTGCCCTCTTTCCTGTACCTCTGGCCTACACCTCACTTCTTGCATGCCTAAATAAATAAAAATAAACCTTTCTTAAAAAATAGGTGAACATGTTGCTTGCCAATGTCCATCACACATAAAGTGTATGGCCCACCGGGAAAACGTAGAGAGGAAAAGGCCTGAGATCTAAATCCTGTACTTTGCAGCTTGAGTGAGCTTCTTATCTCCTGCCTCCCTCCTCCTTGGTTTACTTTCTATTTTGGTAAAGTATATCACTTGGTGCTTCCTGAATAAGATGTAGTGGGGAAATACATTTTTGGAGAACTTGCACGCTTAAAAATGTCTTCACCCTTACACTTCATCCATAGTTGGCTATCTTTGGGATTCCAGGTTGTAAATAATTTTTAATTTTCACTCAGAACCTTAAAAGCCTTTCAGCCCTCATTGCCTTTTACCTTTTGGCTGTTAGTATAGTTGAGGTAATTTTGATTCCTAAGTCTTTCTCCGTGGCCTTAGATTAGTTTTGATTTTTCTTACTGGGTTTCTCTTCCACTTTTTATCCCTGCTTTTCTTTTTTTTTTTTTTAAGATTTATTTTTGCATACAAGAGCTGGTTAGAGGCCAGAGATGGGGGTGTAGTGGGGTGAGAGGATTCATCAAAGACAGAGTGGAAGTAGAACAGGCAGTTTCCTGAGGGGGGCAGTAGGTAAGACAGGTAAGGTCTGCTGCACCATGTGGGTCAGCTCCCTGGCCGTGGATCGAACTCAGACCACAGTGGCTACGGATAGTGCTGTGTTTTAACCCTTGTGCCTATAGGGAGGCCCCCATATCCCTGGTTTTCTGATATACCCTGATGTGATGCCTTGCTATGGATCTGCCATTCATTCTCCATTCCACATAACATGGGACATTTCAGTCTGGAAACTCATATCCTTAATTCTGGGGAATGTTGTTAAATTATTCACTTGGTGATTTCCTCCCCTCTGATTTCTCTTAATTTCATCTATGATGTAGATGCTAGAACTACTGATCTAACCTAGTTATCTTGAGGGTTATTGGGGGGGGTGTCCCCTCTATTTTCTAGCTTTGCCTTTATCTCATAAGATTTTCTCAACTGTCCTATAAACATTTGATCGAGCACTTAAAAAAACTCTGCTCTCAATGTTTTTATTTTACAGTTTATGACTGTTTCTCAGCATACTGGTTTTGTTTAATTTGATAGCTTCTCTAACTTCTCTGAGGGTATTGGTGATACATATTAATTTTCCTTTTTTAATGAAGAGTTTAAATTTCAAAAAAAGAACAAACAATTTAAGGAAATATTTTCCTGGGCCATTTGAGAGTAAATTGCCAACATGAAGCTCAACATTCCCAATACTAGTATGTATTTTCTCAAATGAAATAAACATACTCTTGGGACCTCCCTGATGGTGCAGGGGCACTATGAAACACGATGAAGCTCTCTGCAGCCACTGCAGCATGAGTTTAATCCCCGCCTGGCCATGGAGCTGACCCACATGGTGCAGCAGACCTTTCCTGTCTCACCCACCTCTCGTCTCAGCAGTATTTCAGTCTGCCTGCTGACTCTCTGCTCTGTCCCTGGTGAATCCTCTCACCCTCCCACCCCCACCCAGTACCTCTGGCCTGTACTCCAGTTCTTGTATTGCATAAATAAATAAATCTTTAAACAATAACAGCATCAACAAAAATAATCACCTGACAAAATAATCACTAAAATCAACAAAGTAACGCTGGTACATGAGTATCATCAGATCCACGAACAGATCCACGAACTCCAGTCAAATTTCTCCAGTTGTTTCAACACTGTCCTTAATAGCGAAAGGTCATACGTTGCATTTATTGCTATGTCTTTTGAGTTTCCTTCAATCTGGATCAATGACTACTGTGTTTTATAGACCTTAGAGACCTTAACAGCATTTCACAAGCCTGTCACTGTGTCGCATCTTCCCGTTTGGTTTTCCTCAGGGCTGAGTTCAGGGTATGTAGCAGGGGCCGGAGCAGCAGAGGGAGGGCATGTTCTTTTTCTTGCCTCCTGTCAGGTGGTGCGTGATCCAGGGTCCCATTGTTGAGACTGATGGCTTGAGTAAGGTGGTATCTGCTAGATTACTCCACTGTGAAGTTACTTGTTTGTTCTTTGTAATTAGAGATATTCTGTGTGGGGAGATACTTTGAGACTTGGTACATATTCTCTTCCTCATTAAACTTTTACTCACTAATTTTAGTTTTTTGGCTGAATGAACTATTACTCTAAGTGTTGCCCAATGGTGATTTTTCCAATTCATGATGCCTTTTAAAAATTTTAGTTGTCGTTCTATTATAAGGAAAATTTTCTCTTCTTATTTATTCTTGTCAGTATGGATATATGGATTCCTATTTTATCTAGTGGGTTATAACCTCTGCCTATCATTATTTTGATGGCCAGAAGGGGCCACCTTCAAGTCCTTTCCTTCTACATTCTTTTGGCATGTGTCCATCATTCTTAAAACACCTCTTTACTTTCTGGCACAGAAAGATGCTCCAGGTTTATCTCAGCTCTGGAATCAATCAATTCTCTAAGGAGCCCTGGTTTCTTTTGGTGGAGAATGGTTTAAAGACTGAGATTTGAGCCCTTGGATTGTTAGCTGCCACTGGAGAGTTGCTGTTTCAAAACACTCAGTGTGTAGAAGGACTATTCGTGTGTATATACACTGTACACACACAAAATCTGTATCTATTCATGCATCCACTACCACAATTTCCCCCTTTCTGTATTTGTACGTTGTTCAGGGGGCAACCTGGCTCCCGTTCTTCTCCATATATGCGGGTATTTGATCAATTCCCTGCATATAACCAACCTGCCCCTTTTGCTGCCCAGCCTGGCCCCACGCTGTTACACATCCCACCAGTGAGTCCAGTGAATTGCCACTGCCTCTCCTCATGAAGCTCCAAACCCCACTCGCAGACACTTGCCTTCCCTCCATCCTAATTGCTGTCCTCGTTGTGTTTAGTCACCCATCATCTTTTGGGGTCCCCATGCCGCTTCACGGTACAACATGCCACACTGGCTGTGAGGTGACTCCTCACCCTGCTCAGATGCTGAACTCCCAAGTTGTATGGCTGTCCCTGCCTCCCTGCTCAGACACCCTCCTTGCCCTGCCAGCTCTGACACCAAACTCAGGGCTAGTGTCACCCACTTCTCCAGGTCCGTGGCCTCTTTGACTCATCTGGGCTCTCATAACTGCCAGGCCACTGCTGCTGCCACCCTACCCATTGGCACCCTACCCATTGGCACCCTACCCATTGGGCTAAGTACCTGGATTCCTCATCAACCTGCTTGGGCTCCAGCACCCCACACCTGGCTGCCATTGTCCCACCTTCCCTTTCCCCCCACCCCAGAATTCCTTCTCATGCTGCTCAGGTTCTGACACTCTTCCCAGCCTCCTCCCCCTACTTACCTACCTGGTTCATGCCCACCTGATGGCCTTGGGACTAAATTAATCCGGAGGAAAGAAAGGATGAAGGGAGATAGGTTTCACTTAGGCCGCTTGCTTTAAGCAGTTTTTCCTGTTTGTTTCCGTCTGCCCTTCATATAAGAGGGCTCTTCACATACCTAGTGATTCTTGGCTGTCTGTGTGTTTGCGGGTGGGTGGGTACAAGAGGTGTGTCCGCTTATCACGTGGACACTTGACTGACCTGACCACGTTGTTTTACTGAGGACCACCCAGAGGCAGTCTCTTTAGGTCTAGTCTGTTCTACCTGCTCCAAAATCTAGACTTCAGGTCTCTCCTGGAGGGGAAAAGCAGCTGCCCCGCAGCCAGTATGGGGGCTGGCGTCTGACAGTTGAGCACTTTCAACCAATCTCCTTGTCAGTCTCTTCTCACCACAACTCCAGAAGCTCCTGTGCGGTCAGTCCCTGAGCCAAGTTGCTTCTTGACTTTCTACCAATTTAGAAGGCAGGTTCCTGGTCTGCTAACCCACTTGCCATTCATCCTCTCTTGTCTCTGCTGTTTTCAAATTCCATCTCTGGTACTTTAAGTGCCATTTTGAAAGGGTGTAGAGAGAAACGCCTGTTTAAACTGCCTTCTCTCACTGAAATTCCAGTTTGAATTTTCGGCCTTTATTTATTTATTTATTAATTTTCAGCCTTTTAATTACTTCCGTGACTCTCGGCATTCAGGGTCAAGGAACCAAATGCAATTTTTTTTCCCGAGTCACATATTCCTTTAATCCTACGCGCGCGCGCGCACACACACACACACACACACACACGCACATATTTAAACTTCGCTTGTTTGCATAGAATAGCTGGGATGGGCCCTCCCTGGTGGCAAAATGGATTAAAGCACAGCACTGTGAAGCTATCTATACCCACTGCAGCACAAGTTCAATATCCAGCCAGGGAAGAGACCCACCCACATGGTGTGGCAGACTGCCCCTGAGCCGCCTGCTGCGCCCCTCAGCAGTGTACTTCGTTGATCTGCCTGTCCTGTTCCTCTGCTCTCTAGTGAATGCCCCACCTACACCTCTGGCTTGTAACCCCCAGTTCTGAATGCATAAATAAATAAATCTTAAAAAAAAAAAAAAGAGCAACTGGGGTGTAGGCCAGAGTTGGGGGGTGGTAAGAGGAATCACTAGAGACAGAGTGGGAGCAGAACAGGTGGATCTACTGAAATACACTGCTGAAGAAAGTAGAGGGTGAGATAGGACAGGTCTGCTGTGCCACGTGTGGGTCAGCTTCCCGGTCAGGGATCAAACTCAGTCACAAAGGTGATAGTGCTAAGACTTAGCCCCTATGCCACCAGGAAGGGCCCTAATCCCTTTTATTTTATCTTTTCAAGATTTATTTATTTACGCATACAAGAACTGTGGTGCGGGCTAGAGGTGCAGGGGTGAAGGGATTCACCAAAGACAGAGTAGGGAGCAGAACAGGCAGATTGACTGAAATACACTGCTGAGGGGAGCAGTGGGAGAGACAGGAGAGGTCTGCTGTGCTTCAGTGGCTGCAGATAGCTTCATTGTACTGTGACTTAACCCCTCGCACCTCCAGGGAGGCCCAATCCCTTATATCTTAAATTCTTTGTATTTCCTTCCATTTGGCTCCTCTTACCGTTGACCTCTTTGTCACCTTTCACAGTGTCCTACGGACTCCTCACTGTAATTACTACAATAAGGGTTCTAACAAATCTTAACTTTTCCCATAGCTTCCCATCAAATTTATCCCTACGGTTTCTATTGACTCTTCCTACTAAATATCTTTGGAATCTGCCTCTTCTTTCCCTCCACATTTAAACATGGCTCAAGCCTTCATTTCTTACCTGGATTACCTATTGGTCTTCTTGCAGCTAGCTCAGCTCATGGCTGTGGGTGAGATAATCTTTGAAAAAAGAAAGAAAAACCTAAACAGGAAAAGTGGAGTCCTGGGGGTCAAGGAAAGAAACTATGGAAATGTGGGTTTAATAATCATATGCTAGGGGAGAGCATGTTCTAATGTGTGTTTTATAAAATCCCTTAGGATGCCGGCTGATTTCTACTGGGAAAATGAGAGAACTAAGAGTGTTTTGGGCAATAGGGTTTGGAAAATTCTATGCCAAAAAAATTGAACTAAATTTCTTTCATGTAGGATTTTACATTTAATACATTAATTCCCATCATGAATTTTCCAGTGGGCAACAGTCATTCATTCAGTTCAACAAATATTAAATGTAGTGTACTGGAATTATGGGGCCATTAGAGCAAGGATTCCTGCCCTTATGAACTTACGTTGCCCAGGAAAGGCAGGCATTAACTAATTAAACAAAATAATTAGCTGTAATTGTGCTAAATGCTACAGAGTTGAATTATAGGGTCTTACAAATGTACCTAATAGGAGGGATATGATCATGCTTTTCCACCAAATCAGATCCAGGGACAAGTGCTCTGTAGAACAAAATTGAGAAACTGACTATGGCTAGGTCAAGTAGGCTGAGAACTGGCACATACAGTGCTGGATTTAACAATAAAGAGATTGTTGATGATACTAATGAGAGCTGTTTCAGAGAGTGGGAGTTGATGAAGTCTAGATAATCTACTCTTTGGTAGTATAAGGGGAGAAGAAATAGTATAGCAGCTTCAAGGGGAAGACAAAGTCTTGGGAAGACTATCTTTAGTCTGGGAGTCTTATGTCTATTTTCAAGTTAAAAGGAAGGACCCAGAAGAGCTAGACATTTTGCAATTAAGATAGTGAGTGCAGGTTTTAAACGCCTGTTTATGCAGGCGTCTCTCTTTTCCTTTTTCCCTTTCCCTTAATAAACTTGCCTTTAAAAACAGTGATAGGCAACTCCTTCGTAATTAAGTTATAAACATTTTTCAGTAGATTCTTTGCTCTAGAGACTGTAATAAGACCGTGGAATACAATGGGAAACACAATATAGCTGGCCTTTGCTCTCCTGAAATTTACATTCTAACAGGAAAGACCAATAATAAACCTGTCAGCAAATGAAAAAAATAACATCATCAGATCTATGACAAGGATTAAGAAGAAAGTCAATCAGAGCCTGTAATAAAGAACAGGATGTAAAAGTCTGGTAAGGTCTTTGAGAAATGACATTTACTCAGAGATGTGAAAAATAAAATGGAGCCAGCTGTGTATGGAGAGAAGAAATGCCTTAGATAAAGGAATCAGTAAATACATGGGCCCTGGGGTAGAAAATTGTTTAGCTGAACTAGAACCTGCAGGGGCCACTGTGACCAGAGCAAAGCAATGAGGAGGTGTCGTGAGGGTCTGTAAGCAGGAGGGGTGTGCAGGACTCCCAACATGTAGGTCCTTGTCAAACAGGGCAGGGAATTTGGAGCATCTTGTTAGCTCATTGGGCACCTGTTAAAAATGCAGCACAATGATGCTCTTGGTTTACATTAAAAATATAGCTAAGGCTGTGTGGAAACAGATGAGGGTAAGGGAAAAGGCGACAGATAAGGAGTGCAAGTTAGGATACCACAGCAGCGAAGAGGCCAGTGAGAGACAATTCTGCCTGGACAAGGATGTAGGCAATGGGTAAAGAGAAGTGGACAGATTCAGGAAATACTTTAGAGGTTGAAACTATCATAAGACTTGGTGAGGGACTGGATATGGGAGAGGAAGGAAAGATCTAGGATAAGGAAGTGGAGATTGAGATAATGTGTAGAACTGTTGAAAGGATCCGTCTGAAGAGGAGACTATAGGGAAGGTGTCCATTCAGCAAACATTCAGTGAGTGTCTATCAAATGCCAGGTCATGGGCTAGGTGTTGGATACATAAAGATAAATCCAGTTCTTGTGGAGCTCAAACCTACAACTACATTAGCTCAGGAGTCGATTGATTTCACAATAGAAATTTGGACAATGGCAGCCCAGAAGTAGGAGCACTAAACTCTTTCTGGGGCATTGGGGTGAAGACACACTGGAAAAGGGCTCAGGCTAGGCTCTGTGGAAGATGAGTCTGCAGATGGAGAAGGGAAACTGAAAATTACTGAGCTCTATAGCGCTGACTTTTTCCATGAAGCAGAGTGAGTTATCTGTTGTGAGTAGAAAACAGGTCAGAAGTCTCGAAGGAAAGTTATATTTTCTTGATTGTGTTCCCCATAAGTGAGGCTACTGGATTTGCACCTTTGGGATCCTGCATGATATCCTGTTCCTATTCACAGAGATTTTACACTATTCTAGAGATATCACTAAGGGCACATTCCCCACAACCCCCTACCCCGTTAATTATTACTGTTATTTATCCAAAAACATTTATTATGTACCTGGCATAGAATAAATGAAGGAATAATGAATGAAGAAAAAACAAATGACTGAACAGGTAAAGAGTCATTGCTTGTCATTGACACGAACAACAAGATTAAAAACGTGATGACTTATATTTTTAGCTGCCCTTCCTTTAGCAGTGAAGCTTTGAAGCAGACCAGATTACCCACTATAAAAATAGTTATTGTTTATTGAGGCTTGCAGTGAGTCAGGCCCTATGCTAAGCACTTTACATATATTTCTCATCTGCTCTTCGTATAGTCACCCCAGAGGCAAATGTAAAGTCCTCATTTTACCGATGAGAAAACAGGTTTAGGGAGGTTTAATAGCTCAGGAATTCAATTCCAAAATCAGTTCTCAGCACTATGCATAAGTTTCAGCCTTCCCCTACTTCCAAAGACACTAGGCCTTTGGTCTACTTGATCATTTGCCCTATGTCTTTTCAGTTACTGAAAATGTGAAGATGGCGGTGAAGCTTCTACTTCTGCAGGCTGGAAAAGCATCTCCCAAAAGGGAAGTGACCTTTGATACTAATGCTGCTGACTGTGGGCACCTAACCTGATTATTTCCTGTCATTGTCTCTTTGCTCCTTCCTCCACATTAACTAGCCAGTGAGTATCGGGCATCTCAATGTCAACCAATTTAAAAATAAGAACCAGTTCTATTATGTGGAGAACTATAGGACACACTTACCTACAAAGAGCTTCGAATCTCCTACAGGAAAGAAGAGCTCACACAAATCAATAAGAGCAAACCAGCCTGTATGTACTTGAGTGTTAGATTATTTCGCTTAGGAAACACGACAATTTGAGTCATCGGGGGGAAGGGAGAGTACTTTTTTTAACCTATGTGTTAGCTATTGTGCTAGATGTTTCATATACATGATCTCATTTTAATCTATCATTTAATCCTATTTAACAAGTGCTCCCCAAGCTTCTGTTACACAATGTACCTTACTAGTTGTTATTGTAAAAGAAACATGAACACAAATTTTTGTTTCATTGAACTTAGAAATTATATCTATATGAATGGCTATAATACAAAGCTATAAATGCACAGTGATTATATGATTTATTATTCAAATTGGGATATTTTTGACAAGCATTATTAATAAGTACCCTGGAAAAACCCAGGAACAAACTGTTCTCTAAAAAAAAAGATTTTGTTATTTATTTATTTTAAAAAGATCTATTTATGCATACAGAAATGGGTACAGGCCAGAGGAGCAGGGGTGGTGAGAGGATTCAGAGACAGTGGGGAGAAGAACTGGCAGACTGAGGAAATACGCTGCTGAGGGGAGCAGCAGGTGAGGCAGGAGAGGTCTGCTGCACAGTGTGGATCACCACCCTGGCCAGGGAATGAACTTGTGCTACAGTGGCTGCAGATAGCTTCATAGTGCTGTGCTTTAATCAGTTGCACCACCAGGGAGGTCCTGTTTTTATTTATTTTTTTAAGATTTACTTATTTATGCATGTGAGAACTGGGGTACAAGCCAGAGGTGTAAGGGGTGAGAGGATTCACCAGCGACAGAGTAGGGAGCTGAACAGGCAGATCCACTGAAGTACACTGCTGAGGGAAGCAGTGGGCAAGACAGGAGAGGTCTGCTGCGCCATGTGGGTCACCTCCCTGGCCAGGGGTTAGAATTCTTGTTGCAGTGGCCATTGATAGCTTCATAGTGTGGCCTTGTGCCACCAGGAAGGCCCCCCTCAAACTGTTCTGAACAAACCAAGCTATATAGCCTTAGCAGTGAAAGAGATTAAGAGGTGACATACAGGAACAGTTTGGAAAAATCAATGGAATGCATGGTAGAATAGGTTTAAGTTGGGCTTACAGGCAATACACATGTAAACAAAACAATTGTTTAATGGGGTAAAGCATGAGGAGGAAGGGGACAACTTTTGGAAAGCACAGTCCGTGGTGAAACATCTCACAAGAGGTAACATTCAAGCTGAAACTTGAATGCTGAGGAGGATCTGGAAGCCCAACGACAAAAACAAACCCCACAAACAGTGATCTGGAGGCCAATAAGCCCAGCTTCCCACTCTTGGGGCTTGGGGGCGAGGAGGTCCTGGGGGCTCCACAGATTCTAATGAAAGATGAGGGGATTTAAATTTCATGCTGTTGATAACAGAGTGGTTAAAGTCTCTAGAGCAAGGGCGAATAATATTGGAGCAATTACTGACTAATACATAGAGCCGGTGAGAGAGGGGGAAGAGGTTGAAGTAGGAAGTCTAGGAAGTGTCTGAAAGCAAGAGATGGAACCCTGGATTGGGTGATAGTAATAATGGAGAAGCAAGTTAAAACTGACACCCCAGGGCAAGAACAGAGAGGGCTTTGCAACAGGTCGCCACCTGCTATGTCATCTGTTTCTAGGAAACTCTCCCTACTTCCCCTCTTTCCTTGACCACTGTCTTCAGGTAATAGGAGTAAGGGAAGGCTTTTTGTCTTTTGTTTAGAATGAAGAACCACGGTGAGAATCTAGGGTAGAATGGGAGATTTAAAGTGTCATTTCCAGGGAGGGGGTAAATGATGAAATATTGTATTTTAAAAGAGGTAAGATTTCAGGGCCAAGATAATCTAAAAAGAAGGTATGTTACTTCATCCATCCTCCCAGAAGGAACAAGCACAAATCTAGGCAAACAAGGTAAAAAAATTAACAATATTTCAGTGGCTTGGCTTTGATTTGAAGGTAGGTATATGAATAGTAAAGAGACAATTTGAGGGGCCTCCCTGGTGGCACAAAGGGTTAAAGCACACTACTAGGAAGCTGTCTGCAGCCACTGCAACAAGAGTTGTACCTCTGGCCAGGGAGGTGACCCACATGGTGCAGCAGACCTCTCCTGTCTTGTCCTCTGCTCCCCTCAGCAGTGTATTTCAGTAGATTTGCTTGTTCTGCTCCCCACTCTGTCTTGCAAATCCTCTCACCCCTGTCCCCACACATCTGGCCGACACCCTATTTTTCTTTAAGATTTTTTTATGTATATAAGAACTGGGGTGTAGGCCAGAGGTGAGAGGAGTCACCAGAAACAGCGTGGGGTGTACAACTGCTGAGGGGAGCAGTGGTCGAGACAGGAGAGGTCTGCTGCGCTATGTGGGTCAGCTCCCTCGCCAGGGATCAAACTCATAACAAGCTGCAGTGGCGGATGGAGGGAAAGAATAGAAGGAGACATCACAAGGTTAAAACTTGACTCATGCATGGAGGTGGGGGGAGAAGGAACTAACATGACCATTAACACAGTCATAGAGACTCCTGTATCACGCTGCTGTAGGGAATATTGAAAGCACAGACCTGAGGATAAAGATACAGAGATTGGGCCCATGTGAGATTCCACATAGTTATCCAAAACCAGCAGCGAACAGGCCACACAGGAGTGAGCCCCTCCCAAAGAGAAAAGGACTCTATCAGGGCGGTCTCTGCACTGGCTCAGGGCAGCGCTCCTCTGCCCACCTGTGACTACTCAGGTGCTTCTTCCCGCCCGCTCTCTCCCTCTGCAGGGCAGCAGCCTCCTGCCTGCCAGTGATCCGTACCATGCCAGGGCTTCTCTGCACTGACCTCCCTCAGCGGAAGTAGCTCTCGTAAGGTCGCCTGCCTGCAACCATGCAGCTCTCTCTCGGCAATCCTGTCCCTTTGGGGCAGCTCTTCCTGCCCACTTGTGCCTATACAAGTGCCCTTTGCATCTCTGTCCTTCTTCCTAATAAACCTACTCTTTAAATATAACTGAGTCCCTGTCTTGTGGAGAAACTTGCCTGGGAAACTTGCCCCATGTCGCAGAAAGGAGAGCTCTGGTGAAACCTTTCCCAGAGTGAACCCAAGGACCCTGAACTCCAAGAAAGACATCAAATGGCCACTGATAGACACCTGGATAGCACTGAGACATTAACCCCTGTGCTACTAGGGAGGTCCCTCACCCTATGTCTTGTGTCATAAGTAAATGAAAAGCAATCTTGTTTAAAAAGCAAGAAAAGGTTTGAAAGGCTTCTATGGGGAAGAGTTTTTCCTTTAAGAGCAGTGGTTCTCTTGGGCCCTCCCTGGTGGCACAGTGGGTTAAAGCATAGCACTACGAAGCTATCCACAGCCACTGCAGCACAAGTTTGATCCCTGGCCAGGGAGATGACCCACATGGCACAGCAGACTTCTCCTGTCTCACCAGCTACACCCCTCAGCAGTGTATTTCAGCTGATCTTCCTGTTCTGCTCCCTACTCTGCCTGTACCCAGTTCTTGTACACATATATACATACATAAATCTCCTAAAAAAAAAAAATGGTTCTCCAGCTTGACAGCCACTTAGGGTTTTCTTGGGAGCCTTAAAATAAAAAATAGTGCTGGACTCTTAGCCCCAAGGATTCTGATCCTTCTGTGATAGGGCCCAGGTCTCAGTGCTATCAAGGTATCTATCACTAGCCATTTGATGTCTTTTTTACCAGTGTTTTTAAAAGTGCCTTTGTTGAAATTAGTGAACAGCCATGATTGAAAGCCACTAGGATGAGGCTTGCAAGGCAGCAGAAAGGGCTCAGAAGAGGTGTGGGAGCAGGCATTTGCTGTTGAGCCAGTCAGTCTGGTTATAAGCTCTCTCTTCAGCAACATTTCTGTAGCAATCGCTGTAAAATTTGAGCACTTGTTTCCTGAGGTTGGTAAGGAACTAAGCTGAAGTAAGTAGGAGACCTAAATGCTGGGGTGGGAGTGGATGAGGGTTAAATTGGCTAATGCCATGATCTAATCTGATAGACAAAGAGAAAGTTCAGATGAAAGTAAATAAAATAATAAGTAAGTTGATTTGGGTGCTATCTACCAATTACTAAAATAAATGAATGCTTTATACAAATTCTCATTGACCCTCACAATAACTCTCAGTCTTATCACACCCCCCCCCACACACACACTTAATAAACAGGGGAATTGAAGTTCAGAGGGCAAGAAACACTACCAAGTTTATGGTCCCAAATTCTACTGAACCAGAGCTCTGATTGGTAAGGAAATGGGAAGGGTGGAAGATATGTATGTGCTTGTGGGACTCTGCTTACAAGAACTGGGGTGTAGCCCAGAGGTGGGGGGGATGGGATTGAGAGGATTCATCAAAGACAGGGTAGGGAGCATAGCTGACAGACCTACTGAAATACACTGCTGAGGGGAGCAGCGGGTGAGACAGGAGAGGTCAGCTGTGCCACGTGGGTCAGCTCCCTGGCAGGGATCAAACTTGTGCTGCACTGGCTGCTGATAGCTCTGTAGTGCTGACTTTAACCCCTGTGCCGCCAGGGAGGCCCTGGTGCACTGTAATTTTCAAAAAACTAAAGAGACAAAAATGAATCGCTGGATATTTTTAGATGGTGCTCAGAACATACATCACAGTGAGACATGGTGAGGCCAAAGGACACTTGGTGAGTTGAACTAGCACTGTGGTGCCCTGGGAATGGGGGGACTTTGTCTGTCAAAGGAAATGTAAATTCTGCAAACAAAACCTGAAACCTCCTAGTTCTAGGGAAATATATTTAATGCACCTACTTTTCCCCACCACCACCCCCTCAGTAATCCACCTTCTTTGTGATATTGCTTCCTACTTCAAATTCAGTTTCCTCTGGAAATGGAACATTTCTTCCATCTAAATGTGCCGGTGTGGTCTCTCAGCGATTAAAGACATCTGCTTAGTATGCATTAACTTCAGGGCAATACTTATATCTCTCTGAGAATGTCTCTAAGCCTGATGCTGCTACATTTCCTTCAGGTGAGTAAAGAGGCAGTTTTCACCTGCTGTAAAGTCCAAAAAATGAAACCTGGTTTCCTGGGCTCACTGGCCTTTAGTCTTGGTAGTGACCACCAGTGCCTGCTGATAGCTCCAGAGTGCTGACTTTAACCCCTGTGCCGCCAGGGAGGCCTTGGTGCACAGTAATTTTCGAAACCTCAAGCATATCTGAAAAAGAACTTAATGTTAACCCTTTTGGAAAGTCAGAACAGTATAATTCAAAACTCAAGGGGAAATACTGTACTATAAAGCTAAATCAGGTGTAATATAGTCATTTTATTGAGCCTAGAGTGTGGGAAATTTTTCTAGGCAATGAACACATTTGCTTATAGTTTGAATCTTAAAAAAGCTTGTTAGGTCCCTCCCTGGTGGCACAGCAGTAAGAAGCTAAAGCCACTTCCGCATGAGTTTGATCCCCTTCCCGTCTTCCCTGGAGGTGATCCACATGGCAGGGCAGACCTCTCCTGCCCTGTCCACTGTTCCCCTCAGCAGTGTACTTCATCCATCTGCCTGTTCTGCTCCCCACTCTGTCTCTGGTGAATCCTCTCACTGCACCTGTGCCTCTGGCCTGTACCCCAGTTCTGTATGCACAAATAAATAAATCTTAAAAAAAAGTTTATTGTGGTTCCTTAATAAAAACTTACAGAACATTAAAAATGTGAAATCCATTTTGACATGTTTAAAACATTTGCATTTTAAAGATAGTATCACAAATGTGTACATTTCAGGTTCAAATTACTTGGAATTCTATATATTCTATGTATCTTAACTTGAAGTTAAAATGCAATCAAGTGTAAATTAATCCCTGACTTTTTTTTTTTTTTTTTGCTTCTAGTTACTTTTAGGTAAATGAGAGAGGGAGACTGAGAATTTCTTTAAGTAAGAGAATTTGCTGGGAGGTTTCATTACTGCGATTTACTCCAAGCTGCATTTTTAGTCACAACTCATCCTATGAAAAACAAAAGAATCCTAATGTGTTTTAAACAGATGCTGAAAACCTCAATTTTATATGTTTCTTACAGACAGATTCTCTAGGAGCCAGCTAAGAATCCAGGCCTAAAATTTTAGCTAATAAATGTCACAGTTCAAAATCCAAACACTAGAATGAAAGGAAGTGAGAGTGACTAACAACAAAGTGAGTAGCCAATCCCTCTTGGGAAGCACTTCACGGTGGCTACAATAGGTGACCTTCCTGGGGATACCACATCCCCTAGTAACCATCTTTACTGCAGACCACCCAAATTAGTACACTGAACACTAACTAAAAATTCAAAGGGTTGGATTTATGTAATATATAAAAATATATCCATTTTATAAATATAAGGATCCGGTGTACCTTATAAATGACTTATCTGTATTCCTAAAGCTTCATATT
This sequence comes from Condylura cristata, assembly GCF_000260355.1. Taxonomy (NCBI): domain Eukaryota; kingdom Metazoa; phylum Chordata; class Mammalia; order Eulipotyphla; family Talpidae; genus Condylura; species Condylura cristata. The sequence continues at coordinate 19,445,652 of NW_004567126.1, forward strand.
TTCTGGTTCTGGTTGAAGGGGGGAAAAAAAGCCGTGGAGAGTGTTAGAGGGGAACTACGCACCCCTACAATTGAACTCAGACCAAAAAACCCAAGGGCTCATAACTTCATTATATACCATATATGCTTCTCAACAGAAAACTGGAAAAGACTAAGTGTGAGGATACCTGACTAGCTTCTGAGAACAACACAGAATCTTTAAAGTTTCTAGCCTTGTAGGTTCCTAGTTGAGAATAGGCGGCGATTTCATATTCTACTTCTAGTTGTCTTCTTACTTTTGTTGTATATGATAACCTTAACCAGGCGCCTTTGAAGGTAACAGTTGGTAACCCCCTTTCCTTTGTCTCATCGTGTTTTTCCAGTGGTTAGGGGCACCCCATCACCCCACCCCCACTCCTTGAAATCCTGAGGCTTCCCCCTTTTACATTCCTGCGACTTGGAGAGTGAGGCAAACAAGGCCCCACACTTAAACATTTTACTAAGGAGCCACTTAGTTATCCTCTCTAGTATGGGCACAATGTGCAGTAATTCTCTCAAAAGTGTGTCTTAAAATCCGGGTGGGAAGTGACATGTCACAAATTTTACAATCTTTAAAACTGTAAAGGGAAGTCTTTTAATCTCCTTAACAGCCTTTTCACCTTCTTTACCATCATTCCATTGGCTGTGTGGAACTACAAAGACCACCAAATGAGGGCACGCTATTCACTCGGGTCTCGCCCTAGCAAGGGACCGGCACCCGCACTTCGTCCGGTCGAGACTCGTGGGCGGGCAGTGAAATAAGGCAGGTGCGCTCTGATTGGAGGAGGTTGGCACCCGGAAGCTGGAGGCGGGCCCGCGAGAAGCGGACCTCTAATGTGATTGGCTCAGGGAACCTATTTGGCTTTCTCTGATTGGCCCCGAGTTGGAAGCCCTGGCAAAAACTAGGGAAGCAGGCAGTGGTGAGCAAGTCCAGCCTACTGGGGCGAACCCCGCCGAGCCTGTGGTGCGGCTTCCGCGAGGGCTGCTGCAGCGGGTGGGGGTCGCAGTTGTCACCGACTACAGTCCAGGCCATCATCCTCTGTAGGTCCAGCCTCAGCTGAGTGAGACCCAGATTTCTACTGTCCCTCCACCTAGCCAGCTTTCTAGCTTTCCACTTTTGGGTAAACCTGTAACAAGGGAGCACTCCTGTTACGTGTATTGCGGATAAACGGAGATCTTAGGGTACGGAAAGGAATTGTGGGGACAAATACACGCATCTTGCCGTGCGGGGCAGGCAGGGGACGGACCCACCTCGGCCTCACGGGACGCCTGGTGCCCTGACCCCCGAGCCCGCCGCCGCTTCCCCTGGGGGAGGGGGGGCC